>NC_054480.1:11933495-12246408 GCF_017639515.1 Carcharodon carcharias
TTTTTGTTGGCAGAGCTCGACAAATATGCTACATAACTGAAATCCTAACAAAGATTCCAATCCTTCTTGTGACCATTTCAACAATATAACAAGCAGAAACACTCATCCCTTGCAATAACCTCATTCCTTGCAGGGTGTTTTATCGTATCACTTTATGGGACCTTCAGTTAATATGTATATTTAAACTTCCTATTTGAAAAAAAACTATCTCTTTCATTGGAGTTAGATGTCAACATATTGCAATCAGTACACTTTTGGGATGTTGGTGACTAATACAAGCCCTATGGTCTGTGCAACGTTGGTCATTGGCTAGTAATCAAAGTTTTTGCTTGAAGTGAATCAGCTGTGATACAGATAGCCCTAAAGCTTTAACCCTGTACTGACTATTTTTTAAATTTATTCTATCATGAGATGTGGTCATCACTGACAAAGCTAGGATTTGTTGCCTATTCCTAATTGCCCTTGAAAAGGTGGAAATGAGCCCCTTCTTAAACTGCTGCAACCCATTTTACACCCACAGTGCTGTGGAAATGGGTTGCACAACCAGAGAATACCTATCATTTCACGTTTTTCTTATAGGTCAAATCACACCAACATGCCAAGTATTTGTTTGTTGTACAGTATCTTATAATGATTCTGTATTGTGTGTTGCTGAAGCAAACACAGGGATGTAAGAGAGAAAGAATTCACACTTATGGGTAGTTGGAAAAGCTTTTGACTGGAGCAAACTCCCAACATTGGCATTTTACAAAAAATGCTTTTCAGCCAGAGAGTAATCGCTGAGTGTACATCAGTGCTTCATTTACTACCCTGCGACAAAAAAGGTTTGGTGTCTTCCTCCAATCATGTTGTGTGTTACTCTTAAAAGAGTTGTTTCCCCACCTGACACGTATACGCTTTAGCGAAGACAATTCTCAGCTGTATTTTTCAACCTGAGGTCAAAAAAAGTGATTTTAAAATTGTCACTGATGATTTGTGATCATTTCCTACTGATGGATTTTCCTTTTAACCACATTCCACAATGATTATTTTTTATTGAGATACACAAGACATCACAGTTTTGTGGGCACAGTCTGAATGACGACAGGATCTTTTCCTATTTGTCATTGTTACTTCATGTAATTTTTTGAGTTGTTAAGTGTTTATAATTATGTATATGCTTATTGTTGTGAAACCATACTTTATATCAAAAAATGATTTATGAACCTACTGCTGGAAACCCGTAACTGTTTTTGTTCAAAAAAAATACTAAAGCCATATTCCAGTAACTTGGGATCATGGTCAAAAATAGCTGCATATTTGCATCACTGTTGCATTCCATAACTATTGAAATGGAGTCAACCTGTCTGTATCGCCATACCAGGAACAATTGCTTTTAAAGACATGAATGGGAGCCATCTCCTATCCCTTTAACAGAGCGTCCAGACAATCACCTAGGTATTTACTGGGTGGAGAAAAACCATTAGGCATAATCACTTGGACACCAGAATCCTGGCTGAGAGAGGAATTCACAGCCATAATCTAATCAAGGTAACTGGAATACAGTAGCTTTGACCATATTTATGTAACTGGGCAGTTGGAGAGAGAAGGTCATGTGTGAAGGCAACCCTTCATATGTTTTAAGAACCTATTTTCTCTGCAGAACTGGACAAGCAATTGAGACGCAGAAAGATCAAGACCCTGAGTGGGTTCCTTCCCTCACTTTCTCTCTCTCTCCATCAACTTGCAAATTTTGAACCCTGTCTGTTGAGTTGGACTACCAGGTACCACAGATAGAAATTTTAAAAAGAACTCAACCCAGTGCTGTTGTCTCCAGAAGAATCGATAAATCATCCGTCGATAGCTTTAAACCATCTCCATCTGAAAGCAGTTGAACCATGAGTCAAAGCAGTAGGACCACCGAGTTCAACCTGAAGTCATTGGTCTTCAAGAGTTGTATACCCCTTTAGTGCTTGTGAGAGGAGTCCTTTTATGACACAGCAGTTGGTAAAGGCTGCGTTGTTTAAATCCCAGAGGGAAACTTGAACAACTGTCGTAACGTATATTTTCAATTGGTATGTTTGAGATGCAGCTCTGAATTCAGGAATAAGACCACCAAGCCTCGAAAGGTTCTTTATATAAAACTAAATCAAACATTTTTTAATTTAACAACAAATTAAACACATAAATAAAAGCAAAAAACTGTGGATGCTAGAAATCCAAAACAAAAACAAAAATACCTGGAAAAACTCAGCAGGTCTGGCAGCATCTATGGAGAGGAGCACAGTTAACCTTTTGAGTCCAAATGAGCCTTCAACAGAAGTAAGTAAAAAGAGAAGAGGGGTGAAATATAAGCTGGTTTAAGGGGTGGGGGGGGGGGAAATGGGACAAGAAGAGCTGGATAGAGGGCCAGTGATAGGTGGAAATAACCAAAAGATGTCACAGACAAAAGGACAAAGAGGTGTTGGAGGTGGTGATGTTATCTAAAGGAATGTGCTAATTAAGGGTAGAAAGTAGGACGAGCAAGGTACAGATAGCCCTAGTGAGGGTGGGGTGGGGGGAAGGGATCGAAATAGGCTAAAAGGTAGAGATAAAACAATGGATGGAAATACACTTAAAAATAATGCAAGTAGGTGGGAAAAGAAAAATCTATATAAATTATTGGAAAATACAAAAAGGAAAGGGAGTGGGGATGGAGGAGATAGTTCATGATCTAAAATTGTTGAACTCAATATTCAGTCCAGAAGGCTGTAAAGTGCCTAGTCGGAAGATGAGGTGCTGTTCCTCCAGTTTGCGTTGAGCTTCACTGGAACAATGCAGCAAGCCAAGGACGGACATGTGGGCATGAGAGCAGGGTGGAGTGTTGAAATGGCAAGCGACAGGGAGGTCAGGGTAATGCTTGCGGACAGACCGAAGGTGTTCTGCAAAGCAGTCACCCAGTCTGCGTTTGGTCTCTCCAATGTAGAGGAAACCGTATTGGGAGCAACAAATGCAGTAGACTAAGTTGAGGGAAGTGCAAGTGAAATGCTGCTTCACTTGAAAGGAGTGTTTGGGCCCTTGGACGGTGAGGAGAGGGAAAGTAAAGGGGCAGATGTTGCACCTTCTGCGGTTGCATGGGAAGGTGCCGTGGGAGGGGGCTGAGGTGTAGAGAGTGATGGAGGAGTGGACCAGGGTGTACCGGAGGGAATGATCCCTGCGGAATGCTGCCGGGGGGGTGGGGGGGGGGGTGAAGGGAAGATGTGTTTGGTGGTGGCATCATGCTGGAGTTGGCGGAAATGGCGGAGGATGATCCTTTGAATGCGGAGGCTGGTGGGGTGATAAGTGAGGACAAGGGGGACCCTATCATGTTTCTGGGAGGGAGGAGAAGGCGTGAGGGCGGATGCGCGGGAGACGGGCCGGACACAGTTGAGGGCCCTGTCAACTACTGTGGGTGGAAAACCTCGATTAAGTAGGAGGACATGTCAGAGGAATTGTTTTTGAAAGTGGCATCATCAGAACAGATGCGACGGAGGCAAAGGAATTGAGAGAATGGGTTGGAGTCCTTACAGGAAGCAGGGTGTGAGGAGCTGTAGTCGAGGTAGCTGTGGAAGTTGGTAGGCTTGTAATGGATATTGGTGGACAGTCTATCACCAGAAATTGAGACAGAGAGATCAAGGAAGGGAAGGTAAGTGTCAGAGATGGACCATGTGAAAATGATGGAGGGGTGGAAATTGTAAGCAAAATTAATAAATTTTTCCAGGTCCAGACGAGAGCATGAAGCAGCACTGAAGCAGTCATCGATGTACCAGAGGAGAGTTGTGGAATGGGGCCAGAGTAGGACTGGAACAAGGAATGTTCCACATACCCCATAAGGAGACAGGCATAGCTGGGGCCCATGTGGGTACCCATAGTCACACCTTTTATTTGGAGGAAGTGAGAGGAGTTTAAGGAGAAATTGTTCAGCCAGACAGTGGAGAGTAGTGGTGGATGGGGATTGTTCGGGCCTCTGTTCGAGGAAGAAGCAGAGAGCCATCAGACCAACCCGGTGGGGGATGGAGGTGTAGAGGGATTGGACTTCCATGGTGAAGAGGAGGCCAGGGAACTGGAAATTGTTGATATGATGTAGGGTGTCAGAGGAATCATGGATGTAGGTGGGAAGGGACTGGATAAGGGGAGAGAGAACGGAGTCAAGATAGCAAGAAATGAGTTCCGTGGGGCAGGAACAGGCTGACACGATCGGTCTGCCGGGACAGTCCTGTTTGTGGATTTTGGGTAGGAGGTAGAAGCAGGCCGTCCGAGGTTGGGAGACTATCAGGTTGGAAGGAAGATCTGCAGAGGAGATGAGGTCAGTAATGGTCCTGGAAACAATGGCTTGATGTTCAGTGGTGGGGTCATGGACCAGGGAGAGGTAGGAGGAAGTGTCTGCGAGTTGACGCTCAGCCTCTGCGAGATAGAGGTCAGTGCGCCAGACAACAACAGCACCACCCTTGTCAGTGCTCATTTCAACACTCCACCCTGCTCTCATGCCCACATGTCTGTCCTTGGCTTGCTGCATTGTTCCAGTGAAGCTCAACGCAAACTGGAGGAACAGCACCTCATCTTCCGACTAGGCACTTTACAGCCTTCCGGACTGAATATTGAGTTCAACAATTTTAGATCATAAACTCTCTCCTTCATCCCCACCCCCTTTCCGATTTTCCCCATCCTGTTTGTTTTTTCCAATAATTTATATAGATTTTTCTTTTCCCACCTACTTCCATTATTTTTAAGTGTATTTCCATCCATTGTTTAATCTCTACATTTTAGCCTATTACGAGCCCTTCCCCCCACCCCACCCCCACTAGGGTTATCTGTACCTTGCTTGTCCTGCTTTCTACTCTTAATTAGCACATACCTTTAGATACTATCACCACCTTCAACATCTCTTTGTCCTTTTGTCTGTGACATCTTTTGGTTATTTCCACCTATCACTGGCCCTCTATCCAGCTCTTCTTGTACCCCCCCACCACCTTAAACCAGCTTATATTTCACTCCTCTTCTATTTTTACTTAGTTCTGTTGAAGGCTCATTCGGACTCGAAACATTAACTGTGCTCCTGTCCGTAGATGCTGCCAGACCTGCTGAGTACACATGTCTACAAATTACTACCATAATAACTTTTAAACAAATCCCCAAATTAATCTGAATCTCAGTTACACCCCTGTTAAGGCAGCAGTAAAACTCATAGGAGAGAATTTTCCCCTCCAATTAAGGCCCCCCCCCACCCCCAGCGTGACGTGTGCCCAGAAGCGCTGTGAACTCCCTGTGCGGGTGACGGGGGGTGGTGGGGGGGGGGGGGGGGGGGGGGGGGGTGGGGGGGTGGGGTAGGGGGTTGTTGGCGGTGGGGGCTGGTCTCCCTGAATCGGGAGTGCAGGAATCTCCCGGAGGCATGGAGGTGCTTCAGAGAGATAAGTTTTAAGTTTTAAAAATTTTAATAAAGAAAAAAACAATTAAAACATGTCCCCTCATGTGACAGTGTCACATGAGCTGGGACATGCCAGTGAGCTTTAGTGAAAAAATGTATTTAATTTATAGATCCTTCATGAAACCTCATCCCGCCCGTGGATGAGGTTCCATGAAAAATGCGAAGGCCGCCTGGGCTCTTCGCCTGCCCGCCAACCTTCAGCTTGGACGGGCAGCTTTCTCAATAGCCTTAATTAGTTAATTAATGACCTTACCAGGTCTTTGACGGTTTGGCGGGCCCCGCCCCTGTTCCCCGAGACAAAAATTTTCCCCATAGATTTTAAAAGAGCCCAGGAAAAGCACATTTGACCTTATGAATTCAAATTGAGGTTCCTTGCAACCTGGTTCCTTTGCAGACACTGTTGTAAGCTTACAGGCTGGTTAGATCTTAAATGCCTCTGACTTACACACTCAAACTCCTTTCTATTTATACCTAGCTTTTCCTTTGAATGTAAATTTCCCATTGATTTAATGTCTTCTAACAATAATCTTTCCATTCCACCAATTTTATTAGTAATATAAACACATTGCTTGGCGTCTCCCAGCCACGTGCAAGATTTTACCCATTCTTTTAAATGCTTTATTCAATAAATGCAAATTTACATTTTATGTTCTCCTCCTTAGATTTATCTACTTAAAATCTCAAACAACTAAAGATCAAAGCACCCAGACTAGCTGGCTTTAATCCAATTAAGACACACACACACACACACACACACACACACATGTAGACCCTACTACAATTCAAATTTAACAATGATTTCCAATAACATTATAGACATTAATATCTCTTCATGACAAGTCCATTCATAAATTATGGTTTCTCAGCATGTTAGCCCTTGTGCTGGGAGCAACACCAACAACAACTTGTATTGATATAGCAACTTTAACTTAGTAAAATCACCCAAGGTGTTTTACTGTAGTGTTATCAAGAAACATTTGACATGGAACCACATCAGAGATATCAGAATAGGTGACCAAAGGTTTATCAAACAGGTAGGTTTTAAGGAGCACCTTAAAGGAGATACGAGATGTAGGTTTAGGAAGGGAATTCCACACCTTAGGGTCTAGGCAGCTGAAGCATGGCACCAATGGTGGGTGAAAGAAATCAAGGATTGTGCAAAAGGGCATTTGGTTTTCAGGGTAAATGAATCTATTTATTCTCACACTTGAGTCCAGGTGTATTCAGAATGAGTGACTCTTGCTCACTATCTATCTTTGCCTCATTGTTTGGGTCACTGTTGCTTGTGTGCTTTCGCCTTCAGTTTAAGAATCTACTTGCTCAGTGTTTGAGTGTTTTAGCTTGGCTCGGTTGGCAGCGTTCTTGTCTCTAGGTCAGAGGCTGCACATTTGAATGTGTTGTTTTTTTTCTGATGAGATATTAAATCAAGGTCCTATTCACCCTCTCGGGTGCATATGATAGATCACATACACACCACTATTTTACAAAGTGAAGTCCTCCGTGTATCTCAGCCAGTATTCCTCCAACCAAAATTACCAATAAAAAGAAGAGATAATGTGGTTATTGCTGTTTGTGATATTTTGTTATGGACAAATTGGCTGCTGCATTTTCCCCATGTTGCAACTGTGACAACACTTTAAAACGACTTCATTGTGTACAAAACAAGTGGAAGGTCCTGAAGTCATCAAAGGTGCTACTCAAATGTGCCTGTACATTTATTTTCCAATGTAAAGTGAGACTATCAAATGGAAAGAGTCAGAACACTAAGTCAAAACTTCCTAGATAATTCTTCATGTTTCACTGAAGACATGAGTAAAGCACAAACCAATTTATTCTCAGGCACAGTCTCCAATGTACTATGAAATTTGTTTTCATTAAATATATTGACAGAGGAATCATATGAAACAGCCTCATTTTCCCAGGCTCCTAGCTAACACAACTACCTAAAATATAAATTATGCCAAGTAATTATATCCTGCAAATGCTTAATGCATTCAAGTCAAATATCAGGGTCTGCTATATTAGCAAGGGGCATTAGTCTGTTTACATTTGCAGTTGTAATGCTTGCTTTCTTTAAAATAGCAAACAAAGCAATTTGATTCAAACAGATGAAGCATTCAGACAATCGTCAAGTGTAATTTGGGGGCTTGTAACTTTGCACCCCCTGGGGCCAATGCATTGCAACGTTATAGAAAGGGGACACTGTGTTCAAGTAACTAAAAAGCAACAACGTGCATTTATAAAAGGTATAAAAACAGAGTTGAATCTCTTAGAAACCTGCACAGTAATTTGTTTTTCTAATCCTCAACACAGCAGAAGTTACCACGAATTACATTAAATTACATCGCATGTATAGCATAGAAAGAGATCATTCAAAAAACCAATATGCCAGTATTTATGCTCCATTTGACTCTCCTTCCATACTTCATTATCTAACTCCAGCACCATAACCATTTATTCCCTTCTCTGTCATGTGCATATCTAGCCTCCCCTCAACTGCGATATGATTCGCCTTGACCACTCTTGTGGTAGCGAGTTCCACATTCACACCAATCTCTGGGTAAGGAAGTTTCTTCTCAATTCCTTATTTAATTTATTGGTGACTATCTCATAGTCGCATTTATTGATGGTCTCCATCCTTGCTCTTCCCCACAAGTGGGAACACTCACTCGAGACCTACTCTATCAAATTCTGACATAATTTTCAAGATCTCTATTAGGCCACCCCTCAAGAGAAAAGAGACCCAGCCTGTTCACCCTTTCCTGGCACATGTAACCTTACATTTCTGGTGCTGCTGTAAATTCTTTTTTTATTCTCTTCATTGCCTCTATATATTTTTCAAAATATGGCAACCAGAATTGTATACAGTACCCTCAAGTATGGTCAAACCAAGGATCAGGCTTAGCATAATTTTCTACTTCAATGCATTCCCTCCAGAAATAGTGCGGGTTTTGCTTCTTCATGGCCTTATTGACGTGCATTGCTACTTATGGTGGTCTGTGTATTTGTAATCCGGATTTGTAATCCCTTTGTTCCACTATCCCATTAGATGCTTATTTCCAAGTAATATGCGACCTTCTTCTTTTTCTTTGGTGTGAAATTAATTTGCCAAGTATATGCCCACTGTGCAAGATTATTAATGTTTTCTTATAATTTGTTGCAGTCCTCCTCAGTATTGATTCTACCCCCTGCCCCGGCCCATTGCCCTCCCCCCACCCCCCACCCCCCCCACTTTCAGTTGGTGTCATCTACAAATTTAGAAATCAAGATTTTGATTCCAAAGTATCAATAATTAATATAAATGGTGCATAGTGGTCCCAGCACTAACACTTGTCTGACCCACTTCCTACCCCACCACTCTGAATATCTAAAATTTATTCCATTCTCTGTTTTCTGTTTTGAAGCCAGATAGTTATCAATTCTGTTACTTGTTCTCCGACTTCTTATTCTTTAATGTATTATGTTGCACCTTATTACTGGCCTTTTGAAAAGCTAGATAAATTATATTTACTACATTACCTTTGTCTACATTCTTTGTTACCTCTTCAAAGAATTCAATGGGAAGAATTTTCTGCACACCAGGTGGGTGGGCCCGACCCAATCTCCGGCGGGCGGGGAACCGATCCCCGCTGGAGAAGCGGGCCCCACTGCCATTTTAAGCGGGTGGACCAATTAAGGCCCGCCTAGTGTGACGTCTGGCGGGAAGCACGCTTCCTGTGCGGGCGGGGGGTGTTCCCCAAATGCGAGAGTGCATTCTTTCACACAGCGCATGAAAGAGCACACATCTCCCTGAGGCTAAGTGCTGCCTCAGGGAGAGCGCTGAAAGTTGTTCAAACATTAAAAATAGAAAAATAAAAAAATCCTTAACATGTCCCCCTCATGTCAGACAAGATGGGACATGTTAATAAATTGCACTAAAACTTTATTAAAGTTTTTTAAACCCTTCATGAAACCTCATTCCGCCGGTGGGTGAGGGTTCATGTTTTTTCAGAAGCCCAATGGGGCTCCTGGCCTGCCCGCCAGCCTTAAGGTTGGACGGGCAGGTCCTTTAATTGTTTTAATTACCCTGTCAATGGCCTCAATTGGCCATTGAGAGGTCGGCGGGTGCACAGCTGATTTGGCTGTGCCCCTGCCTTCCTGAAAATTTAAATTGGGCGGGATGATGTTGAGGGTTCCCCCCAACGTCATCCTGCGTCATTTTGCGTGTTGGCGAGCGGGCCCCACTCCCTGCTCACCAACGGCAAAATTCAGCCCAATGAGTTTGGTCAAGCATAGCTTTCCCTTTTAAAATACATGCTGACTATTTATTAATACATTTTGTTTTCTACATACTTTTCTATTTTCTCCATTTGTAGGGATTCCATTATATTTTCTTACCACCGATACTAAGTTGTCGAATCTATAGTTCCCTGGTCATATTCTATCCCCTTCTTAAAGATAGGCATTACTGAGCTATGCACCAGTCCTCTGGCATGCCTTTTTCAATTAAACAATTAAATCTGCTACATGAATGAATTTGGAGACCTCCCAGGTCTTGCGTGTAATGAAAAGTGACTTTTATGAATGGCTGGCTTTCCAAATGTATTTTCCAACATTATTTCCAGTTAAGAGGTTGATGAGAAAGAGAAGAGGAAGGCTTTCTCTTTACATAACACGCTAAATGATTTATTCAAACAACAGTGTACTTCAGTTGATTTAAAGAATGTGGAGCAGAGAAGGACATTCTCATTGCATTCTGCCATGATTCACGGCTTGAACAGAACTGTGAAGTGTGGATTGTGAAGGACAATAAGGCCTATTGGCTAGTAGCAGGTAATAATATTATCTCCAGCCATGAGAATTTACACTGCTGTACCCATCTCTACAGTCAGTACGTAATCCATCCCAAGCTTTACTGTCACACATTAATCATAAATAAGCTTGGATCCTGTGCCCCCTCCCTGGCACTGATCCTGCACTAAATAGAAAGGAGTATCTGTCTTTAATGAGGATTATCCCATTCGGAACGCTCCACTTAGAAAAGCAGAACTATGTTTGTTTTAGATTTTACAGCTCCTCAATGCCAGTAAACTTTTATTACTGTTCTATTAGCCAGCTGCAGGCTTTCATTCACCATATATCATCCAGTTTGGGCCTGGACCTTAGAATTCTCTGTCCTCCTACCTTTGCAGTGGTTTGTAACTATTCCAGTGGCCTAATGACCCACACTGACAAGGTGGTCCCAGGTTCGTTCCTGAGAACCACTATGTTTGCACATTAGACAACATTGTGATGCCCCACCCATAGTACTGCTGATACGTACTGTCCAAACCTGCACATGACGAATGGCCAATTGGGCAAAATATTGGTTACTTACGAACACATGAAAATGTTGGGTAAGAAAGGGCTAGCTGGTCTATCAAGCCTGTGCCACATTCGTGATGCCTGAAGCATCATGACTGGATATTCCCCATTACACCTTTCCTCCCCTCCCACAGCCATGTCATTACCTGGGAGAGGCAAATAAAACAGAAAAACCCAGGGCTAATAAAGGAAAAAAATACCCAGGATAACTCCACTCCACCCCCTCAAAGCATATAGAACCAGTCCATGGAGATCACATTGGCCAAGTGTTACCTGTCAAGGCATTTACTTCTATACAATGTGATCAGGTATCAATCAACTCCCTCTTATAGGATTCTAGAGAGTCAACACCTACTGAATCAGTTGCAGATGGAAACCCTTCAGCTGCGTTCCTGTTGCTGGGGGCATTTTAATACGTTATAGCTGCTACATAAGTTTATTGCTTGTTGTTGAATTGCATACATTAACAGGCTAAAAAAGTTCATTCTAATTTGATTTTTGTGTTTTAATGGTTTAATTTTGAAAGCAAACAAAGCCTCTGAGGCAAAGAGGTGAGGATAGGTAGAGAGAAAGTGTTTGAGTGAACCCACCCTTGGTGAAAGAGTAGTAGAGGGGAATAATACAGTAGATATAAATTTAAGAATGTGGTAGTGACAGAATAACAATGGGGAAGGAAGGGTACAGATGTTGAGTAGTTGGGGTTGAGGGGTTGAGAAGAGTCTTGCTGAGAGCCATATTTTTATGCAATGTCCGCTCTAGAAGCAGTTTCCAGCCATTGGTGAGTCTGCATGCCACTCCACCACACCTTGCCATATCACTCATCTGAAAGAAGAAAAAAATCAAAGAGAGAAAGAAGCAGGAGACAGGAGAAAGAATAGAAGAGAAAAAGAAGAGACAAGCAGAAAGGGCAACATGAAGATAATAGTGACAGGATAGAGAATGACTGTATCCTTCAACATACCGGGCTGGATTTTATGTTCCCTCACCAGCGGGTTTGCAGGCCGGGGGCATGTAAAATTCAATGGGTGGCCTTCCTGCTGTCCACCTCCCCAAGTCCGACCTGACTGAAATTTTACAGGATTTGCAGGAGGTGCTGGGTGGCCCACCCATGCTTGAGGCCCTTAAGTGGCCAATTAGAACCTCATCCTGCCCCCAACAGTAGTTTACCCATGACGACGGGGAGGTCCCTGTTATGCGAGATGCCTGGCAACTTTAGCTGATTGGGTTGGTGTGGGACAAGGGGAGGGCGACACTCCCTTTGCAAGGCTCCCTGGCCCATGAGAGGCAACCACCACCAGTGCTTCCCCCACTATCACACTTCCCCCCGCACACCCCCCCCGCACCCCCCCCCCACCCCCACCCCCCCGGCCCCCACCCCCCTCCCCTGCCTCACTGAGATCTCCAACCCTGGTCTCACCTGGGCTCCTCGGAATGGCGGGACTGCTTGGAATCCCAGCAGGTGCCAGCACTCCCACTGGCTTGTTTTTCCCTCCTTGCATGGAAGTGTTTGCTTCTTATGGTATGTATGTAAAGTAATATGGAACTGCCCCTTGGAGAATCACACACTACTCCTTTGAAGGGACCCAGAGCATACCATATTCAAACTATTAATCAGTCCACTGGGCAGATGCTTGCTCAGAATTACACAACCTGCTGGATTCCTCAAAAAAATGACTAAGAGGTTTACCAACCCAGCAAAGGAGCTTGGAATAAATTCACTGAAACTTACCCTCCAAGAAGTATCATTTTCTGTTGGCAGAATCCCAGGAGTCAAGGATTTTAATTGCAGTTCAAATGAAATGTATTATTATAGAAGGTGCAGTTCTGATAACCTGGGAGTTTTTAAATTGGGAGGGGGAGGGGAATTGAGGACTGTTTTAAAGAGGGCAGCAAAATGGTTCAGAGAATCTCAAATTTAAGTAATGGGCGGAGGTTTAGGGAAGGATATTAAGTGGTCTAAACTGAAGTTTTATTCATTATGAAAGGAATTTATGAAGTTAATCCAAGGAAATGGGTCACTTTGAATTAGAAAGAGAATTTTTAAAAACGGAGATTGCTGGTGGGCATAGCTGGAGAGTCACCTTACTGTGAAATGGTTATATTGATATGATAACCCAGACCATGCAAGACCTCTAACCTTCCCCCCAACCCCCTCAGACTACAGGGTAGGCAATGGCACAGTGGTATTGTCGCTAGACTAGTAAACCAGCAACCCGGGGTACCGCTTTAGGGACCGGGGTTTGTATCCTGCCATGGCAGATAGTGGAATTTAAGCTCAATGAAAAAAAAACCTGGAATTAAGAAAAGAAGTCCAATGATGAAACTGATTGTTGCGATGGCCCATCTGATCCAGAAGGAAATTTGCCATCCTCACCTACATGTGACTCCAGACCTACAGCAATGTAGTTGACTCTTAAATGCTCTCTGAACAAGGGCAATAAATGCTTGCCACATCCCATGAATGAATATTAAAAAAGCACAATGCCAAATCGGGCATTGCATTGCATGTTAAGTACCTGTGTCTAAGTGTAGGGTGTTTTTAAATATAGAGGTAAATATGCACCTGTGAAAATGTGGAATCATCGCATGCCACTGAAAATTTGGGCAACATTTTTTGGCGATAGGGAGGTAGTCACTAATCAGGTACTGAAGTGAGCTACTTAAGTGGGATTAGCTATTACTCCAGAACATAGCACTTTTGCTGAAAGCAAAGGTCAGAAACTTGATAAAGAACACTAACAAATAAAGGAGAGAAAACCACGTTTTATGATGGGCACATGAGCCAACTTGTTGGTGTTTGACGTTGTAGATAACATGAGCGACTTGATATAATTTGGTTTGATGTCCTGTATCAAGGCCCTCTTTTACCTCGGTTTTCAACTTCTCACAATACTCTGCATTGTTTTTTTCAATGTGCTCATGGTGTAAGATATGCAAACTCTGTCCATATCAGTTATTTTTAAAATTAGGTATCAGAAGAAGCTTTGTGAGTTTAGTGCTTGGGAATTCAACTTAATCAGATCTTGTACCATGTCCAAAAGCCTTCAAAAGGGTCAAGCAGTATTGCTGCTGAGGAAACAGTACTGCCTTTCTTACTGTATAGAAGCTGGATTTTAACTTGAGTTGTGCTGGTAATGCTTTCAACTCCACTTACATTGCTCATAGACACTGTATTGTAGTTTCACTAGGGCAAGTAACAACAATAATGTGTCTCATTCTGAAGTGTGCATAAAATGTCTCCACAGAAGCTAAAAATATACACAAGCAAGCCCAAGAGTTTAGGGGGGAAGCCAGGTCGATCTAGGGAAACTTCTTTCGAGAATTTTTAATGATTTTATGTGAAAATTGATTACTTTCCTTTCCAGAATTGGCATTTTTAACACATATAATAGAAATGTTTGACTGGAATTTCTGCAGGTTTCCCATCATTCTTCCAGTGGAGATGTGGCAAGAGATTGGGTGAACCCCTCCACAGAGATTTCAGTCACTTAATATAGATCGACCCAAGTGAAATAGAAGCCAGTATGTTAAAAACCCAACAAGAGAGGGAGCGCTCCTGGATTTAGTAATGGGAAATGAAGAAGAACAGATAAGAGAAATAAGCACAGGAAAAAGCTAGGCAACAGCAATCATTACAATTTTTTGTTCTTTCAGGGGATGTGAACATCACTGGCCAGGCCAGAAATTATTGTCCATTCCTAATTTCTCTTGAGAAGGTGGTGATGAGCCACTTTCTTGAACCTCGGCAGTCCATGTAGTGTAGGTACGCCCACAGTTCTGTTAGGGAGAAAGTTCCAGGATTTTGACCCAGCGACAGTGAAGGAATGGTGAGATAGTTCCAAGTCAGAATGGTGTGTAGTACCATGGGATCTTTTACATCTACCTGAGTAGGCAGGCAGGGCCTTGGTTTATTGTGTCAATTGAAAGATAGCACCTCTAAATGATTTCAGAGTAAAGGATCGCCTAAGAAACAGTGACCATAATATGGTAGAACTTAGCATTCGGCTTGAGAATGAAAAACTTGGGTCAGAAACAACTGTGCTAAACTTAAATAAAGGTAATTACAATGGAATGAAAACAGAGTTGGCTGGAGTGGACTGGGAAAGCAGTTTAGTGGAAAAAACGGTTGATGAACAATGGCAGATATTTAAGAAAATAGTTCATGACTCTCAACAAAGATGTATCCCAGTGAGGAAGAAGGATTCAAGGAAGGAAGGGGAGAAACCAACCATGGTTAACCAAGGAAGTTAAAGACAATATCAAATTGAAAGAAAAACATACAATGTGGCAAAGATTAGTGGTAAGCCAGAGGATTGGGAAAGTTTTAAAAACCAACAAAAGATGACCAAAAAAGTAATAATAAGGAGAAAATAAACTTTGAGGGTAAACTAGCAAGTAATATAAAAACGGACAGTAAGAGCTTCTTGGAATATATGAAAAGGAAGAGAGAGGCCAAAGTGAACATAGGCCCCTTAGAGAATGAGGCTGGGGAAATAATAATGGGGAACCAGGAAATGGCAGAGGAGTTGATTCAATACTTTGCCTCAGTCTTAACGGCAGAAGACACTAATAACATTCCAAAAATACTAAATAATCAAAGGGCATAAGGGGGGAAGGAAATAAATACAATAACTATCACTAGAGAAAAAATATTGGGGAAACTAATGGGGCTAAAGGCTGATAAGCCCCCTGGACCTGATGGGTTGCACCCTAGGATATTAAAGGAAGTAGCTACAGAGATAATGGATGCACCAGTAGTAATCTTCCAAGAATCCCTAGATTCTGGAAAAGTACCAGAGGATTGGAGAACGGTCAATGTAACACCCTTATTCAAAAAGGGAGGTGGACAAAAAAACAGGTAACTATAAGCCAGTTAGCTTAACATCTGTCACTGGGAAAATGTTGGAGTCTATTTTAAAGGATGTAATAGCTAGGCATTTAGAAATATCAAACAAATTCATTAGAATTCTTCGAGAAGGTAACAAGCAGGATAGATAAAGGGGAACCAGTAGATGTAATATATTTGGATTTCCAAAAGGTGTTCAATAAGATACCGCAGATAAAGCTACTTAATAAGAGCCCATGGCGTTGGGGGTAGTATATTAGCATGGATAGAGGATTGGCTAACTAATAGAAGACAGAGAGTTGGGATAAGGGGGGCATTTTTGGGATGGCAACTTGTAACTAGTGGAGTGCCACAGGGATCAGTCCTGGGGCCTCAATTATTTACAATATATATTAATGACTTAGATGAGGGAAATGAATGTACTATTCCCAAGTTTGCAGATGATACAAAAATAGATGGGAAGGCAAGTGGTGAGGATGACACAAGGAGTCTACAGAGGGATATAGACAGGTTAAGTGGGTGGGCTAAAACTTGGCAGATGGAATAAAATGTGAGAAAATGTGAGGTTGTACATTTTGGCAGGAAGAATAGAGGAGCTGAATATTATTTAAATGGAGAAAGGCTGCAGCACAGGGGATTTGGGAGTCCTTGTGCATGAATCCCAAAAAGCTAACATACAAGTTCAACAGGTAATAGGAAAGGCAAATGGAATGTTGGCCTTTATTTCAAAGGGAATGGAGTATAAAAATAGGAAAGTCTTGCTAAAACTACACAAGACACTAGTTAGACCACACCTAGAATACTGTGAACAATTTTGGTCTCCTTATCTAAAGAAAGATATACTGGCGTTGGAGGCAGTCCAGGGAAGGTTCACTAGGTTGACCCCAGGTATGGAGGGATTTTATTATGAGGAGAGGTTGAGTAGGTTTCGCCTGTACTCACTGGAGTTTAGAAGAATGAGAGGCAACCTTATTGAAACATATAAGATTCTTAGGGGGCTTGACAGGGTAGATGCTGAGAGATTGTTTCCCCTTGTAGGAGAGTCAAGGACCAGAGGGCATAATCTCAGAGTAAGAGGTTGCCCATTTAAAATAGAGATGAGGAGGAATTTCTTCACTCAGAGGGTAGTGAATCTGTGTAATTCTTTACTGCAGAGGGCTGTGGCTGGGTCATTAAGTATATTCAAGGGTGAGATAGACAGATTTTTAATCAGTAAGGGAATCAAGGGTTATGGGGAAAAGGCAGGAAAGTGGAGTTGAGGATTATCAGATTAACCATGACCTCATTGAATGGCAGAGCAGACTCGATAGGTCAAATGGCCTACTTCTGCTCCTACATTTTATGGTCTTATGGTCTCTGAAAGCGCAGCGCTCTCTGAGTAACTTACTGGAATGTCAGCTTGAGTTTTATGTTGAAGTCCTAGGCCAGGATTTTCCAACCCCGTCATGACAGGACCCACCGTGGGGGATTCAGCGGTCCAGCCAAGAGTCCATTGACTTTCGACGGGACCGGAAAATCCCAATGGCGGGCAGGACTGGAAAAATCCGCCCTTAGACTGGAACTTGAACGTGTAATTGGAAAACATCAAGAGACTGAAAATATAAAGAAGAATAAGCAACATGTATTTCAAAAGGGAAGGTCATGCTTTACCCACCGATGTTGTGTGGCACTACCACCACGTTAAGTGGGATAGATTTCAAACAGATGTAGCAACTCGAGACTGGGCAACCATGAGGCGCTGTGGGCCATCAGTAGCAGCAGAATTGTACTCAACCACAATTGATAACCTCATGGCCCTGCAATCCCCCACTCTACCATCACCATCAAGCCAGGTGTTCAACCCTGGCTCAATGAAGTGCGCAGGAGGGCATGTCAGGAGCAGCACCAGGCATACTTAAAAATGAGGTGTCAACCTGATGGAACTACAACACAGGACTACTTGCATGCCACACAGCAAAAGCAGCAAGCGATAAACAGAGCTAAGCGTTTCCACAACCAACGGATCAGATATAAGCTCCGCAGTCCTGCCATATCCAGTCGTGAATGGTGGTGGACAATTAAACAACCAACTGGAGGAGGATGCTCCAATCCTCAATGGTGGAGGAGCCTAGCACGTTGGTGCAAAAGATAAGGCTGAAGCATTTGCAACATTCTTCAGCCAGAAGTGCCGAGTGGATGATCCACGTTGGCCTACTCCAGACTTCCCCAGCATCACAGATGCCAGTCTCCAGCCATTTCTATTCACTCCACGTGATATCAAGAAACACCTGTAGGCACTGGAAATTGCAAAGGCTATGGGCTCCAGAATTTGTCGCACCCCTAGCCAAGTTGTTTCAGTACAGCTACAACACTGGCATCTACCTGGCTAGGTGGAAAATTGCCCAGGTATATCCTGTACACAAAAAGCAGGACAAATCCAATCCGGCCAATTATCACCCCATCAGTCTACTCTCCATTGTCAGTAAAGTAATGGAAAGGGTCATCAACAGTGCTATCAGTGGCACTTGCTTAGCAACAACCTGCTCAATGACACTAAGTTTGGGTTCCGCCAAGGCCACTCAGCTCCTGGCTTCATGACTGCCTTGGTTCAACCATGGACAAAAGAGCTGAGCTCCAGAGGTGAGGTGAGAGTGACTGCCCTTGACATCAAGGTAGCATTTGACTGGGTGTGACATCAAGGAGCCCGAACGAAACTGAAATCAATGTGAATTAGGGGGAAAGCTCTTCGCTGGTTGGAATCATACCTTGCGCAAAGGAAGATGGTTGTGGTTGTTGGAAGTCAGTCATCTCGGTTCCAAGGCATCACTGCAGGAGTTCCTTGTGGTAGAGACCTCAGCCCAACACTCTTCAGCTGCTTCATCAACGACCTTTCTTCCACCATAAGGTCAGAAGTGGGGATGGTCGCTGACGATTGCACAATGTTCACCATTCACGACTCCTCAGTTACTGAAGCATTCCATATCCAGATCCAGCAAGAACTGGGCAATGTCCAGGCTTGGGCTGACAAGTGGCAAGTAACTTCTGCACCACACAAGTGCCAGGCAATGACCATCTCCAACAAGAGAGGATCTAACCATCTCCTCTTGGCATTTAATGGCATTACCATCGCTGAATCCCCCACTATCAACATCCTGGGGGTTACCATTGACCAGAAACTGAACTGGACTAGCCATATAAATACTGTGGCTACAAGAGCAGATCAGAGGCTAGGGATTGTGCGATGAGTAACTCACCTCCTGACTCCCCAAAACCTGTCCACCATCTACAAGGCACAAATCAGGAATGTGATGGAATACTCCCCATTTGCCTAGATGACTCCAGCTCCAACAACACTCAAGAAGCTTGACACCATTCAGGACAAAGCAGCCTGCTTGATTGGCACTTCATCCACAACCATTCACTCCCTCCACCAGCAACACGCAATGGTAGCAGTGTGTACCATCCACAAGATGCCCTGCAGGAACTCAACAAGCCTCCTTAGACCGCACATTCCAAACCCACTAGAAGGACTAGGGCAGCAGACACATGGGAACATCACCACCTGGAAGTTCCCATCCAAGCCACTCACCATCCTGGCTTGGAAATATATTGCCATTTCTTCACTGTTGCTGGGTCAAAATCCTGTAAATCCTTCCCTACAGCACAATGGGTGTACCTACACCACATGGACTGTTGTGGTTCAAGAAGGCAGCTCACTACCACCTTCTCATGGGCAATTCGGGATATGAGCATTTATATAAGCATACGAAATTGGAGCAGGAGTAGGCCATTCAGCCCCTCGAGCCTGCTTCACCATTCAATAAGATCATGGCTGATCTGAATGTAACCTCAACCTCATATTCCTGCCTACCGCCAATAACCTTTCACCTCCTTGTTCACCAAGAATCTATCTAGCTCTGCCTTAGAACTATTCAAAGACTCTGTTTCCACTGCCTTTTGAGGAAGAGAGTTCCAAAGACTCACCACCCTCTGAGAGAAAAAAATTCTCCTCAACTCAGTCTCAAATGAGTGACCCCTTATTTTTAAACAGTGACCCCTAGTTCTAGATTCTCCCTCAAGAGGATACATTCTCTCCACATCCACCCTGTCAAGATCCCTCAGGATCTTAAAGGTTCCAATTAAGTCGCCTCTTATTCTTCTAAATTCCAGTGGATACAAGCCCAACATGTCCAACCCTTCCTCATAAGACAACCTGCCCATTTTTGGTATTGGTCTAGTAAACCTTCTCTGAGCTGCATCTAATGCATTTACATCTTTCTTTAAATAAGAAAATCAGTGCTGTATACAATACTCCAGATGTGGTCTCACCAATGCCCAGTACAACTGAAGCATAACCACTCTACTATTGTAATCAATTCCCATCAAAATAAATGATAACATTCTTAGCTTTCCTAATTATCTGCTGTACCTGCATGCTAACCTTCTGTGATTCATACACTAGGACACCCAGATCCCTCTGAATCTCAGAGCTTTGCAATCTCCTCTCATTAAGATAATAAGCTTCTTTTTCATTCCTTCTGCCAAAATGAACAATTTCACATTTGTCCACATTATACTCATTTGCCAGATCTTTGCCCATTCACTTAATCTATGTCACTTTGTAGCCTCCTTACATCTCTTCACAATTTACTTTCCTATCTTTGTGTCATCAGCAAATTCAGCAACCTTTCCTTCGGTCCCTTCTTCCAAGGCATTTTTATGATTCATAAAAAATTGAGTCCCCAGCATTGATCCCTGTGGCACACCACTCATCACATCCTGCCAACCAGAAAAAGACCCTCCAGGCTCCCCTTTATCCACAGCACACGTTACTCCTTCAAAAAACTCCAATAAATTGATTAAACATGATTTCCTTTTCACAAAACCTAGTTGACTCTTCCTGATTACCCTGAGTTCTTAAAAGTGCCCAGCTATTACCTCCTTAATGATCAATTCTAACACCTTCCCCACTACAGAAGTCAAGCTAACTACCCTATAGTTTCCTGTTTTCTGCCTCCATCCCTCCTTGAGTGGGAGGGTTATATTTGCTACTTTCCAGTCTGATGGAATCTTTCCAGAATCTAGCCAATTTTGGTAACTTAACACCAATGCATCTATTACCTCATTAGTCACCTCTTTTAAGATGTTAGGATAAAGTCCATCAGGATGCAGACTTATCAACCTGCAGCTCCATCAGTTTGCTCAATACTGCTTCCCTAGTGATTGTAATTTCACCAAGTTCCCCTCTCCCTTCCACCTCTTGATTTACAGCTATTACTGGAATGTTTTTTGTATCCTCTATAGTGAATTCAGAAGTAAAATATTTGTTCATTTCATCCACCATTTTCTTATTATCTACTATTAACTCCCCATTGTCACTCTCCAGAGGATCAACACTTGCTTCATTTAATCTTTTCCTTTTTAAATACCTGTAGAAACTCTTGCTATCCATTTTTACATTTCTAGCTAGCTTCCTCTCATACTCTAATTTCTTTCTGCTGATTAACCTTTTAGTCATTCTCTGCCATTCTTTATATCCTTATCAATCACCTGACCTGCCACTCTACTTTGCACAGTTATATGCTTTTTCCTTAAGTTTGATGTTTTCCTTAATTTCTTTAGTTAACCACGGATGATGGGTCGCCCCCTTAGAATTTTTCTTTATAGTCGGAATATACTTATTCTGAGTATTCTGAAATATCCCTTTAAATGTCTGCCACTGCTTCTCTATTGATCTATCCCCTACTATTCCAGTTCACTTCAGCTAGCTCAGATTTCTTGCCCATAAGGTTGCCCTTATTTAAGTTTAAAATACTCTTAGGCCCACACTTTTCCCTTTCAAACTGGTTGTAAAATTCATTCATATTGTGGTCATTGTTACCTTTACTCTGATGTCATTAATTAATCCTGTCACATTTTACAATACCAGGTCCAATATAACCTGCTCTCTGATTGGTTCCAGAGCATGCTGCTCTAAAAAACTACCTCCAAAGCATTCTATGAACTCCTCATCCAGGCTACGACTGCCAATCTGATTTTTCCAGTTTATATGCAGATTAAAATCACCCATCATTATTGTCGTCCCTTTGTCTCAAGCATCTAATATTTCTTCCTGTATACTTTGTCCTAAATCGTGGTTACTGTTAGGGGGCCTGTAGACCACTCCCACTAGTGACTTTTCTCCCCTATAATTCCTCATCTCCACCCAAACCAATTCTACATCCTGATATCCTGAACCAAGGTCATCTCTAGCTATTCCACCAATGCCATCCTTGATCAACAGTGCAACCCTTCCACCTTTACCTTGCTTCCTATTCTTCTTGAATGTCATATACACCTCAATATGCAGGACCCAATCCTTGTCATCCTGCAGCCACATCCCCATAATCGCTATCAGATCATATTTATTTACTTTAGCGTGTGCTATTAATTCATTTACTTTGTTATGAATGCTATGCATATTCAGATGCAGAAGCTTTAGTTTTGTCTTTTTTGTTACCTTTGTAATATCTAGTCTTCACTGTCGGTGTATTCTTAGGTTTTATCTGTCTGTACCTTCCTGCTACTCTATGACCCTCATTTCCCATATTACCATTATGGCCTCCTGCCTTGAATCTACCCCTTAATTTGCTGCATCTACCCAAGCTTGATTCCCTCACCCCCTTGTTTAGTTTAAAGCCTTCTCTTCTTCCCTAGTTATGCAATTCACAAGGATACCTGCCATAGCATGGTTCAGGTGTAGACTGTCCCAACAGTACAGCCTCCCACTATTCCCAATACTTTTTAAAAATTCATTCACGGGATGTGGGCTTCGCTGACCATGCCAGCATTTGCCTAGTTGCCCTTGAGAAGGTGTTGGTGAGCTGCATTCTTGAACTGCCACAGTCCCTGTGGTGTAGGTACACCCACAGTGCTGTTAGGAAGGGAGTTGCAGGATTTTGACAGTGACAGTGAAGGAACATTGATATATTTCCCAGTGAGGATGGTGTGTGGCTTGGTGGGGAACTTCTAGGTGATGGTATTCCCACCTATTTGCTGCTCTTATCCTTCTAGATGGTAGTGGCTGTGGGTCTGGAAGATGCTGTCCAAGGAGCCTTGGTGAATTCCTGCAGTGCATCTTGTAATGGAACACAATACTGCTACAATGCATCAGTGATGGAAGGAGTGAATGTTTCTGGATGTGGTGCCAATCAAGCGGGGCTGCTTTGTCCTGGATGGTGTCAAGCTTCTTGAGTATTGTGGGAGCTGCACTTATCCAGACAAGTGCGGAGTATTCCATCACACTGCCGACTTGTGCCTTGTAGATGGTGGACAGACTTTGGGGAGTCAAGAGGTGAGTTACTCATTGCAAGATTTCTAGCCTCTGACCTGCCCTTATAGCCACAGTATTTATATTACTAGTCCAGTTCAGTCTCCAGTCAATTGTAACGCCCAGGATTTTGATAGTGGGGGGATTCGGTGATGGTAATGCCATTGAAAGTCAAGGGGCGATGGTTAGGTTCTCTCTTGTTGGAGATGGTCATTGCCTGGCATTTGGGTGGCATAAATGTTACTTGCCACTTGTCAGCACAAGCCTGGATATTGCCCAGGTCTTGTTGCATTTGGACATGGACTGCTTCAACATCTGAGGAGTCACAATTGGTGATTAATATTGTGCAATCATCAGTGAACATCCTCACTTCTGATCTTATGATGGAAGGAAGATCATTGATGAAGCAGCTGAAGATGAAGTCTACCCTGAGGAACTCCTGCAGAGATGTCCTGGAGCTAAGATGACTGACCTCCAACAACCACAACACCTTCCTTTGTGCTAGGTACGACTCCAAGCAGTGGAGAGTTTCCCCTCTGATTCCCATTGACTCCAGTTTTGCTGGGCTCCTTGATTGCATACTCAATCAAATGCGGTGTTGATGTCAAGGGCAATCACTCTCACCTCACCTCTGGAGTTCAGCTCTTTTGCCCATGTTTGAACCAAGGCTGTAATGAGGTCAGGAGCTGAGTGGCCCTGACGGAACCCAGATTGGGTGTCAGTGAGCAGGTTATTGCTAAACAAGTGGCACCTGATAGCACTGTTGATGACTCCTTGCATTACTTAACTGACGATCAAGAGTAGACTGATGGGTCAATAATTGGCTGGGTTGAATTTGTCCTTCTTTTTGTGTACAGGACATACTGGCCAATTTTTCACATAGCCAGGTAAATGCCAGTGTTGAAGCTATATTGAAACAGCTTGGTTATGGATGCGGCAAGTTCTGAAGCACAAGTCGTCAGTAGTATTGCCAGAATATTGTCAGGACCCATAGCCTTTGCAGAATCCAGTGCCTTCAGCCATATCTTGATAACACCTAGAGTGAACCCAATTGGCTGGAGGCTAGCATCTGTGATGCTGGCGACCACTGGAAGAGGTGAGTTGGATCATCCATTTGGCACTTCTGGCTGAAAATTGTAGCAAATGCTTCAGCCTTATATTTGCACTGACATGCTGGGCTCCCCCATCATTGAGGATGGGGATATTTGTGGAGCCTCCTCCTCCAGCGAGTTGTTTAATTGCCCACCGCCATTCACGACTGGATGTGGCAGGACTGCAGAGCTTAGATCTGATCCGTTGGTTGTGGGATCACTTAGTTCTGTCTATCACTTGCTGCTTATGCTGTTTGGAATGCAAGTAGTCCTGTGTTATAGCTTCACCAGGTTTACACCTCATTTTTTTAGGAATGCCTAATGCTACTCTTTGCATGCCCTCCTGCACTCTGCATTGAACCAGGGTTGATCCCCTGGCTTGATGGTAATGATAGAGTGAGGGATATGCTGGCCATGAGGTTACAGATTGCAATTCTGCTGTTGCTGATGGCCCACAGTGCCTCATGGATGCCCAGTCTTAAGTTGCTAGGTCTGTTTGAAATCTATCCCATTTAGCACAATGGTCGTGCCACACAACATGATGCAGGGTATCCTCAATGTGAAGGCGGGACTTTGTCTCCATGACTGTACAGTGGTCACTCCTACCGATACTGTCTTGGACAGATGCATCTGTGGCAGGCAGGTTGGTGAGGATGAGGTGAAGTATGTTTTTCCTTCTTGTTGGTTCCCTCATCACCTACCGCAGACCCAGTTTAGCAGTTATGTCCTTTAGAACTCGGCCAGCTCAGTCATTAGTAATGCTACCGAGCCACACTTGGTGATGGACATTGAAGTCCCCCACCCAGTGTATATTCTGCACCCTTGCCACCCTCAGTGCTTCCTTCAAGTGGTGTTTAACATGGTGGAGCACTAATTCATCAGCTGAGGGAGGGTGGTACATGGTAATCAGCAGGAGGTTTCTTTGCCCATGTTTGACGTGATTTCATGTGACCACATGGGGTCCGGAGTCAATGTTGAGGACTCCCAGGTCAACTCCCTCCTGACTGTATGCCATTGTGCTGCCACCACTGCTGAGTCTGTCCTGCCGGTGGGACAGGACATACCCAGGGATGGTGATGATTGTGTCTGGGACATTATCTGTAATATATGGTTCCGTGAGGATGACTATATCAGGCTGTTGCTTGACTTGTCTGTGAGACAGCTCTCCCAATTTTGGCACTAGCCTCCAGATGTTAGTAAGGAGGGCTTTGCAGGGTCGATAGGGCTGAGTTTGCTGTTGCTGTTTCCAGTGCCTAGGTTGATGCCAGGCGGTCCAATCCGTTTCATTCCTTTTTTGAGACTTTGTAGCAGTTTTGATACTAGTATTAGTGCCAGTGCTCCACAAACCAGAACCCACTTCTTCCACACCAGTCTTTGATCCATGGATTCATCTTACTTATCTTATTCGCCCTATCCCAATTTGAATCCAGAGATTATTACTTATGAGGCTCTGCTTCTTAATTTGGTACCTAGCTTCCCATACTGACTGTGCAGAATCTCTTTCCTTGCCCTGCTTATGTCATTGGTATCTACATAGACACAACAACTGGATCCTCCACCTCCCACAGCAAGTTCTTCTCCAGTCATGAGTAGATGTCCCGAACCCTGGGCAGGCAACACAGCCTTCTGTACTTTTGCTGTTTGGTACAGAGAACAGTGTCAATCCCCCTCACTATACTTTCCCCTACTGCCACTACATTCCTGTTTGCTTCCCCCGCTTGAATGGCTTCTTGTATGAGGGTGCCATGGCCAGCCTGCTCATCCACCTTGCAGACATCACTTTCATCGACACATGTTATGAGCACCTCAAACCTGTTTGACAATTGCAAATTCTGAGGCTCCTCTATTGCTGTCTACTTGGTCCCTTTACCGGTCTCACCCATGGTCACATACTCCTGTCCCTCACTGCTGACCAAAACAGATGACCCTATTTTAAGGGGCGTGACTGTCTTCTGGAACTAAGTGTCCAAATATTTCTCCCCCTCCCTTAGCTTTCAGATCAATAATCCTGATCCACAATTCCTCTAGCTGCTTGCACTTTCTGCAGACGTGTTTGTCATGGATCGCCTTGGCACCCAAAAGCTTCCACATTCCACAGCTGCAACATAACACCTGCCCTGCCATTGTTACTTAGGTTATTTAATCAACTTATTTTAATTACTCACTTAATTAGCTTAGAATAATTCCTATGTATACCACACCTCCTCCCCATCCGACCCAACTGTCTGACCTCTTTCCCGGCTATGTTCACAGCCGGGTGTCCCTGGAGAGGGAGCACGTGGTGTCCGCTGGCACCGTCGAGGCCTTCTGTGTTCGGTGGGCACCGCAGGGACTGGGGTGCTTTATAGACTCCTTTAATCACATTTTGATTTGATGTTGGTAAGTTTCCTTTGCATTTTGTCTTTTGTTTTTGCAGTTTCCCTTTAAGGGGCTGCTTTTACTTTGTCCCTGATTTTTGTTAATTTAGTTTAATTGTTTTGACTCAAAAGAATTACACCTCTTTCCCCCTGCACCAAATTCCCACATGAACCTAATGCACTGCTTACTTGGTCTCTGTTCACTTCAGTGTAGTCGCCTGTCTTCTCTGTCTCCTTCCTGGTTGTGCAGGTTGAAAAGCCTGTCTCTTTTATAGATCCTCTGATGAGTTACTGGCTAGTTTAGCTTCCTGCTACAGTATTTCTTTTATTGTACATTCAGAGGATGTGGACTTCATTGGCCGGATCAGCATTTATTGCCTGTCCCTAGTTGCCCTTGAGAAGGTGGTGGCGAGCAGCCTTCTTGAACCGCTGTAGTCCATGTAGTGTAGATACAGCCACAGTGCGGTTAGGAAGGGAGTTCCAGGATTTTGACCCAGTGACAATGAAGGAACGTTGATGTATTTCCAAGTCAGGATGGTGGGAGACTTGGAGGGGAACTTGCAGGTGGTGGTGTTCCCATCTATCTGCTGCCCTTGTCCTTTTAGGTGGTAGTGGTAATGAGTTTGGAAGGTGCTGTCTAAGGAGCTTTGGTGAATTCCTGCAGTACATCTTGTAGATGGTACACACTACTGCTACTGTGCGTCGGTGGTGGAGGGAGTGAATATTTGTGGATGTGGTGCCAATCAAGCAGACTGCTTGCCCTGGATGGTGTCCAGCTTCTTGAGTGTTGTTGGAGCTGCGCTCATCCAGGCAAGTGAGGAGTATTCCATCACACTCCTCACTTGTGCCTTGTAGATGGTGGACAGGCTTTTGGGGGGTCAGGAGGTGAGGTACTATCTGCAGAATCCCCAGCCTCTGACCTTCTCTTGTAGCCACAGTATTTATATGGCTAGTCCAATTCAGTTTCTGGTCAATGGTAACCCCCAGGATTGATAGTGGGGGATTCAGCAATGGTAATGTCATTAAATGTCATGGGCGATGGTTGGATTCTCTCTTGTTGGAGATGGTCATTGCCTGGCACTTGTGTGACATGACTATTACTTGCCACTTGTCAGCCCAAGCCTGGATATTGTCCAGGTCTTGAATCTGGACAATATTGTTCACTTGAACCAACTGCTTTCAGGTGACAGATAACTGCCACTCCAATTCTAGTCTTCATATTATAAAAAAAGTTATGCAGGCACAGAAGTAGGTACAAGATTTACTACAGAACTGAGGTTACAATCAGAAAATATTGAACAGACAGGGGCTCTATGTAGGAAGGAGAAGGCTGAGGGGTGATCTGATAGAGATCTTCAATATTATGAAAGGGATTGAATAGTCAGACATAAAGAAAATGCTTCCAATTTTGGGGCCGACCAAAGCTATAGGGGTCTTAAAAAGAAGCAAGCCACTATTAAATGAAATAGGGAATTGAGGAGAAACTCCTCACAAAGGGTCACCGACCTGAATAGTTAACTCTTCCCTCAGATGCTGTCAGACCTGCTGAGTATTTCCAGCATTATTTCAGATTCTCAGCATCCACAGTACTTTGTTCTAGCCAGAAATATAAGATAGTCACTAATAAAATGAATAGGGAACTCAGGAGAAACTTCTTTATCCAAAAGGTGTTGAGAAGGTGGAACTCATAAAAGGATGTGTTGATGAGTTTAGATAAAAAGGACACTTCTGTGGAGCATTAACACCAGCATGTACCAGTTGGGCTGACTGGCCCATTTCTGTTCTGTACAAGGATTAGCTAATTTGAAAAGTTAAATGCTATACTATACTGCTTACTTCAACACAAAATTAAATATTTTATTTCCCCAACTGTTGGGCATATTTTGAGCTCTAGACAGTACTCCCTAACCACACTTCCAATACACATCAGCAGGCTCACAGTCTGGAATTTACCTGAATGGCCCAAAAGGTCCTTTCTCTCCACCCACTGTGCCACTGTGGGCATTGGAACACAATGCCACACTGATTCATGAAGAGATTATAATAGAATGTGTGTTGAGGGAGTTCTATATCTAACTTGCAAGAAGTTGCTTGCCTCTGTCCTCACAGGAAGCGCAGAACAGTGCTTGCCTTGAGTATCCCTCCCCTGGGAGCTGGTTTACCAATGATATTCCCAGCTCCTCAGCTGCCAAAATACCAACATGGTTAATCTACAATAAGTCCCTCATTGAAGGCATGTACAGTACCCTTGAGCACAAATAGTTTGGTTTGGCTACAGTAAAACAACCTCTGTCTTTTTTTTAATGAGGTCGCTGAAAGATGTCCAGTGTTTTGAGTTAAACCATGTCTTGTGAAACTGTATTCCAAGTAGAATTTTATTTTAGAGGTGAAAGCTGTGGTAAGCAACTTTTAATTTCTTTTGAATCTGGGATATCATTGCATTTGTTTCGTTTTTTGAACTCAAAAAGCTGCTAGACATTATCAAAGATCGTATCATCTGTAAGAGTAAAAGCATTAAAGAATACAAGAGATGTGAAAATAACTCAGTGAAAAGGTCAAGAATGTGGAATTTGCTGCCACAATGAGTGTTTGAGGCAAATATCATGGATGCATTTAAGGGGAAGCTAAATAAACACATGAGAAAAGAATAGAAGGATATGCTGATAGGATGAGATGAAGAGGAATGGGAGCAGGCTGGTGTAGTGTAAGCTGGCACAGACCGGAGGGCCAAATGGCTGGTTTCTGTGTTTGTAAATTCAATGTAATTTTACAAATGAAGTGGAAACTGGGTTGCAGAAATGGACAGGAAAATGGAGCTGCTAAAGTCAACATTAAAATGATAAAACACCAAGGGATAAGACAAGATGCCAGGATAAATGTTCTGTTTGTGCCCTTAAGCTTAGGGCTGGATTTTACAGCCACAAAACAAGTAGGTTGACCCCAACGTGTATGTAAAATACAGCATGATGACGTCAGGTCAGCAATACGACATCATCATGCTAGTGTTTGATATTACAGAAAACAACCAGACAAGGAAATCAGAAGCCCATCCGCCATTTTGAAATAAACAATTAACAAACTATTGAGTTTGTTAAAGAACCAACTATGTGCAATTTTTCATTGCCTGCTTCATTTTTTGAGTGTCAGGCGAAGAAACGTTTGGGAGGGCTTAATGGCAAGAACAAGGTGATGGCACAAGGGTGGAGGAAAAGGCCTGCCACTGGGACAATAGCTGCATGTATAAGCAGATTTTCCTGGCTAAGGTGGCAACATCTATGTTTTCTAACGTCATTCAGTCACTATTTTGAGCCTGACTTTTAAGTTTTTCGTTACCAGGTTCGCTTTGTCTAGTGAACGCTAGCTGTGCCCTTGATATTAAAACATTAGTTGGTGCTTGAAACAGTATAGGCAGAGAGACAGATTAACTGAACAAACACTGGTGGCTTATTGGAACTTAGAACAGAGTGCTAATACCATGTGTGCTTCTTCAATCACCTCCCGCTCTAGACTTACAGTTACCCAAGAAGCCCGCACTATGTAGTGATTAGTCAATACAGCCACATGGTCAACTAACTACATTCTCTTAAAGGTACACAGCACTCCACTTTACCACACCCCTCCCCCTTTACTTGAAAGTACAATTGACAAACATCACAGCATCCCAATTATTTACACAAATAACTATTTACAGGTCAAGTCTTTCAGGAGGCTTCCTCAAACGTGTCAAGCATCATAGCTCAACGGCCTTGGCTGGTTTTTCTGAGACCCTCTTCTCAGGGGTCAACTCTTCACCAGGCTCTTTGGTGGAAGTGGGCAAGTTTGTGTCTTCGACCCTCTTGGGTCTGACAGGCCCCCCCCCCCCCCCCCCCCAACACCCCGGGTACTTCCAAATCATGTGACAATTCTTCCATGTATGGTGCAGACTCAAACACAAATGATGACTGCATTCCTTCTTGTGGGACTATCTCTCTTCTCCCGAGATGATCCACATGTCGTCTAATTATTCAGCCGTTTACCGACACGTTATAGGAGAGGGGTCCTGTCATAGCATACACTTTGCCTAATAGCCAATTGGGCCCATCTTCAAAGTTCTTCACGAGAACTGTGTCTCCCACTGTGAAATTTCTTTCATGATTATGGCCACCATGTCTAGCCTTCTGAGCCTCCAGGCTTCTCTCCACCCTCCCCCCTAAATTCAGCCTGATAAGAGTTAGACAGGTGCGGAGACATCTCTTCATTAGTAATTCAGCGAGGGCAATACTGGCGGCCCTATGTAGCGTCATATGCGAACATGAACCGTGCCAATCTGGTGCTGATGGAATCCCTGTCCAGCTTTTTCATCCCCCAGACTTAAAAGTTTGGACCGTCCCACTCAGCCAAACCATTAGAGGCAGGGTGGTAAGGCGAGGTTTTGATATGAGTCATTTCATTTCAAAGCTGTGGAACTCCCCGCTGGTAAATGCAGCCCCGTTATCTGACACAAGGACCTCTGGTAACCCATGCACTGCAAAACTCTATCGCAAATTGTCTATGGTGGCAGCAGATGTGGGTGACCAGTCTTCGTAGACATTCATCCACTTGGAGTGGGCGTCTAATAGTAAAAGGAACGTCTTGCCCATGAAGGGCCCCATGTAGTCGACGTGGAGGAGCATCCATGGCCACCCTGGCCAATCCCAGCGGTGCAGTAGAGCTAAGGGGGTTAGCTTCGGTACCTGCTGGCATTGCAGACAACTTCTGACTAGGGCTTCAATGTCCATTTCCATCCCTGGTCATCACAAGTAGCTGCGTGTGAGCATCTTCATCCTACTAATGCCATGGTGAGCGCTATGTAATTCGGTCAGTAATGGCCTTCACCCTCTCGGGGGAATGATAAAACCTTGCTTCCCAGAGCAATATGCCATCCTGGCAGGTAAGCTCATTTCTGTGATTAAAATAGGGCTTCATGTCATCAGATTTTGGCTTGCCTGACAATCCATTCAAGACCTGCTCCCGGACGTGAGATAAAAGTGGATCTCGGCTTGTCCACTCACGGATTTGTTTGGCCTGGACAGGGGAGGAATCCAAAAAAATTAGTACTAAGGCAAGTTCCTGGGGAATTGGAACCTTCAATTTGTTATCTGGCAGGGGAAGGTGGCTCAGCGCGTTAGCATGTGCGATCTGGCTTCCTGATCGGTGAATAAAAATGTGTTTATAAGCAGCCAATATCAGTGCCCACCTCTGGATGCGAGCAGATGCGATGGAGGGTATCACCTTATCCTCTCCAAATAATCCCAACAGAGGTTTGTGGTCGGATATAATGTGAAAATGGTGACCATGAAGGTATTAATGGAATTTCCAAACACCAAATACAATAGACAAGCCCTCCTTCTCAATTTGAGAATATCGTCACTATACAACATTGAAAATGCAAGATGTATAACCAATGGGTTGATTGGAGCCATCTGCCATCTGATGTGAAAGCACAGCCTCTACTCCATAAGGGGATGCGTTACAAGCTAAAATAAATTCTTTCTTTGAGTCAAAGTGGACCAGTAGGGCTGATGATCTTAGCATTTGCTTTACCTTCAGAAATGCATCCTGGTGCAGAGCTTGCCAAATCCACTTATGGTTTTTCTTAAGCAATGCGTATAATGGAGCCAGTACAGTTGATAGATTTAGGAGAAATCACCCGTCATAGTTTATCATGCCTAAGAAGGCCTTAAGTTCTTTAGTGTTTCTCGGTGCAGGTGCCTCGCGAATAGCCTTTTCTTCCATGGGATGCAGGCCCTGCACATCGACCTTATGGCCTAAGTAAACTACCTCTTTGGCTTGGAAGAGACATTTTTCTCACTTCAAGCACATCCCCGCTTGTGAGAAGTGTTTCAGCACCTCCTCCAAATTAGCTAAGTGTTCTTTGTCAGTTCATCCAGTGACTAAGACATCATCCAGATAAACAACGACATGGGGCAGTCCCTGAAGCAGATTTCCATGGTACACTTGAAAATAGCACCAATGAGACCTCAAAGTGTAGTCGAGTATATTGATACAATCCTTGATGTGTATTGACGGTCATGAATTCCCTGGAGCCTTCTTCCAACTCTACCTGCCGATAGGCGTGGCTCATGTCGAGTTTTGAATATATGATGCCCGCTGCCAATTTTGAATATAATTCGTCAATCTTCGTTATTGGGTGCATATCAAGTCTGGCCACTCTGTTTACAGTTAACTTGTAATCACCACATAAGCGGACACTTTGGCCTGGCTTCAGGGTGCTGTCCACTCGGGAAATTGCACCGGTTGTAAGTTGCTCAACTTTTCCAGTCTGTTTATCTCGGTCTCAACCTTCTCAGGTAGAGCATAAGGGACTGGTCTGGTTCTGATAAATCTGGGGGGTTGCATTAGGATCTACTTGGATTTTGGCTTGTAGCCCACGAATCCTTCCTAACTCGTCACTGAAAATGGGAGCATACTTTTGTATCAATTCCTGTAAGTTTCTTGTTCTGATTTGAAAAATCTCGGCCCATTGCAGGTTAATCTTTTTGAGCCAGTTGCGACCAATTAAACTGGGGCCTCCCTCCCCAACCATTACTATAAGTGGTAAATCCCCATACTGCACCAGGATTGACATATCCCTTTCACTCTTATTTTTTCATCTGTATATGTTTTTAATTTTGTGTCCGATTCTTCTAAACTTAAAGGATGCACTCCTTTATTCAAGTGCCTGAATGTATGTTCTCCTATGACATTATCGACCTCCACCTTGATGGGTTGCTCATTGGCTCTAATAACTACCTGGATTGGCTCAGTTTTACTCACTTTCAGGTTGTATAATGAATAGATGTCAGATTCTGCTTCCTCTGGTTCTTCAATGAGACAAATTTTGCGATTTCTGCCTTTGATTTTAAAATGCTGTCTCAGCCTATCTTGACAGTGTCTCATTATGTGACCATTGCGGTGGCAGAAAAAGCAGTCAATATTTCTGAACTGTCAATCGCTTGCAGACTGCCTAGATGCATTCCTCTCATTAATGTTGTGGGTTTTCACTGTAGTACTGTTGTTCTTCAATAGTCTGTACATAATGGGCGTTCCCCGCCTTTCTGTGGAATCCAACGTTTTCATGCCTTTTGTCACCAGTCCTTCCTGCCCTACAAGCTGGATGGCACCATTTTGTTTATCTTTTATTGCCTCCGAGTCTCTAACAGCGCACTTTATGGCTGTTGCCAATTCTAATGTGTTACTGAAGTCTATATTAGTTTCAGATAGCAATTGCTTTTGAATAGCATTGTCCCCGATTCCGCATATTAGTTGGTCTTTCAACATGTCATTAATTGAAGTTCCGAACTCACAATATTCTGTTAATCCTTCTAAAGCAGCTACGTAGCCAGCGATTATCTCGCCTATTCCTTGAATTGAATTTAAAATGCTGCATAGTGACTGAGGGCTATGGCTTACAATGTTTACTAGCTCATTGAAAGTCTTCATATCTGGGATGTTAGGTGACGTGAGGCTGTGGATCAGCCTATACGTTTTGTTCCCACATGAGGACAAAAGAATCGCCCTCTTCTTGTCCCCCCCCGCAATGTCATTAGTGGTAAAGAAGAACGCTAGGCATTTGACCTAATGAGACCAGTCATCGGAAACGGTGTTGAATGGTTCAAGATGCCCAAACCGCGGCATACTCGATGACTAAGGAGACTGTGCTTTCAGACAGCTTTCAAGGTACTGGCGAAGTAACGTAGCTGGCTTACCATGGCTTTCTTGATTGCCGTCAATTGATCTGGTATATCCTTGTCAGCAGTTTTATGTTTTTGGTTATCTGCTTCGCTTTGACAAGTGAGTGCTAGCTTGATGACCTTGATATTAACACATTAGTCGGTGCTTGAAACAACATGGGCAGAGAGACCGATTACCTGAACAAACACTGGTGGTTTATTGGAAGAACAGAGCACTAACACCATGTGTGCTTCTTCAATCAACTCCAGTTCTAGATTTACAGTTACCCAAACACTGTGTAGTGATTGGTCAATACAGTCAGATGGTCAACTAACTACATTCTCTTAAGGGTACATAGCACTCCACTTTACTACACTGACATAAGAAGCAAGGAGACAGGGGGCCTTTAAATTTGTAGCTGTGATTGACTTCCTGTTCATGGCATCACCCCTCTCCTACATAATGTCCCACCCTAGACACTTGATTGGGCACGGAGCTCCCTTTGCACTGCTAATTGCCTGCCTTCCTTCCAGGCGGCTGCTAATTAGTCGTCCAATGTTGATTTGCCAAGCTGAGACTGTTGGGGCGAGAGCAGGGGATGACTCACTCTCTGTTCTGCCTCCCTCATCCTGCCAAAAACAATAAAATCCAGCCCATAACATTGTTGGAAGCATATATTAGGAAATGTGCTATCACCATGCACAACATGGGGTCAGCCAATTTATCAGGGATGCAGCAAGCTCCATTTTTAAAGAGGCTTACTACTAGGTGTCCAAAGTGCATATCTTTCTCAAGGGCTTGAAATCAGTGTTCCACGACCTAAGCAGTAGCCCAGTTGTCATTTTGGGTCTGAACCTGTGCTGTACAGGTCCCGACCAGTTCCATAGATGATGGAACCAAAGAGGCCCAGCTATCCCAGACAAAAACAAGTATCAAATTATTTTGTGGGCTCTGAAGGAGGAGAAGGAATTCCCTCCCAGCAACCCCCTCTACTCTCCCTGAACTCACCCCCCAACGCTGCAGGACCATTCAAATAATTTGGACTGTTGCAAAGTATGATTTACAGCAGCAGCCAATTTGTACACGGCAAACATCCAAAGGTTAATATTGATCAGGATTCCAAGAAAACTTTCCTGCTCTTCATTGAAATAGTGTTGTGCCCACTTGAAAGGTTAAACAGACACGGGGTCTCAGTTTAACATCTCATTTGAAAGATGGCACCTCTGGCAGTGAAGAACTCCCTCAGTACTCCACTGACTCTCAGCCTAGATTTTGTGTTCAAGTCCAATCAGGGTAGTACTTGAACTGTAACCTTTTGACAGAGGAGAGAGTATTGCACACTGATTTACAGCTGACAAAATACAGACAGAGCAGGAACTAGAATTTTTTAGAATTACACAGAACGTACAGCACAGAAACAAGCCATTCAGTCCAACCAGTACATGCTCCACCAGAGGCTTCACCACCTCCCATTCTTTCTCATAAAACTCTATCAGCATAATCCTCTATTCTCTTCACTCTCGTATGCTTATCTAGCTTCCCCTTAAAATGCATATGTGTCTCAATCACTCCATGTGGCAGTGACTTCCACATTCTCCCCACTCTCTGGGTAAAGAAGTTTCTTCTGAATTCCTTATTTGATTTCTCAATGACTATCTTAAACTGATCATTTTGCTCTTCTCCATAAGTGGAAACACTCTCTGTATCTATTCCATCAAATTTTTATAATTTTAAAACTCTCTCAGGTCATCCCTCACCCTTCTCTTTTCAAAGGAAAAGAGACCCAGCATGTTCATCCTAAACTAGATGGACCTTTGTCTTCTCTCATCTAGCAATTTCTAAGTAATAAGATTGTAAGAAATAGTTGTATGAATAGGCCATAAGGCCCCTCAAGCCTGCTCTGTTATTCAATAAGATCATGGTTGATCTTCTATTTCAGTTCCACTTTCCTCCTCAACCCCCTTGATTCTCTCAGGGCTGAATTTTCACTCCTGTGTCAGGAGCGCAGAGTCAGGAAAATTTGGTGGTGGGTCTTATGATTTCTGGGCCGGTCTGCCATTTTCACCACAACGGAAAGTCTCTCCGTCATGGTGAAAATTTGGCCTTAGTGTCTAAAAATAGTTACAGTCAGATTCTAAGAGAACCCTGACAAGGAAGTGTTCTACTCCTGTGTTTTTTTTTAGTTACTAGGAAAACAGGAAGGTATAGTCCAATCTGAAATTAAGAAAATTGAGTAAGTTCCTGAAAAAGAATGAACTAACTATGACCACAAATTAACTATGACCACACAGCTTCAGATTATAAGGCTGTCTGTCCAGGAAACTGGCTTATAGCCACAGACCTTGAGTGCTTTTTCACATCACATTCAGGGGACAGTTGAAAATATTTGAGGTTTCCTATTCGAGGAAATATTTACCAATACAAGGTATTCTCTTTCACAAATTCCTGGCCTCCCACAGTCTTAGCAAGGGTCTTTGAATAATGAATCTCCTATTAACAGAACCCCCCACATATTTATTGGGTTTAGTTAATTGGCACTTGATACTTGCATTTCTCGAGGAGGCTGCCAGAGCATTACAGCAAACTCTCTTCATTTTTGATGGAGTCAGTCTTCTCATTGTATGAAAACAAGCCTCACTTATAGCCAATGAAATTTGCTGGAACTCATTTTTAGTCATTTCCCATTAGAACCGCATCTTGTACCTTTAGCATGGAAAAATATTCAGAGGCATTATGCAGAGATATAAGGAAAAGGACAAATAAATGTATAGCAAAGAAGAAGATATTGGGAGGTGAAGGAGCTGGGCTTTGATGAGACTCTTGAAGGAGAGAGAGAGTTGGGATTTTGGGAGGGAAATTCAAAGTTTAGGACCTACCTGCCCTGACGGTTAATGATGCAGCAAAAGAAGGGGAAGCATAAGAGATTGGAGTCAAAGGAACAGAGACTTTGGAGAGGGCTGTGAAGCTGGAGAAGGTTAGAGAGATAGGGAGTTTGAGGATGTGATAGAATTTCAACACGAGGATGAAAATTTTAAATCTGAGGTTGTGGGGGAGCAAGGAAGCAATTTGGCTTAGTGATGCCAGCTGGTTTGGTGAGGTGAAGTTTGTGGAGGATAGGGACATGAAGGCAATGGAATAGTGTCAGACAGCAATGGAGATGATAAAAACATGAGTCAATGGGTTGCAGTTGGAGTAGAGATGGATAACAAAATGGAGGTAGAAGTAGGCAGTCTTTGTGACTGAAAAGATATGGGGTCAGAAACTCAGCTGGGGATTGAATAGAACTGTGACTTATGAGCAATCTTGTTCAGAATGACACAGTGACTAGGGAGTTTGAATCACTGCCAAGGTACAGAGTCTGAGGCAGGAACCAAAGACTATGATTTTAGTCTTCCCGATGTAGGAAGTTTCAGATTATTCAAGACTGGATTTGGAAAACCATTCTAACAATCTGGAGAGAGTGGAGGGGTTGAGAGAGGTGGAAGAGAGGCCATTAGATAGTCATATCTGATATTTTCTAACAATCCCTCTAAATATATGGAATAATGATTTCTTTTCACAGTAGGACAACTTCCAAACTATTCAACCTTTGTGAATCACACCCCTTGAATTGTGGAATTTCTTTATTGCAATTGACACGAGAGATTAAATCTCTACTCCAAATATGTATTTTAAAGGTCTGTTGACAACTCTGTGTTAGCTAGCTAATTAGAGGCAGGATGGGACTTCTGGAAGGATTTAATTTATTCAGCAAAGGAAGAGCCATTTGGAACTGTAGTTACAAACAGAACTCAGCAACATCTCCCAATAAAAGCAGGCTGATTTATCTAGCAAAATGGGTTAAGAGGAGTATAGTTACATATTGCAAATTACCTACATAAAATCAATCTGTCACTTACAGCGGTGTAGTCTCTAGGCGTGATTGATTTACCCAGTCCGAGAGAGGCATCATTTTACAAAGAAGTCACGACTCTGGCAACAATCAAAAGGCATTTGATAAAGTGCCACATAGCAAAGTCATTTTTCTCTTTGATGGGATGTGGGCATCACTGACATTTGTGGTCCATCCTTAATTGCCCTTTAACTGAGGGGTTTGCTCAGCTATTTCAAAGGACAGTTTAGAGTCAACCACACATGGCCCTGGAGTTAAATTAGTCCAGACCAGTTAAGGACAGCAAATTTCCTTCCATATCAGTGAACCAGTTGGATTCATGGTGGCTATTACTGAGACTAGTGTTATATTCCAGGTTTTTATTAACTGAATTTAAATTCATTGATTTGAACCCACATCCCCAGAGCATTAGCCTGGATTATTAGTCCAGTGACATTACCATTACACCATCACCTACCCCTTGGAAAAAAAGGGAAAATGGCAGCATGGATACAAAGTTGGCTAAGTGACAGGAAACAGAGAGTAGTGGTGAGCAGTGTTGGTTGTCAGACTGAAAGAAGGTTATATGGTGGGGTTCCCCAGGAATCAGTAAGAGAACCACTACTTTTTTGATCTATATTAATGACCTAGACTTGAGTGTGCAGGGACATTTTCAAAATTTGATGATAACAGAAAACTTGGAAATATTCTGAATGGAGGATAGTATTAGACTTCAAGAGGATATGGGCTCATAGCATGAGCGGACATGTAGCAGATGAAATTTAATGCAGAGAAGTGTGAAATGATAATTGTGGTAAGAAGCACGAGGAGGGGTAATATAAAATAAAGGATGCAATTCTATAAGGGGAGCAGAAGCAGTGGGATTTGGGACATTATATATGCACAAATCATTGAAGGTGACAGAACCAGTTGAGAAAGTGGCTAATAAGGCATATAGGTCCTGGGCTTTATAAATGGAGGCATAGGGTACAAGAGCAAGGAAGTTTGAGCCTAGGTAAGATGATCAGATTGGAAGTGTAATGATTATGGATGAAGACTTAGAGAAAGTGAGTAGTTTCAAGTACCTGGAGTCAAAAGATGGATGTATGGAAATAGAAGTTAAGCAGCAGATTAGCTCTGTTTGAAGTACTTGGAAGAAGTGCAGTGAAGTGTTATTTAACAGAAAAGTATTGCTGAAACTGAAAGGAAGAATTTACAGATCGGCCTTGTTATGTTGTGCAGAAACTTGGGCAATACATTGCGGAGAGGAACAATGACTAGTTACTAACAAGATGCAGATGCTGAGGTGAATGTGTGGAATTGTGAGAAAGGCCAAGATCAGGAACAGTAAATCAGGGAGCCAGTGAAGATTGTGGGAAACAAAGAAAGTAGATGAGAAGAGATTGAAATGGTCTAGTCATTTGTTCCAATGCAAGAAAGAAAATGTGGTGAAGGGAGTGATGGAGATGGGACTGCCAGGATGAAGGAGAAGAGGAAGGCCTAAGCCCACAAGGAAAGATGCAGTGGTGAGAGAGTTAAACACAGCAGGATTGAAAATGGAATGGGCAATTGACAAGAGGAGATGGAGAAGGTGATCAACCAACATTGTGGTGACCCCCAAGTAAAATGGGAGAAAAAGAGACTACAAAAGCAAGAAAGTTCTGGTGAACTTCATAAAACATTGGTCTGGTCTCAACTAGAGGATTGTGTCCAATTCTGGGCATCACAATTTAGGAAGGATGTGAAGACATTGGAGAGGATGCAGAAGAGATTTACAAGAATTGTTCCATGAGTGAGAGACCTCAGTTATGTGGATAGATTGGAGAATCTTGATATTTTCTCCTTAGAGAAGAAAAAATTGAGAATTGATTTGATCAAGATGTTCAAAATTATTAGAGATCTGGACAGAGTAGATAGCAAGAAAAAGTTCCTATTGATGGAACAACCAAAAACACTGATTAATGGTGATTTGTAAAAGAGCAAAGAGTGACATGAGGAGGAACTTTTTTACACAATGAGTAGTTAGGATCTGGAATGCACTACCTGAAAGTGTGGTGAAGAGAAAAAAATTGCAGGGCTTTGGGAAAAGGGCATGGGTGGTGGAACTAGATAGAGCTGCTGAAGCAGGCGGACACAAAGGGCCAAGTGGTCTCCCTCTGCTTATAACCATTCTATGCTCCATGATTAGAATTCATGAGAGTTGGCAACTATATGCAACCTTAAATTTATTGAATCACAAGCATTAAATACCAATTGAGCAAGTTGTCAGAGTCCCTTAATTTTTTGAAGAAAGTGTCTACAAGGCCAAAGTGTTCAGTTCCTGGGTGGGATGGGTGATCTTATATGACACTACAACCTGCAAGAAGGATTTTCCACTCCGGTACTGAGACCAATGGCGGGGGTGGGAAGTCGGAGGGACTCCCGCCGCAAAGCATAGCAGGTAAAACCGCCAAATTGTGCTTTGTTCAGCTCGTTAATTATGCAGCCATGAAGTTCACGTCAAATTTTGTGGCGGGTGGGGCAAGAAGTCAGCCACCCCGCCATCATGTCCAGGCACCACATTTAAAAGGCACCCGGAACCACCCCCCACCCCTTGCAAGGTTTTCCTTCCGTGGGCACCCCCCTTGCAGAGTTGCCCTTCCCCTGACCCCCATCCTTGCAGAGTTGCCCTACCCTAGATCCCCTGTCCTTTCAGAGTTGCCCTTCCCCAGGCCGTCCACTTGTAGTGATGTCCTTCCGTGGACACCACCCTCATTTGCAGGGTTGCCCTTCCCCTGACCCTCCCCTTGTTGAGTTGTCCTTCCCCAGACCCCGCTCCTTGCAGAGTCGCCCATCCCCAGACTTTCTGCTTGCAGAGTCGCCCATCCCCAGACTTTCCGCTTGCAGAGTCGCCCATCCCCAGACTGTCCGCTTGCAGAGTCGCCCGTCCCCAAACTTTCCACTTGCAGAGCTGCCCTTCTCCGGACCCTCCCCCTCTTACAGAATTGCCCTTCCCGGACCCCCCACACCCCGCCACCGACTTTGTGTGTCCCCCTTCCTTCGAATGCGTGCCATCTACTGCACATTATACTGCCAGCGCCTGGAAGAAGACCGGTACAATTGGCAAAGGCAGCGTCTAGTGACAGTTAAGCGGAAGACCCCACCTGGTACATGCCACATTTGTAAATCGGGAAACAACGATCTGATTTCCCACTGATGGGGTGGAATATTTCACGGGGGTGCAAGATTCCAGTCTGTAACCCCATCAATGAGCATTCATGACATTCAAATTACAATCCCAACGTTCACCAGAAGGAAAGGCAACCCACCACGAACCCGCCATGAAAGTGCTGAGGGGAAGATTGCAACTGGATTTCCTGCCAGCGGATTTTCGACTTTTGACCTTACTCCAAATTTTCCTTTCCTGCTCACCACAATTCCCAAGGCTGGCAGCATTAGAAAATTCCACCCAAAGAGTGCATCTTGTGCCCTGTGTGTATCTTAAAATAGGAATGCTGCTAACACTCATGTATAGCTTCAGAGTTCTGTAATTTGCCGAGGATGCTAGCAATGCTGAATAATTTGAAAGAATATTTCTCAAACAGGGTGGCTCAGTTATTTTCATAAGATCAGTGTAGATATGGATAAGGATGCTGAGTTCATCTTGGTACATCCAGTCAGACACCCCACAGCCCTCTGTCATTTCCAAGAGTATTCAAAAGTGTAAATCATTGTAGGCATTGAATATAAGCTGAAGTTGGTGATCTATGGATGGGAAAAGCTAATAAAAGCTGAGCCCATCATTGTGTACTGGGAAACTCCAAGGTTGCACTTCTAATAGTCAGACAGTCATGGAACGTGTTTCCCAATACGCTCTCCTTGCTGGTACGTGTCGGGAGCACTGGTCCAAACATTCCAGCCAGAGTCTCCTTTTCCGTGTAACATTAACCTACATCAGTCTCCATCCAGTTAATAGAAGAGCCCAAAGCTAGTCATAATTTGGCATGTGTTAACAAGAGGACACTGATCTATGCTCTTTCAGTTCTGGCCTCTTGCCCAACTTCCGTTGCCCCACTATGGGCACCTGAGCCTTCTGTCATCTAGACCCTAAGCTCTGGACTTCCCTCCCTAAACCTCTCCTCCTTTAAGAAGCTCCTTAAACACCACCTCTGGGTGGAATCATCGCAAATTTGCACGAAGTACAGTTATGGGCGGGAAAAAGGACCTCACTGGCTGCAAAGGCGGGTTTTTGCATTGTATTGTGCCAATCCTACCTCATCAATCATGCATTCCTGGGAAACACGTCGCTTCATTGGCCAGCAACCTCCAATTCGCCCACCATGTCGGTTCCTTGTGCCGGGTGCGTTATTCAAAATGCAGCCGCGTGCACACCTCTTAGTGCTTCCAGCCCAGGCCTGCCGCACAAGAGACATGGCCTCAAAAGGCAAGAAGACCGTAGCTCCACGATTCATTGACACATTCCTGGAACACCTTTTGGATGCCTTGGAGGCTTGCCGTGGTGTCCTTCACCCTCACTCACGGTGAAGGCCAGCAAACAATGTCACCAAACCTGCATGGGAGGCGGTAGCAGCGGTGGTCAGCGCCAACACCCTGCAAAACAGGACAGCCACCCAGTGCAGAAAGAGGACGAATGACCTTATGCGCTCCGCCAGGGTATTTCACTCTTCTCGGCACTCTCAACGCACCCACTCACAAACCCAACACATATCCACAGGGAGCTCACACCTCAAGGCACAACACCACTAACTCTCATACACACCCTCAAATCTCTGGAGCTCGTGTCCTCATCCCATCCATGGGAGCCGCATTAGGCCCCCAATCACTTTGAGAAGCGTGCCATCACGCTGACTGGTGAGGACATGGACCATGCCTGCGGCGACAGTGAGGTCAGTGGCGAACACCCACGTGAGGATTCTGCATCACATCATCACTCTCTCAACGCAACTGTGAGTGCTCTCTCTCCTGCTTTTGGCTCTGCTGCCATGCACTAATTATCTCCACTTTGGTTCACAGGGAGTTCTGCCAAGCAACGGACACCATGAGCCATCCAGTCCCTCAGCTCCATCCAGATCCTCACCTCCAGCAAAGAGGACACCTCCTCCATTGAAGAACAGGAAATAAGCAGCCTGGAAGACCCGTCACAGTGCTTACCCACACCTTCCACCAGCGCAGAGACACACACCTCAGTGGGACTCGGATCTAGAGCAGGCTTGGGCTCACAATCTGGTGGTAACCACACGGACACGTGTCCGCAGCAGGAGGAGGCATATTCAGCCGAGCTCCCAGGCACCCGGGGGACTTTTGGGGAAGAGGCATCTGTGAGGTCTGAAGCAGATGAAGAACCTCTGGATTCGGCCTTCTAACTCATCATGAAGAGACAGCAGAAGGTGGGGGAACATCATGCAGAGCTGTTGGAAGCCCTCAACAGAGTGGCACGTGAGTCAGAGGGGTGTGTCCGCCTGCCCACTGATGAAGTGGTGCCCACATGTGTGTGTATGAAGGCCTCTATGGGAAAGATGGTGGATGTCCTGGAGACCCTGGCCTAGTAGAATACGGAGATGCGTGTAGACCTGCAATCCATCGTGGTAGCCATGGGTGAGTTCCTGCAGTGGCAATGCAAGAGGGAAAATGGGCACCTCAAAGCCCTTCCAGGTGCTCCTTCCCCTCAACGAGTCAAGCCGGGGCCTTGGGGCATCCGAAGGGAGGAGAAGCAGCAGGTGGACACCCCTGGGTCATCCACTCAGGAATCTCAGAGGCTGTACTCTCCCACCGAGTCTCCTGTACCTGTGACCCCCCCCCTCAACCTCGTCCTCTGTCACCACAGAGGAGCAGCAGGCCCACGGGAGGATAGCCAAAGCCAGCCAGGGCCCTCAACGCCTCGGCTTTCCAGAGATCCCACACTAAAGTCATCAGAGGCAACAGGCCAACCATTGCACAGGCTGTCTCCACCCCTGCTTCCTGATGTCAGGGCAGCCCCTAGAAGAAGTGGTAGGCCTAGAAAAGTTAAGAATTTCTGATCGCAAGTGGTTGCATGGGTGAACACATTTTGTCTGAAATTATATTAACTTTCACTGAATGATGTGCAATGGTGTTTTTCAGCTTCATTTACAGACTTTGCGAGTCCTCCCCCTGCACTCTCCCCACCCCCCCACCCCCACTAGCAGTTCAGCTGCATTCAGCCGGCCCATGAGTAATTCTGGAGGGAGAAGTGTGTGTGTGTGGCAGGGCCTTTTGGAGCCTCGTGCAAGCACTCTCCCATGTGAAGTGGATCCTTCCTCCATCACACTCATCTCAATGTTCTAACCTCACACCTGCTGACGCTATTGTCTAATGTTTCAATGCTGCCTGTTGGGTGTTGGGGCTCTCTTTGAGTTGTCCACCTGAACTGACCTACATCTTCACCACCCGCTGATCGCACTTCCACGCAGCACCTGTTCCCACCCAACACAAGGCTTCTTTCACTTTCAATTTGGCAAGGTAATACTGGTGAAGTGTGTTTTTAGCTCCCCTGTCCTTTCTCCTCCCCCAGTCACCCATGTCCTTTCCCCCATCATTATTGACCCCCCCCAGCATTATTGACCCCCCCAGCATCACCTTCCACCTCCCCACTTTCACCCACCAGCCAGAACCCTTTTCTTTCCAGGACGTCCAGGTAAATGTGCACGTTCCCTTCCTTCCCAAGAATCCTATCCCTGCCCACATTGACCTCCCTGACCTCCTCCTTCCTATTCCCCAGGTCAGTGTCTACTTCCGAGTGCCTGCCAGCCACTCTCGCCATCCCTTCTACCGCTACTGTCACACCTTCACCCTTCCACCCTACTGGCTTACTCTGCCCTCTCTCATTCTCACCATTCCCTCCTACCATGCCCACTCTTATTTCACTCCCCAAGAGACAGTCATCGACTCCACAGATCCCTCCCTTGCCTGTTCACTTAGACATCCCCCCCTTACTCCTTCCTCCACCCTCCTCCTTCCTCCCCTGGAATGCTTTCTGCCCCCCAGATTCCTTCCACCCCCCCAGATTCCTTCCTCCCTCTGGACTCCTTCCCCCCACAAACTCTTTCCTCCCCATGGACTCCTTCCTCCCCCAGAGTCATTCCCCCTGCAAACTCCTTCCTCCATCCAAAGTCCTGCCCCCCCAACTCCACCTTCCCTCCAAACTCCTTCCCCCTCCAAACTCCTCCCTTACACCTACCTCCCCAGTTGCTGCATTTCCCCCATTACACCCTCCTAACACCGTATTCCCTCCCGCCTTCCCAACCTGAAACCATCATTCACCCCTTCTCAACACCATCCCCCCAACACTATTGTTCCTCCCTCCCCAACTTCCCTCCCCCTCCCCCAAACCCCGCTGGTATACATTCCTGTCCCAGTTAGACCTAGACCTTCCTCTCCCATCCCCCACGGTACACCTTTCTCACCCACTCACAGCTGGACGTCCCACTCTACCCCCTCAATGATTATCCTTAGCAGACCATGGCCAAGACATTGATGTCCTGAAGCAGACCCTCAGTGGTGACCTTCCACCGTCAATGAGCTGCTTCGTGGCGGGGCTATGTCCATATAATTCCATCCAGCATTCAATGCACATGTTTCATCAGGGTCCAGTTGCTGTAGGGCTCCCAGGATCTTCTGCTTCTTGAATGTCGGCAAGGTAAGCAAGGCCCTGCCATTAAGTCCTGACTTCTGCACATCACACTTGTCAAGGCACGTTCTACACTGGCATGTTTTCCCACCGACATGGGAGGTAAATTGACATTGTTGGGGGGATGATTTCAGTGAGCATGGCTTATAATGATTTGCAGATGTCCGGCGGCAGGAAAGACGGCCCACCATTACGGGTGGAGCGGATGATCACAAACTGGTTTTGCAACGGCGTGAAACCGATTTTTGGCTTCTCGCCATACTATCCACTCACACCCATCACGATGTTCAACGCCAATGGCCACAGAAAATTCTGCCCTCTTTGATTAAGATTTAGTCACCCATTTTAACATCCCCTTCTTTGATTAATTGTTAATTTTTACTCGATTACATTCTTTTGAAGCACCATGGGATATTTTGCACTGTTAAATGCAAGTTATTATAGTTGAGATTATCAATTCCATTCCAAGGGGCCAAATGGATGGTTGGTATAGAAAGTGGTAGTGCCAGACAGGGAATACTCTTTCAAGTTTAAGGATCCAAATAGAAAAGAAGGAGCATCACATCTAATCCCTGCTATGCATGATGTTAGAATGCTCAATGCCGATGTTGGGTACCAAGGTTGCAAATTGTTCATTTTCAGCATTCGTGATTCACACTTTGATGAGCACAAAATTTATCAAAATAAAGCTGAACTATATTTGGTTTCATATGCAAAAAAGACTCTAGATCTCCAATGCCTCTTGATTAGTAAATGTGGAAAAGGCCAGAAATGTCCCAGGTCTACAGTATTTGTTCTATCTTGAGTAATCAGCTGGCCTTGGCCAGGTTTTTAGGACTCGCTGCCATCTAGTTTCAATTTGCCTGAGCTAAGAAGGAGAAAGTTCAGCCGAATTTTCTGTTCACAATTGCTAGCTGGTATCTTCTGCTGGAAGGTGCATGATTCTGACTGTCTGCTAAAAATAGGCTCATCTGTGATGCCACCAGAGCCAAATTGTCTGCCAGAACTGTTGAGGATCCCAAAGAAGAATGGCCACATGGTCAAGATTGGCTGTTGCTCAAGAGGGATTCCAGCAGGATTCATTTTTGTAGTGGAAATCCATTGATCAACTTCCCCCAACAAATTCCTAGGAACTGACTTGCTGGTGTAGCGAGGCAGCAATTCCCTGAAGCACAGTAAATTTAACATAGAACCTAGAAATTCTGAGTTCAAGTTCCATCATAGCAAGAAATGAGATTGAATTAACAGTGACTACATTTTTAATAGTACTTGATTGGCGATCAGGTACTTTGGGATATCCTGAGGTCATGTAAGGTGTGGATAAGTGTACATTTTACTTTCTTTATGACCATGAAAGTTGCTGAACTATTGTAAATTTGTTTCATCAAAGCCTTCAGGGAAATGAACCCCTACCCAGTCTCATCTCCATATTATATGGTTGACTCTTTGTGCCCTCTTGAAGATGCTTAATAAGCCAGGCAACTAGAAATTTGTCCACAGCTCAAGAATAAATTAAAAAATTCTATCCAATTTGGTGGAACAACTTGGGTTTGGTGGGCTGGGAGATGGCTATTTCAGTCTTAGAACAGTAGGACATTGGCATCTCAGAGCTAACTAAATGGCTAAAGATGTCAAGCAGGTAAGCTGAGGAGATCACTAAAGCAGAGGATGGCACGGATGGGTGAATGAACAGAATAGTCAACTGTGACTTCGGACAGGACAACCAGTTAATGGCTATGAATCAGGCAACTGGATAAATGGCTTCACTATGTCATTGGAAGAACAAGCCAGTGTTTACAGTAGTCTCTTACTGTAGTCCTTGCACGTAGGGTGTATGTAGCTGAAAACTGGTTGCCTCAGCAATGCTACCACAGTCCTTTCAGTGTTTATCCATACCTTGGGCGTTTCTCCCAATTTTCCATCCTGCCTGGCATTCAAACAGTGAGAGTTTTTTTGCTTTTGGAAAAGCTGCTGAAACTTGTCAGATAATCCTTAACAAATAAACTTCGAAGGCCATTCAACTCTGACCTCAGGAAGTGAAAAGTCTACTAGCTGCAAGCCAAATGCAGGACAAATAAACATTGTACCCACATCCTTGTTGATCCTTGCTGCTCTTCACATATTATCCACTACATGACAGGAGACATAATAAACAAGAGATCTCTCCAAGTGGAGAGTAACAGGATGTCCTAATCTCGCAAAGAATCTTAAATAAGGAATGTACTTGGAGCACAAGGGCAGACTGTGGGTTCTGGCTTTCTGTAGGATACAGAATAATATATAGAGCTTATATGGTTGTAAGATCCCAGTCCATCCGTCTTCTTACCAAAACTGCCCAGCCAGCTGCATGCAGTCCTGCTGTAGCTTCCAAATTTGCCTATTGTATGTTTGCTTGGCTCGATGGTAGCAATCTGGATTCAAAGATTGTTGAGTCCAGGTCCTCACTAGAGCTTAGTCAATATTGACACTGAAGAGTGTTGTACTGTTAGAGATGTTGTTCTTTGAATGAGTTATTATCTCCTATTTCAATTCTTAAGAATCGAAAGAAAGATTTATTTGTACAGCACCATTCACAACCTCACGACAGCCCAAAGCCCTTTACGGTCAACGGAAGTACTTTTGAAGTGGTGTAATACAAGAAACTGGACAATTGGCGCACTGCAAGATTCCACAAACTGTAATGATACTGTGGCCAGATCATTTTTTTAAATGTCAGTTGTGGGATAAATATTGTTCAGGATTGAGAAGATCTTCCCTGCTTGTCTTCAAAATAGTGCCATGGGATCTGATGCATCAGTGAGGGCAAGCGGAGCCTCATTTTACCATCTCATCCGAAAGACAGCACCTTTGACAGTGCAGCACTCCTTCAATACTGCTTGGGGAGTATGAACCTGGATTTTGTGCTCAAGTCATTGGTGTGGGGCTTGAACCCATAAACATGTAACTCAGCGACAAGAGTGTTACCCACTGAGCCACATATCACACACGTTGCATTGTATATGGGAGTTTATAGCTTGCAAGTATTGGAAAAAGTTTTTATTTGTGAGTTCTTCTGGTAAGTTCTCTAGCTCTGCTTTTCTGCATAGCATGCTGTGAAGCACAGATCCGGTTGCCGAGATTTTTTGATTCACTATTCACATAATGTAACTTTGGCTTTTTTCTTATGTCTTTTAGTTACATTCCAAGAAATAAGTATCTCTGCAGACTGCCTATGGAGACTTAAATGATTCTTCCTTAATTGTTTACTACTAGAAACAGGAAGTTACCATCAATCAGGCCGAGTTGTCTGATCTACTAATTAAATAGTAAAGGAACACAGTACAAAGCACTGTCTGTTCATTCTTCCCCAGCTCTCTATAATCTTGCTGTTTAAAATTTGAATCACTTATTTACTACAAGTTATAGATTTGAGGTGTTGAAATTTATTGTTAATTGCCAGTTCTGATTAATTGAGAAAATATCTATTCTACTTCTCTTCTTTTGTGCCAGGGAAGAGACGATATAATCAGACTAGTAATTTAAGGTCTTGGCAATTTCTGCTTGTCCCTATGGATGAGAGGAGCTGGGCAGGCACACAGTAGCAGTTCAGATCCATGTAAAGAGCTTTCATCATGTACATGTATATGTTCAAGGTTCTAAGAGTGCCACATTGTTTTGAAACAGATACAGTAACCTAAGTTTTGTAATCTAGCTAAAGCTGTTGTTTCTTATCTCTTTTTGTTTAATCCTATGTCTTATGTATGAACAATGTATAATTTTAAGTTGAATTTATATATATATATATTTGAGGTGTTAAGAAAGGTCAAATGGATTCAGTTTTATTTAGGCTGTTCATGAGCCTTGGTGGCTGGGAAAAAAATGAGGAAAACAGGAAAGCTTTACTGTTGTTTTGCCACAGTGATCCAGCGACACAGGCACAGCAAAAAGACACAGAGGAGTAGAGAGGGGTGTTCAGTGTGTGTCTCAGAGAGAAGACAGAGATTTTGTAAGCTGTCTGAAGAGAAAAACTGCAAGGCTAGTGGGACAGTAGTTAACTGAATAATCAATTAAAGGTTTCAGTAAAATGATCAGTTTAGCAGAGGTGCTACTTGAAGACTGAGTTTAGGGAACTCATTTGTTTGTTCTGCAGTTGAAGGAACAGTGAGTTTGGAATGTGGTTTTTGGGTGTCTCAGGGAGAGACATGAGTTGGATGAGAAGCATCAAGAGAATGCTCAGGAATCCATCAGAAGAAAGCCATTTGCAACTGTGCCAGTACCAAGCGAGAAGATTTTGTGCCAAGGTAACTCTTCACTGGTTTATGTATCTGTAAAGATATTGCTGGGGTAAAGGAATAGTGGGAATTTGAAGTGTCTTCTTGTGTTTGTATTGAGATCATTCCACCCTTTTTGTATGGTTTAATATAGTTCATTTTTCTTGCTTAATGAATATTTTATTCTTTATGTTAAATGTCCATTAGCAGGCTCCTGTGAATTTGTTCAGTAACTTTCCTCCATGGTTTCTAAAAAAAAGTGTTAGGATCTATCAAGCAAGGTTTCACTCTGGGATCTGACTTATCTGGTATTAACATCTCTTGGGGCTGTAACACTTAATAAACTTCATTCATTGTTCTCAGTCCTACATTCTACCAGAATGGTGTTTACCTTCAGTTGGAGAATTCTTGTTGCTTGATCATACTATTTCTAGTATATATCTCAACAATAGGACTATACTATGATCCTGCTCTTGCAATCCTAGAAAAAATAGTGTTCCATTCCCTAGCTACTGATCCCATCTCTCTCCCCAGTAACTGCCTGAGGCTGAACAAGACGGGTTGCAAATATGTGCCATATTTGGCCTAGAGGTGAGCTTCCGAGTACATGTCCATGCTATTGCTAAGTCTGCTTATTTCAACCTCCATAGCATTGCCCAACTTAATCTCCACTTCAGGTCATCCGATGCTGAAACCTCTGTTACCCCTAGAATTGACTATTCTGGTGCACTCCTGGTCAGCCCCCCATGTTCTACCTTCCCGTAACTTGAGGTCATCCAAACTTTTTCTGACCATGTTCTAACTCATACCAAATCTTGTTCACCCATCACCCCTATTGCCCTACAACCCTCTGCAATATCTACACTCTTCCAAGTCAGGCCTCTTGAACATCCTCGATCTTAATTGCTCTGCCATTTGCGGCCAAGCTTTCACCTGCCAGGGCCCTAAGCTCTGGAATTTCCTCCCTAATTCTCTCTGTCTTTCTTCCTCTCTTTTCTCTTTAAGTCACTTCTTCCAAACTTTTGTTCATTGACCCTAATATTTCCTTTTGTGGTTCAGTGTCAAATTTTCTTTGATAACAATATTTTTTTGTTTCTGTAAAGTGCTTTGGGATTTTTTTAATGACATTAAAGGTGCTATATAAATACAAATTGTTGTGGTTGATCAAGCAATGAAGTGGAAATGAAAGTCAAGCCAAGAAAGGAGAGGGAAAGATTAGTCAATGGGGAGAATAGCTTGACTGGACAGATAGGTTTGAGAAGGCATACAAATATGTGAAAATTTTTGGACAGGAAAAAGACATCTGGACCAGAAAACTTTCCCCAAACTGTTGTGATGTCTTAAGCATCATGATTCATCCAAACCCTCCAACCATGTAAACTCCTGAGACAATAAAAAACGTGGAGCAGATTTAAGTAGTAAAAACCGGTAAAATTCTTCTCTGAACCTATGTGATGATTGAAATTAATCTACGAGACCATAATAACCTTGATTTATATTTTCCACATCTTTTATAGGTTGTGCTTTCTGTCCCAGACAGGAACTGACCCAACTGTTTTTTGAGGGTATGCAGCCACTTGAGACAGTCACTTATTCCACAGGTCTACTAGCACTAGGAAAAGAAGATAGGCCTGAATTTTTCCCGCATCGGGCAGGCTCGGCAGGAGCGGACGGGGACGGTCGTGGAGCCGACAGCAGCCCACGATTGGCTCCGCACTGCCATTTTCCGCAGGCGGGCCAATTAAGGCCCGCCCAGTGTAATACGTGAGTGGTAGTGCTCAGGTGGGGGGAGGAAATAGAGTGGATCCAGCGCTCTTTTGCGCGCGAAAAAGCACTTCAATCTCCCTGAGGTGCGGAGCTGCCACAGGGAGATTGGAGCGTTTTTCAAAAAAGTAAATGAAAACATTAAAAATTTAATAAAACATGTCCTGTGTCACATGATATGGGACATGTTTTTATTTTTCAAAGAAACTTTTTATTTAATTTGTAAAAGCTTTAGGAAACCTCATCTCGCTTGTGGATGAGGTTTCCTAAAAAATGTAAAGGCTGTTTGGCCTCTTCGCCTGCTCGTCAACCGTGAATTTAATTATTGGCGGGTGTGCAGCTGACTCCAGCGAGCGCCCACCGAACAAAATATCACGAGACAGCACAATGACATCGGAATGCACACCCGACGTCATCACGCATCATTTTACACTCCGCTCCCTCATGCCGAATGTAAAATCCTGGCCATACTATTTTGACATCTAATCTAGCCCTGATAACTCAAACACATGACCCCTGGTCTTCCTTAACCCATCTAAATGAAGTAATCAGCCAATGTCAACACAGTGCAACCACTTTATTATTGTATGCACCTCTATCAGCTCGCCCTAGAATCTATACATCTCTCAGTTAAATACAGACAGTTTTTTTTTCAGTCTATCTGCATAACTCAGGTACTTTAAGCCATGTATCATTCTTGTCTCTCTCCTCTGAACCCTTACCAAAGCTTCCAAATCATGTAGCATGAGGGGATCAAAACTGAACCCCATACTTTAGTGGAGGCCTAAGCAAAATGCTATAAGTTAGCACACATCAGTTTGCTTTTTCACGTGTAATTGTCCTGGCAATTTCTTTGGCTATTGCTTAACAGAATTTGTTATGAGCCTGAAGAGAATTGTGCACCATAAGAGACTTCAGTTACCTGCCCTGTTTGTGGAGTGGTATTTAACTTTGACTAACTGGGGCTCACTCATTTTAGGGTATGAAAGAGTTTGCATTTTGGTGCCTTTGTTAGATCCCAAAGCATTTCACAGCCAATTATTTACCTCTGGAGTGCAATGGCTACTGGTATGTGGATAAAGACAATACTTATGTGCACACAAGAACCCACTTAGGATAATGAGATAAGAACCAGAGGATGGATTTTGGAGGGGTTCAAAGAGGGATAGAAGTTGACCAAGACTCCAAGAGAATTCACTTGGCCCCCTTCAGATAGTGCCCTGGGATCTTTTATAACTACTTGAAAAGAGAGGCAGGACGTCGAGTTAACATCTCATCTTACAGACAGCACCTCTGACAGTTAAGCAGTCCCTCTACAGTCCCTCTATTGAGTGTCAATCAAGATTTTGTGCTTCTGCATCCAGAGTGGGGCTTGGGCCCATGACCTTCTAACTCCAAGGTAACAGTTCTATCACTGAGCCAGTCTAACCAAAAGTTGCAGAGGTGAAGAGATCTAGGGAGACAATTTCAGAAAGCAGGACCTATGCAGCTGAAATTCTACCAGCAATGATGGGGTAAAGAGAGAGAATAAATAGAGCCTTGAATTATAGGAGTAAAGCATTTGCTTGGGGTTACAGCTGGGAGAACTTGTAGAGAGAGAGAATGGGACAAGGCTGTGGAGGGATTTATAAGTAAGGATGATCATTTTGCAATGAATACATTGGATGGCTGGATGTAAGCAAAATGAGGGGTGATGAATGAACAAGAAAAGTAGGAGAAGACATGAGTGGCAGAACTTTGGACATGTTGGCTATGGAAGAAGAATGGGGCATTCAACAAGGAGAGGATTGCAGCACTGGAGTGAGGAAGCAAGAAAGGCATGTGGAAGGGTTTCATGAGTGGAAAAGTTGCAGTAAGTCTAGAGAAAACAACATTTTGCAAGTGTAAGTAAGAAATTTTATGAATTAGCAAATTTTTGAAGCTAATCTCAGGTGCAGATACACTGTCAGGATTATGGACAGTCTTGTTCAACTTGGGCAAACTCCACCCCAAAGTAGAGCTTTGTATATCAAGCAATTGATGATATTTCCAGAGGATATGCTAAGGTGTCGTGTAAATGCAAGTCTTTCTTTTTCTCATTCTATTGATGAAGGTGGAGCCATGTCACAGTGTCCTCTTAATGGGAAAAGAAGTCAACTCAGAAAAGGCCAGAAAGTTAGTTCTTCCTATCAGCAATCTTTATAAGTCATTGCTTAGGCCCCAGCTGAAGTGCTGTTTCCAATTTGAGCGCCACACTTTAGGAAAAATGTCAAGATCTTGGAGAGGGCGCAGAGGAGATTTGTTAGAATTGTGCAGGGATGAGGAACTTCAATTACATAGAGAGACTGGAGAAGTTGTGGTAGTTCTCCTTAGAGCCGGGAAGCTTAAGGAGAGATTTAGTTGAGATGTTCAAACCATGAAGGGTAGATAAAGAGAAACTGTTTCCTGTGTCAGGAGGGTTGATAACTAGAGAACACATATTTTAAATAATTGGCAAAAGAGCCAGAAGGGAGATGAGGAGTTTTTTTTTTGCACAGTTTGTTATTATGATCTGAAATTCACTGCCTGAGTGGAAGCAGATTCAATAGTACCTTAAAAAAGGAATTGGGTAAATACCTGAAGGGGAAAAACTTGCAAGACTATGGGAAAAGAGAAGGGAATGAGTGGGACATGAGAAATAGGAGCAGGAATATACCATTCAACCCTGCTATTCAATGAGATCATGGCTGATATTTTACTTCAACACCATTTTCCTGCACTACCCCATATCCCTTGATGTTAATATGTAGAAATCTATCAGTCTCAGTCTTAAACAGGCTTAATGTCTGAGCTCCTACAGCCCTCAGGGGTGGGGAATTCCAAAGATTCACCACCCTCTGAGTGAAGAAATTCCTCCTCATCCCAGTCCCAAATGGTCTGTCCCTTATTTTGTGATGGTGCCCCCTGGTTCTGGACACCCAGCCAAGGGAAACATCCTTCCTGCATCTACCCCGTTGAGCCCTGTAAGAGCTTTGGATGCTTGAATGAAATCATTTCTCATTCTTCTAAACTCCAGAGAATAAAGGCCCAGGCTATTTAATCTTTCTTCATAGGACAATCCCTCCCTCTCAGGAATTAATTTGGTGAACTTTCATTGTACTCTCTCTATGACAAGTATAGCTTTCCTTTGGAGACCAAAACTGCACAAAATACTCCAGGTATGGTCTCACCAAGGCTCTATATAGTTACAGTAAGACATCTTTACTCCTATACTCAAATCCTCTTGTAATAAAGGCCAACATACCATTTACTAATTGGATAACTCTTGCAACGAGCCGACACAGGCCGGCTGGACCACATGGCCTCCTTCTCTATCTCACTGAGTTTGCTTTCACAGAAGTTCAGTAAGAACCAAAAGGAAAGACGGTACAGCACAAGAATTATGTGGCGATAAACTCTGTTTCAGAATTGTACACGAGCAGCCTGTGATTGGCCAGTGGACAAGAGGAATTTGTTCCTCCTGGGTTTGTCTGGATTGCTTTGGTGAGGAAGTTTCTAATTCCATTGCGGAGTGGAAGAATCCACGGTATTGCAACCAAATGTAAAAATCTCTGATTCTATCCCCATTCTCCAGGCCACAGGAATCTGTAATCCTACTCTAACTCTGATGGTTAAAGGAATTAGTGATTTGAATGTCCACTATCTTGGCTTCAGCTCTTTTATTTGCTCTCCGAGGTATAGTAGCTATTTGTCCCACAATCTACACGCCAGACGGTAGCAATATTTAACTTTATGACCTGTGGCCTAAAAATGGAATAACACTCCATTTACAGATGCCTAGTGATCCAATAGGATGAGCATGGTACAGTGCTGAGAGGGTGTTGCATTGTTCAAGGTGCTATCTTTCACATGAGACATAAATTGAGGACCTATCTACCCTACTGGGTGAATACAGAAGATTCTATGGCACTAAAACAGTAGGAGAGTTCTCCTCAGTGTCCTAGTCAGTATTTATCCCTGAACCAGCATCACTAAAACAGATTGCCAGGCTTTTATCATCTTGTTTTTTGTGGGAGCTTGCTGTGTGCAATTTAGCTGCCATGTTTCCTACAACATCTACAGTTCAGAAGTCCTCATGTCATGAAAAGCACTCTATAAATTCAAGTCTTTCTTTATACTGGCACAGACCATAATTTAGCCTGTGAACACTGTGTATCAGATACAGAATTTACCTTTGGAGTGAATGGGATTGGGTAGGTTTAGTGGTTTCTTATGCTTTTCACCACAAAATTCTGGAGGTTGCCATCAGTTCAAAAGAAGCCCACTGGCGCATTCTGGCTGGAGTCCCTAAATCTGTCCTTGTCTCTTGTCCTAGCCAATATTAGACCATAAGACATAGGAGCAGAAATTAGGCCAATCAGCCCATCGAGTCTGCTCCACCATTCAATGACTGATAAGTTTCTCAACCCCATTCTCCTGCCTTCTCCCCGTAACCTTTGATCCCCTTACCAATCAAGAACCTATGTATCTCCGTCTTAAATACACTCAATGACCTGGCCTCCACAGCCTTCTGTGGCAATGAATTCCATAGATTCACCACTCTCTGGCTAAAGAAGTTTCTCCTCATCTCTGTTCTAAAAGGTCTTCCCTTTACTCAAAGGCTGTGCCCTCGGGTCCTAGTCTCTCCTACTAATGGAAACCCCTTCCCCACATCCACTCTATCCAGGCCTTTCAGTATTCTGTAAGTTTCAATCAGATCCCCCCTCATCCTTCTAATCTCCATCGAGTATAGACCCAGAGTCCTCAAACGTTCCTCATATGTTAAGCCTTTCGTTCCTGGGATCATTCTCGTGAACCTCCTCTGGACCCTCTCCAGGGCCAGCAGATCCTTCCTGAGATATGGGACCTAAAATTGCTCACAATATCCCCACTCTCTGCCTCCTGCCAGACAGCCAATCTTCTATCCATGCTAATACCCTGCCTCTAACACCATGGGCGCTTATCTTACTGAGCAGCCTCCTGTGTGGCACCTTGTCAAAGGCCTTCTGGAAGTCCAAGTAGATAACATCCATTGGCTCTCCTTTGTCTAACCTACTCGTTACCTCCTCAAAGAATTCTAACAGATTTGTCAGGCATGACCTCCCCTTGATGAAACCATGCTGACTTTGCCCGATTTTACCATGCACTTCCAAGTATTCTGAAATCTCATCCTTAATAATGAACTCTAAAATCTTACCAACGACTGAGGTCAGGCTAATAGGCCTGTAATTTCCCGTCTTTTGCCTCACTCCCTTCTTAAACGGGGGGGTTACATTAGTGATTTTCCAGTCCTCTGGGACCCTCCCTGACTCCAGTGATTCCTGAAAGATCACCACTAACGCCTCCACTATCTCTTCAGCTATCTCCTTCAGAACTCTGGGGTGTAATCTATCTGGTCCAGGTGATTTATCCACCTTCAGACCTTTCAGTTTTCCTAGCACCTTCTCCTTGGTAATGACCACCATACTCACCTCTGCCCCCCGACTCTTGAACTTTGGGGATGTTACTCGTATCTTCCACCGTGAAGACTGACGCAAAGTACCTATTCAGTTCCTCCGCCATTTCTTTGTTCCCCACTACTACTTCTCCAGTGTCATTTTCCAGCGGCCCAATGTCCACTTTTGCCTCTTTCTTACCCTTTATATATCTAAAAATACTCTTGCAATCTTCTTTTATATTACTGGCTAGTTTACCCTCATATTTAATCTTCTCCCTCCTTATTTCTTTTTTAGTTGTCCTCAGTTGGTCTTTGTAGACTTCCCAATCCCCTGATTTCCCACTGCTCTTCGCCACATTGTATGCTTTCTCTTTAGCTTTTATGCTGTCCTTGACTTCCCTTGTCAGCCATGGTTGCCTCATTCTCCCTTTAGTATGCATCTTCTTCCTAGGGATGAATTTTTGCTGTGTCTCCCAAATTACTCCCAGAAACTCCTGCCATTGCTGTTCCACTGTCTTTCCTGCTAGGCTCATCTCCCAGTCAATTCTGGCCAGCTCCTCCCTCATGCCTCTGTAGTTGCCTTTATTCAACTGTAATACCGTTATATCTGATTCCAGCTTTTTCCTCTCAAATTGCAGGGTAAATTCTATCATATTATGGTCACTTCCTCCTAAGGGTTCCTTCACCTTAAGCTCCCTTATCAAATCTGCCTCATTACACATCACTAAATCTAGAATTGCCTGTTCCCTAGTGGGCTCCACCACAAGCTGCTCCAAAAAGTCATCTCGTAGACATTCCACAAATTCCTTTTCTTGGGATCCACTACCAACCTGATTTTCCCAATCTACCTGCGTATTGAAATCCCCCATGATCACTGTAACCTTGCCTTTCTTACACACCTTTTCTATCTCCTGGTGTATCTTGTGCCCCACATCCTGACTACAGTTCAGAGGCCTGTACATAACTCCCATTATGGTTTTTTTATCTTTGCGGTTCCTCAACCCTACCCACACAGATTCTACATCATCTGACCCTACATCATTTCTTGCTATCAATTTAATTTCATTTCTTACTAACAAAGCAACTCCACCCCCTCTGCCAACCTGCCTATCTTTTCGATAGGCTGTATATCCTTGGATATTTAGCTCCCAGTCCTGATCCGCTGGCAGCTATGTCTCCGTAATGCCCACCACATCATACCTGTCAATTTCAATCTGCGCCACAAGCTCATTTACCTTATTTCATATACTGCACACAGTATACGAAATTCGATTGGGAATGTGGTGTAATATCTGTGTATACTATGGATACGTATAAAAGAAATGCAAAGGTTATGAATTGCAGAGTTTGGACTTTTACTTACTGCCTCTATAACTAGTTGTATCCAGTTCTCTCTAGTTATGTTTTCTTTTATTCTTTCATGTGTCACAGACAGAACTTTTGTGTTTACTTATTGTCCCTGATCGAAGTGTTTTAGAACATAAGAACTAAGAGCAGGAGTAGGCAATTCAGCCCATTGAGCCTGCCCAGCCGTTCAATATGATCATGGCTGATCTCATTTCGGCCTCAATTCCGATTTGTCACCCTTTCCCTATAATCTTTCAACCCGTTACTAATTAAAAATCTGTCTATCTCCTCCTTAAATTTATTCAGCATCCTGGCATCCACTGCACTCTGAGGTAGTGAACTCCACAGATTCACGACCCTTTGAGAAAAGTAATTCCTCCTCATCTCTGATTTAAATCTACCACCCCTTAGCCTAAAACTATGGCCTCTCGTTCTAGAATGCCCCACAAGGGGAAACATCCACTCCATGCTTACTTTGCCTATCCCCTTTAGCATCTTATATAACTCAATTAGATCTCCTCTCATCCTTCTAAACTCTAGCGAATATAGGCCTAAACTGCTCAATCTCTCCTCATAAGACAAGCTCCGCATCTCTGGAATCAATCTAGTGAACCTCCTCTGAACCACTTCCAATGCAACTACATCCTTCCTCAGGTAAGGGGATCAAAACTGTGCACAGTACTGCAGGTGTGGTCTCACTAATGCCTTGTACAGTTGCAACAACACTTCCCTACTTTTATACTCTATTACTTTAGCAATAAATGCCAAAATTCCATTTGCCTTCCTTATTACCTGCTGTACCTGCATATTAGCTGTTGGGTTATTTCTCAATTACACTTTTTGGGGTATATTAATTTGCTGAGGACTTCCTGTCGAATTAGTGTGACCTAGAGAAAACAAGAGAAAGCCACGAGACCCTGGCTGGAGGCGATAAAACAGTTGATTTTATTATCGTTGCAATGAGAGATGTGGACTACACCAGAGTCACATCTAACGAATACAAGCATGTATCCAGTTTTTATAGTAAGACAGTTTCATCCGTTGCTATGGCTAACAATACAGTGGAGATAGTAAACAATATGCGGAGATTGCTTCGCTATTAAAGATTGTACACAGTCAAGTTCATGTTACAATGCAACCAGAGGTAAACTCTGATAAGTATTGATAGCCTGTTAACGATCGGAGGTGAACTCCGATGAATATTGATAGTCTACTTTTGTCTGCTTACAGACATCCATCTCTCTTTAACTGCCCTCCTGTAACAAGGTTATGGGTGTTCACAATGCCTAGACGATTCCGATTATTTTAAACACACAAAATACACATACAGCCTACGTCAACATCTGTCCCTATCTTACACAGATTTACATTATTAACCACCTCAGCCTTTACCTTTTTTCTCAACTGATCCAGGTTGACTCATGAGCAGCAGGAGTTTGAGCACCAGCACCAAGGAGTTGTCCCTACCTACCTTTTCGTCTAGCTAATGTCGGGGGGAACCACCACACAGCCAAGGAACCATGTTCCCTGACTGAAAATTCCCCACAACAATCCCTCCTGTTACCCATAGGGCGACACACGTTTACCCCATTGGGCAATTAATATACCTGTCTTACCTATCATTGCCCTCTGCTGCTGATGCAGAACTCAGGCCCACTGCTGCTTCTGACATGTAGTACTGCACAAAGCTAGTATAATCATTAGCTGAATCACTACGAGTAAATGAGATATGATTTGAAGCCATGGGTGGATTTGAGCATTAAACCCCCAGTTCCATACAGTCTTGTACCAAGGCTCCAGCTGGAGCATATTGGCAATGTCTTTGTTAAGGGATCCTGCTTCCATAGTAATTTTCCTGAGTCTGGCCAAGCTGTCTTTTAAATGCTTCTGGATCTCAGCGAATTCCTCGGGTACATGAGGGATGGACAGCAGCATGTCATGCTGGTACCGGGAGATGTTGAGAGCAAAGGATTCTGCAGCTTCGATAGTCTGTCTCTTCCGCGGGTGAATTTCTATAATATGTGCTGATGCGATACGCATGGGTACCTGTGGGCTGAAGCAAAAGGAACCATTGGGCAGGTCACTCTTCTGTACTGTGTTTCGGGCTGTCCTGTTGTCACACAGTAGGTGCCCCCTCCCTTGTGGGCAACCCTGGAAGGAAAGGTCACGGCCGGAGATATTTCTATGGTGCACCCCGTGGTGCGGTTTAATCCGCACTGGCTTTGTTTGGCGAGGGTTAGTGGGTGTGGGCATGCTAGGAGGGTGCCAGACCAGCGGCACCCCTTGGTGCTCACCCCCACCAAGACCCCTTGCTTGAATATTGCTTTGACCAGGGCAGGGTGGTAGCAAATCGTAACCTTATCCCGTTGAACTTCGATATTTTCCACTTCATACAGGGGGTAGGGTCCCCCCTCTTATTTGTCCCATACCAGAAGCATTAGGATGACCCTTAACACCAGGCTATCGTTCACTGAGCACCCTTCTACCACCGGGACTATGTGAGACAACCTCCTGAAGGCGCACGGGTCGAGTGTACCAGGGTGCTGTCTCATCCGTCTCAGGGTTGTGTTGGTAATCCAGTCTGGGATTTCTCCCCGTTTAATCTGCTCCAGCCCTGTATTCAACTGACTGTGGGCTCATCCACCTAAACCATTTCCTTCTCCAGCTGATGCTCTCGATCAATCAGCTGATTCAGGGACTTAGCCTGCCCCTGTATGGTCTGGATCCCCTCTATCTCAGACAAACCCAAGACCTCCCCTTCTCTGGCTGTCTGGGCAATCTGGCTGGCTTGCCCCTGCTGGAGCCGCTTAAGGACTGCTTTTAGTTTGCCCTGCCCGTCCTGTACAGTGACTATGTCTAGCGAATTAACCACCGATGTCCCGGTGTTGATCCCGGTCAGCAGATCGTTCAATGTCGACCATTTATGCTGCCAACCGGCCCGTCGGGATTTATGTGAGTGGTGAAGGTCTGTCGGGCTCTCTGCATTGTCATATGTGCCATGTGGCAGTAGAGGGCCTGGGTGGCTGGTGGGCAATCACGGGGCATTCCTAAATCGGGCAGATTAATTATGGTCGGCACGGTTCCATACTGTACATTTTCGTGTACGACTTTCTCAGTTGCCCGCACCACCAAGCCACTCTCAGGTCCTGGTTCTCGTCCCGGGCAGTGAGGGTGGACCCATGGTGTTCCCGTTGTTGTGCTACAGGCAGGGGGAGTGGAGGTTGGTCTCCCTCCCCATCGCCAAAAGTAGGCAAACGGCGCAGTCCCCACTAGGTACGGGTCCCTTTTAACCAAGCAAGACATTTGAACGCATCTGTACCGCAGTATTACCAACGTTAGCTTGTGGGCCCCGTAAATAACAGCCCAATCGCACCCTGGACCGTGACTGACCTTCTCACCATTAGGGGGTGCCCACACCCACCTATTTCCAGGGATCTTATATTCGCTTTGCACCAGCCGGTACCCGCGATCGCATGCTACCCTCACACATTTCCCCCCTGGCTTAACCTGTAACCACGAATCTTCGGCTCCTGCTGTCCGTTTGTAGTTTGCCATTTCTTTTGCACTCTTGTCCGGCCAGTCGCCTTCCATGTATGCCCAATACGGGAGATACACGACCCGCTCACAGCGATCTTCCTGACCCGCTGGGTGTTCGCCGGTCTCTCGTGTTCTTCCTCACGGTGCGCCTCGTGGTGCAGACCCCGGGGTACAATGGTGAGAATGAAGACCAAGATGGTGTTTGCAGTTGGCATGCTTCTCCGGTACCTGTAAATTCAAACAGAAGGGTGGCGTGTGTACATCATGTCACCCAGTTACTGGTGAACAGGAGGGGAAGTTTGTTTAAGTTGTGTCCAGTGTTTCCAGACCCTGATCAGCACAAGCGCATGTGTCGCTGCTGCTGATTACCTGGTAAGGTTCCGACCACCGTGGCACGAACCCCAGTTTGGCGGGCAGTTCCCTAACCATTACCCACTCCCCAACCTCGGGAACCTCAGGTTCCTTGGTTTCCGGATATGCACACTCATCTGCTGCCTTCTGGCGGGTCCCTACTGTTGTTCTCATATCCTTCATCTGTTTCCCTAGCTCCACAATGTATCGTCTGATCTGGTCCCTAATTGGTCCAGTGGGCCCCCCTCCTGTGATAATATTCTCAGGTAGCCTCATCGCCCTCCTGGTCATGAGCTCAAAAGAGCTCAAGCGGAGGTGCGATTTGGCACCTCCAATCGCGGGTAAGGCACCCACACAAGACTCGCCAGTTTCACTGATAGATTTTGCTATAGCTAATTTGAGGGTACAGTTCATTCTTTCCACCATCCCAGAGCACTGGGGGTGATAAGGCAGGCAGGAACCTGCATGTGTGCTTCATGACTCTGCCCTTTCGTGATCGGAGTCCACCTGGATCGGTAGTCCCCACCAGGGTACCACTTCTTGGGCTAGTATTTTGGCCACAGTCAGGGCCGAACAGTCAAGCGTGGCAAAGGCTTCGGCCCAGCTAGTAAATTGATTGACTACTACTAAGCAGTACCTTTTTCCCTGGACCTGCAGCAGTGGCCTAGTGAAATCAATTTAGATGTTTTCCCAGGGCCCCCTGGGTCTGGGTTGATGCCCTGTTTTGATTTTCACCGGTTTCCCTGGGTTGAATTGGGCACAAGTGACACATCTCTGGCATTATTTGGCCACATCTTGTCCCAGCCCTTTCCACCACCAGTCCCTTTCAGTGGACCACAGGGTAGCATTCCGTCCCACGTGGGCACTCCCATGATGGAGGTCCATAATTGTTTTTTGTAGACATCCAGGAGCTACCACTCTGCCCTCCTTCCTCCAAATACTGAGTTCGTCTGTTGCAGCCCCTTGCCTCTGCCACTCTTTCCTTTCCTCCTCATCTCCAGCCTCCTGCACTGTCTTGATATTTATCTCATCCTCCATTACCTCCTTCACAGCCTTTACTTCTTTATTTGATTTTTTAACTTAAATTCACATTGCTCTTGTGCTGCTGTTCCTGTTCCTACATCACCATTATCCCTTATCTCACTCTCACCTCCCTTCGGAGGCAGAGCGGCCGCCTGAGTGACCTGGTCTGCCGCCACATTGCCCTTCTGTTCGGGGGTCACTGCCTTCTGGTGTGCTTTACTTTTGATTACTGCTGCCTCAGTGGGTAGGTCGGCAGCTTGAACGAGGTCCCAGATAAGGGACTCATGCCAGATCACCTCCCCTCCTGAGGTAGCGAACCCCCCGGCGGGACCAGGCCATCATATAATCATGAGTGACCCCGAAGGCATATCTACTGTCTGTGTAGATGTTTTCCCTCTTGCCTGTGCTTAAACGAAGAGTGACCATTAGTGCAACAATCTTGGTTACCTGAGCTGATTGAGTCCCATCCAGGGATCCAGAGGCAACGGTCGTGAGCATATCATTGACCACTGCCCATCCCGTGCCTGGGGTCCCAAGGTGGTATTTCCGGGACCTGTCTACAAATAGGGTGAGGTCGGGTTTCTCCAGGGGGTCCTCTTTTAGATGGCTAATGGGCTCATCCCATACCTCTGGGGTGCAGTGGTGGTCCTCTCCCTCTGTGAGGAGTAGTTCTGCTAGGTTAGGTCCGGTGTCACAGATGATCTTAATGGGGCTGTCCTTTGGTAGAAGAATAGCCTACCACTTAGCCCGTCTGATGTTTGATATCGAGCGGAGTTTGCCCGTGTTCAACATCTCCACTAAAGTGTGGCGGGTATGTAGTATGATCTCACTCGTCATTACTGTGGGCTCGCTTGCCTGAACAGCCCAGGCTGCACAGTCTAGGGCTGCCAGGCAGTCACTGAACCTCATTGAAACCAGAGATCGCTTGGTTGAGTAGTAAGCGACCAGTCGTAGGGTGTCGCAGTGAGTTTGGGCAACTACAGCGTTGTAGGTATTACCATTGTGGTGGCAATAGAGATGGAAGGGCTTAGATGAATCTGCCAGCCTCAGGGCCAGCGCAGGCATTAACGCTGTTTTTGGTTTGGTAAAAGCCTGTTCTTGGCCCCTGTCCCAGACAATGGGTCTTAGTGACGCTTCCCCTCCATTTAAAAGGTCGTTTAAAGGGGCCTCCAGGGTGGATAGGTTGGGAATGAAGTGTCTACAATAATTAAACAACCCCATTACCTGGTGGACTCCTCTGATGTTAGTTGGTTGGGGCATATTGCCAATGGCTTCCCTCTGGCTTATTGCTATGTGCCTCAAGTATTGGACCTCCCTTTGTGGTACCTGGGCTTTTGTAGGGTTTGCTTTAAACCCGGCGAGCGCAAGGCATTCGAGGAGGGAAACTAAGGCACCAGCATGCCCTCTGTCCATCTCGGACACTAGGAGGAGGTTGTCAACGTACTGAATGACTGTACTCCTAAACGGCCGTAGACCCAGAAGATCTAAGGCATTGTGCATTTCCCAGTGAAATAAGGCAGGGCTGTTGTGAAACCCCTGGTAGCCGTGTCCAGGTGTACTGTTGTTCACCCACAGTAAAAGCGAATTTGTCTTCGGAGCTCTTAGCTAGCGGGAGGGACCAGATCAGGGAAAAGTTTAACAAAAGAAAGCAAAGATTAGGCAAAAGCATGGATTCGTTCATCAATGATCCATACAGGAACTGTGATTATGGAATCTTATGTGATGAATTGATTCATGACAGAATCATAGTAGGGGTCCTAGACGAAGCATTATCAGATCTCTTACAGACAAGAGGGGATTTAACACTAGTCAAAGCAGTGCAATTTGCCAGGGAGCCTGAGCTTGAAAACAAAATTGGGTGTTTGTTTGCAGAAAAGGCGATGTCCCGTGGAGAAAATCAAGTGAGACCATTCAGTTTATAGGCCTTAAGAGATAAAGTGTGCCAAAGCCTAAGCCCACCAAAATGGGGAAAAGCATGCAAACCACCATCTTGAAATGGTCTCAACGTGGAAGGAACAAACCACACAAGCGAAAAGAATGTCCAACAGGGAAGAAAAGTGTCACAACTGTGGAAAAATAGATCACTTCAAAATGGTCGCTGAAAACACTGACAATCTGTAAGAAGAGGGAGGAAATATTAAAGCAGAGCCACATACAAGAAGTGAAAGAATCACAGAAAAAGGAAGTAACTTTCCTAGGGGAGATAAACGATATTGATTGAGACAGGCCAGGGTACCGTAAGGAGAAACCATAGCACCTTAATACCCTTGGAAAGAAAGCCAATAGAAACTTGGGCTTACTACTCAGATCCTGAAGAGAAAGAAGAAGTCAGACAAATCTCTACAGCCACCCAGGAGAAGAACACACATAAACCAACAGAAGGGACAGTATGGTATACCCTTGACCTCAGAAAGAGATCAGAACAAGATCAAGGAGATTGATCAAAGCACCTCAGAGACTAACTCTGTAAAGCCTGAGACTTTGGAAGGAGATGTAGGAGGATGTAAATAATTAGGATAAGGACTTGTGGGGAAATGTAAAGGATTAACATCAGAAGCACATGATCCTGATGTAATGATGATGCAACATCACATTATTGAGTAACAGATCTGGAGGGAGGAAAAGGTCCAAACTCATGCAGAGTTTCCAATATGTACATAGTAGCTATAAATAAAGAATAACAAATTGCAGTCTTCAGCAGCTTACTTTGGGAGAACAGACAAATCCCAAAGAGCCCTGTCTAGACCCCAAACACATGATGAAATGTATGCTACGTCCATCTTAACAGCTTTTGTGTTCACTAACATTTACCGGTATTTTCTGGCTTGTCTATAATTGCCTTTGAGAAGATGGTGGTGGGCCATCTTTTTGAACCTCTGTAGTCCCATCTGGTGCAGCAATATCCACAGTGCTGTTAGGAAGGGAGTTCCAGGATTTTGATTCTGCAACAGTGAAGGAAGGGTGATATAGTTCAAAGTCAGGATGGTGTGTGGACTTGGAGGGGCACTTGCAGGTGGTGGTGTTCCTATGCATCTGCTGCCCTTGTCCTTCTAGGTGATAGAGCTTGCAGGTTTGGAAGGTGCTTTCAAAGGGTCCTTGTGAGTTGCTGCAGTGCATCTTGTAGATAGTACACACTGTGCGTTGGTGGTGGAGGATGTGAATGTTTAAGTTGGTGGATGGGGTGCCAGTCACCGTGCTGCTTTGTCCTGGATGGTGTTGAGCTTCTTGAGAGTTTTTGGAACTGGACTCATCCAGGCAAGTGGAAGTATTCTATCACATTAAGGTCTGTTTGCAAGCATGACCCAGACCTCCCTGTCCCTTGCTATTTCAACACACCACCCTGCTCTCAAGCACACATGTCTGTCCTTGGCCTGCTGCAATATTCCAGTGAAGCTCAACGCAATCTGGAGGAACAGCACCTCATCTTCTGACTAGGCACTCTACAGCCTTCCGGACTTAACATTGAGTTCAACAACTTCAGATCATGAACTCTCTCCTCCATCCCCAACCCCTTTCCGATCCTCCTTTTTCCAATAATTTATATTTTTTATATATATTTTTATTTTCCCACCTATCTTTAAATTTATCTTGATCTATCGTTTTATCTTCACCTTTTAGCCCATTTCAATTCCTTCCCCCCACCCCACCCCCACTAGGGCCATCTGCTGCTTTTTTGTCTTGCTTTCTACCCTTAATGTCACTATTAGCACATTCCTTAGATAATATCACCACTGCCAACACCCCTTTGTCCTTTTGTCGATGACATCTTTGGCAATCTCTTCTTTGCCTCCACCAATCACTGGCCCTCTATCCAGCTCTACCTGCCCCACCCCCCTCAACCAGCTTATATTTCACCACGTTTCTATATTTCTTTAGTTCTGATGAAGAGTCATTCGGACTCAAAACATTAACTGTATTCCTCTCCGCAGATGCTGTCAGACCTACTGAGTTTTTCCAGCTATTTTTGTTTTTGTATTCTATCACACACCCGACTTGTGTCTTGTAGATGATGGGCAGGCTTTGGAGAGACAGGAGGTGAGTTATTTGCCTCAGAATTCCCAGTCTCTGATATACTCTTGTAGCCAAATATTTACATGGCTGGTCAAGTTCAGTTTCTGGTCATAGTAATCCCCAGGATGTTGATAGTGGGAGATTCAGTGATGGTAATGCCATTGAACATCAAGGAGAGATGGTAACATTCTCTCCTGTTGGAGATGGCCATTGCCTGGCGCTTGTGTGGCACGAATGTTACTTGTCACGTGTCAGCCCACACCTAAACATTGTCCAGGTCTTGCTGCACATGGGCACAGATTGTTTCAATATCTGTGAATGGTGCTGAACATTGTGCAATTATCAGTGAAATCCCCCACTTTTGAAGGGGGGAAGGTCATTGATGAAGCAGCTGAAGATGGTTGGGCCCAGGACGCTACCCTGAGGAACTGCTGCAGCGATGTCCCAGGACTGAAATGATTAGCGTCCAGCAACCACAAACATCTTCCTTTGTGCTAGGTATGACTCCAGCCAGTGGAGAGTTTTTCCCCTGCTTCAATTGACATCAATTTTGCCAGGGATCCTTGATGCCACACTCCTCCAAATGCGCCTTGATGTCAAGGGCAGTCACTCTCAACTCCCCTCCTGAGTTCTGTTTTTTTTCCTCCATGTTTGAACCAAAGCTGTAATGAGGTCAGGAGCTGAGTGCTCCTGTCTTGAGGTCAAGTAAGGTGCTATATAAACAAAGGTTTTTCATATACCTGACGGTAGCCCTTGACAGGTGGTTTTTCAATGTGAGGGGTATTTTAGTCTGTGCCAATACCAAAATGCCCTGGGTATTTGACATTACCTTTCGGCTCAGATGGTAATGATATTCAATAAAGCTTTCCTTTGCAAAACCTCATGTGGAATTCTGCTTAGCTACTGTTGCAAACACTTGAGATAAAAGTTGTTCAAAAGTAAGAAAATTAATTAGTCCCTTTCATCACCTAACATGCCAAAGCAGGAATGGCAGATGCAAACTCGCTAAACGTACTGCCACATCTTTAAAAGAGAAAATTGCTTCTGGTTCATGGCAAAGTGTTAACAGAAGATGATTAAGATAACTTATCATTGATAGAAAATAACTTTATGGCTTTCCTGGCAGTTAGGATAAATCACATCCTGTGAGCAATCTTAATTTTATTCTTCATTATGATTTTTTGTGGGATTACACTTGCTCATAATGAATTAGCTTTGCAACAAAACCCCTTAATTACTAATAATATATGAATCATATATTATTTGCGTAATCAGTGGTTTGAAACTCTAGCTTGTGTTTACTCCTTTTTCCAACAGATGAAAGACAAAGGATGTCTTTGTTGGTCTTTACAGTTTATTCATTAACTGATACAAATAATCCCGCAAAGTTTAGGAATGATTTCTTATAAAGCTCTCCATTGTTCTTCTGAAATGTAGATTTTTGATTATTTTCTGATTGTTTGTTCAGATGTGTTGGCTCCCGGTTCAGCAATGCCTCAATTTTATAATTCTCATCCTTTCAACTCCCTCTGTGGCCTTGACGCCTCCCTATTTCTGTAAACTCCTCCAGCCCTTTGATCCTCCAAATCTCTGTGCTCCTTCCATCCTGCCCCAATTTCCTTTGCTCTACCTTGGCGGCCATATGTTCAGCCACCTAGGCCCTAAGCTCTGATTTCCTTTTGCGAACCTCTCTGCATTACTACCTCTTTCTCTTCCTTTAAGATGCTCCTTAAAACCTATCACTTTGACCAAGCTTTAGGTCACCTCTCCTATTATCTCCCTATTTTTCTCTGATAAATGCCAGGAAGTGATTTACTATATTCAAGGTGTTATTTTAATGCAAGTCATTATTGTTACACTGGGTTCTCTGGATGTTTCAATTGGAATGCTTACTTTATTGTGTAGATTTTATTCATCCAGAATAAGAAGATTCCATGCACAATCCATGGTCACTGCTGAATTACCAGGGCTGGGAAAATTCCTCAGAGCTGCTCCCATTCCACTGGTGTTTCTATTTCTATAGTTATGTTTTTTGCTATAATTCTGGTGAAGCAATGGTTGTGGAGCAGAAGCAGCTATGAGGAAATTCCCAGCCCTGGGCTTGGTTACAGCCAAAATTGGCATGAACATCTCAGATATCAGCCAGAATTCCAACATCTCCCACTGAAATGTTCACTTGCTTCATGCGCAAACAAAGTTGGTAAGAGGGGAGGGGTCAGCTGTAATGCCTCAGGTAGTTGAGTAGGCAACTCCAACTCAACCTCAGTTCAGAAATGAAGCATAGCTCCTTAGATGAAGTACGGGTGGATATCTGATGCCCACAGAGCAGTATTCTAGCTGCATCAGTAAGTTCAGGAAGGATGGGGGAGATAAGATTGAAACCATTGACACGTAAAGGAGTATAGAGCCCAGTTGACAACAGAAGAATCTAAATGGAAGATGGGAACTATTTTAATGAAAAGCGGTGGGCCAAAGCCAAATAAAGATCTGAGCAGATGTTTCCATTGCAATATGAAAGGCTTTTTCAGCCTCTGAAGAAAAGGCGACTTGAGAGATGTGAGTTTCTCTGATCTCAGCCACATCAATAAGCAGATTATTCAAGGAAGTTAGCTTCATCTGAACAAATGGTGTGCAATATTTTTTGCCAGTCAGATGGGAAATAGTTGACTGCCTTTGTGAGGGGTATAATTTGAGCAGCTAAGCTCCTGTTTAATGACTGAGTGAAATCTAGGCAAAAGATCAAATTGTTTACTATTATACTTTCAGAAATCTTTTTAAAATTCATATATTTAAGGAAGCATACGAGGGATGAGGGCAGTTACAGAATTCTCGCATCAGTCATACTCTATTAGTACACTATCCACAACATGGCAAATATGCAGTGACATGTTCAGTCCTTTACAATTTATTGTTTTTGTTCCATCCCCCTCTCCCCATATCCTCCTCCCTGCCATGCGCCAATGTCCATACAATACTGTGCACAGGTGAACTGAAGCCAAAACTACACCAATGGCTCCAATAAGGTTGGGGGCAGAGGGCAAGCAGCAAGTTCTGCTGTCTCAGATGTGAGGTTTTAATTGGCCTCCAGGGGCCAGAGTCCTATTGTAAGTGACCATGATCGAATTATCCTTTTTTTGAACCTCTTTCTTCTTCCTATGTGAGGCACGTCTTACCAACACCCCACACTCCCCCCACCCACAACACACCTACAAGCCTCCCAACCCGTTTCACTCTGCACTTCTACAGCACAGTCTGGATTAGATCTGAGGCTCTGGGTTTTGCTTCTTGTCAGGGTTTTTGAGCTGGCAATGACTGATAGTCTTTATCATAGAATGGTTACAGCACAGAAAGAGGTTATCCGGCCCATTATGTCTATGTTGAGTTTCTGTAAGAGTAATTCCCCAGGTGCCAACCCCCTGCCTTTTCTGCGTAGCCCTGTAAATTTTTCCTCTTCAGATAGCGACCCAATTCTCTTCTGAAAGACACTAAATCCACCTCCACCATACTCTCAGGCAGTGTTTTCCAGATCCTAACTACTCACTGCATAAAAAAAAATTCCTCATGTTGCTATTGCTTCTTTTGCTAATCACCTTAAATAGGTATCCTCTGGTTCTCGATCCTTTCTACCAATGTAAAACTGTTTATCCCTCTTTGTTCAGACATTTCATAACATTTTGACATTTAGAGTAAATGTTATAGAATCTTTCTATCAACAGATAGGTTGCTAGAGTGTGTAGTATGATGTATTGTCATGAAGCTATTAATGTATATAATATTATTGGAAAATATTTTTCTTTTAAAATAAAGGTTTAGTCTGTGAGTATGTCTTAATTGGATTAAAGCCAGCTAGCCTGGGTGCTTTGATGTGTACTAGTTTTGGGATGTAAGGGAGATAGAATGCATTTGCATTTTTTGAATAGAACATTCAAGAAGGTGAGTGAAATCTGGCACCTAGCTTGCAGAGACCAAGCAATATGTTTACATTACTAATAAAATTGGTATTATGAAAAGGGGTTTATTGTTAGAAGAGGCTGGTGACACAATGAGAATTTACATTCAATGAGCTGTGCTTGGTATAAGGATAGCAGTTTTGTGTGTGCGGGGCAGAGGCAATGTAAGATCAAAGTAGCTGTAAGCTTACAACTGTCTCGAAAGGAACCTCATTTTGAATTTATAAGATGAAAATGCTTTGCCTGGTGTCTGGTTAAGTTTTTGGGCAGCATTTTCTGGTTGGCGGGCAGGGGCGGGACCAGCTCGCCAACACGTAAAATGACACAAGGTGACGTCGGGCGTGTGTCCTGACGTCACCCTGCGTCATTTAGAGTTTCAGTTTGGCGGGTGTGCAGCCAAGCCTGTTGTGTGTCTGCTGACCTGTCAACGGCCTATTAAGGCCATTAAAAAAGTAATTCAAATGATTAATGGACCTGCCCGTCTAGCCTTAAGGTTGGCAGGCAGGCGAAGAGTCTAGGCAGCCTTCCGAAAAAGCATGAAACCTCATCCATGTGCGGGAAGAGGTTTCATGAGGGATTTAAAATGTTCAGAAAATTTTTAAATAAAAGTAATGGACATGTCCCAGCTCATGTAACAGTGTCAGGAAAATATTTTCTTACCTTTAACAAATTTAAAATTTTTAAAGATCAATCGATCTCCCTGAGGCAGCACTTTGCCTCAGGGAGATTTGTGCACTCTTCTGTACGCATGCGCAAAACAGCGCACAGACCTGCTCAGGGAATCCCCCCTCCCCACTCGCCCGTACAGGGAGCACACAGCGCTTCCGGGCAGCCCACGTAGAATGGTGGCGCGCCCCCAACTGGGGGCGCCTATTGGGAACTTGCCCGCTCGCGCCCAGTCCCGCAGAACCCCCCTCCCCCCAACAGTGGGGGGGGGGGGGGGGAATGCTGCCCTGTGGTTTGCTATTGCCTTAGAGGAAATTAGTTTGGGAATTTGTTAAAAGTTATGATAGTAGTAATTTGTAGCCATGTGTATATATTTAACTTGTGTAAATTAATAAAATGCTTCATTTGGTTTTAATATGAAACCTCTTGAGAACTGGTGGTCTGATTCCTGAATTTAGAGTTGCATCTCAAACATACCACTTAAAAATATAGGCTTTGATAGTTGTTAAAAGTTTCCCTCTGGGATTTTTAAATAACTCAGCTTTACCGAAAGACTGTCTCATAACATTATACATGGTATATGGAAGAAAATAGTTTAAAAGATCAAAAGGCTTTCTCGGTAAACTTGCAATTCACTTCTACCTATCCCTTATTGGTATAGGTCCGTTCTGTAATCCAAGCGTGTTAAAATGCAATGTGTTAAAAGTTTCAGGCTAACAATATTTATCTCTCTCACCTTGGCTTCCCATCCCTCGCCCCCTTCTTTGGAAAGTATCGTGTTCTATTAACACAAGAAGTATTGTACATGAAAGGAACATGTTGTACTAATATCTGAGGGGGTGGGGAAGACCAGGCTCCATCCCTGCGCTCAACTTGGCTGGAGATATTGCCCAAACAAATAAACTAGTTTTGTTTTCCTCCACTCAAAGTATGAACATACTGGCAGGAAAATCAGAGTCACAAGCATCAGTGATATCATGCTGCCAATAAGGTGGCAGAGGAAATAGGACAATCAGAATTTGGTAATTCTGGTATTCATTGGTTTATGCTGAACTTCCTCTCCTTTGCTCTGTTCTGTCCACTCCTCCTACACCTGCAGTCCAATTTTAATCATGAAGTTTTGTCAATTTTCCTTCCAACATGTTATTTTATACTGCTATCATTTTAAATTAAACTTAACTAAACCATTAAATTTAGAATGTCAACATGGCTCAGTTGGTAACACTTTCGTTTCTGAGCCCGGAAGGTTGTACATTCAAGTCCGACTCCAAGGCTTAAGCACAAAAATCTAGGTTGGCACCTCAGTGATGAACTGCACAGTTGGAGGTGCTGTCTTTCAGAGGTAGAAGAAATAGGAGCAGGAGTAGACCATATGGCCCATACAGCCTGCTCCAACATTCAATTCAGCCCACACCCGGTATTCCTGGGAGACCAAAAATCTGTCAATCCAACCCTTAAACGTATTTAACTATGGAGCATTCATAAGCTCATGGGGTAGTGCATTCCAAAGATGCACAATCCTTTAAGGGAAGTAATTTCTCCTCATCTCAGTCTTAACCAATTGGACCTCTTATCCTGAGAAATGTTAAGCTGACGCCCCATCTGTTCTCTCAACCAATTTAAAAGATCCCATGGCATTAATTTGTATAAGAGCAAGGGAGCTATCTCTGGTGCCTTGACCAATATTTATCCCCTAATCAACATCAAAAAGACAAAATTATCTGTTCATTGCTGTTTGTGGGAGCTTTCTGTGTACAAATTAGCTGCTGCATTTCCTACTTTACAGCAATGACTACACTTTGAAAGTACTTAATTGGCCATAAAGCGTTTAGGCATATTCTGTGGTTGTGAAAGGCACTTTATAAATTCAAGTATTTTTTAAATTATTCTTTCACGTGATGAGGCCAGCATTTATTGTCCATCCCTAATTTCCCTTGAGAAGGGGTGAGCCGCCTTCTTGAGCTGCTGCAGTCCATGTGGCGTGGGTACACCCACAGTGCTGTTCGGGAGGGAGTTTCAGGGTTTTGGCCCAAAGACCCAAGGAAATTCTGGGGAATGAAACATTGCATTGATTGTATCTGTTAGGAAATTCAGTGTGTCACAAATGCATCATCAACTGATGAAGCTAATTCAAAAGTGGGCATGATGAAGTGTTCTTTTTCAAATTCTAGAAACACAAGTCAACAGTTTTGGAACTGGGCAGCAAATGATGAGCATCTGGTCCTTCTGATTATGACTCTTTATCATAATTACAATTCGTATTGTAAAATAAAGCAAGTCTTTATGTATGTAAAAATTAAATGTGATTCAAGCAGACCCTTTGAAGCAAATTGTGCCAATAAATCATTGATCCTTCAGATCACCGTCTGCAAATTCTCAACATTTTCATAAGAATACAAGAAATGATCAGCTTTTTAAAACAACAATATTTGAAACTTTATGCCTTTGGGCAGGACTTAGTAAAAGAACACTCTCTACTTATGGAAAAGTTAAGGGTTGTACATACCCCTTAGACTTTGGTTTCCATTCAGTTGAGTAAACATTGTTCAATTTAGACCCCAACACAAGGGGTCATAACCATAAAATTAGAGCTAGCTATGTTCAAGAATGATGTCAGGAAGCTCTTCTTGGCACAAAGAGAGGTGGAAATCTGGAACTCCCTCCTCCAAAAAGCCGTTGAGGCTGAGGGTCAATTGAAAATTGCACAGCTGAGATTGATATATTTTTATTATGAAGGATATTAAAGGTTACCGAGCCAAGGTGGGTGGATGATGATCAGATACATATCATTCATGCTCTAACTGATTGGCTGAACAGGCCCAATGGGCTGATTGACCTTCTCTATTTATCTTTCTAATGTTCCTAGTATAAGAACTAGAGGGCTGTCAGAATGTAAAGGATGTTACAAAATGATTGGACCAGGCATAATCTGCATGCTGCAAGTTCCTAAAGAGGCCAGTGACAGGACAGAGGGAGTGTGAGCGAAATACAGTTTTGTATCCCAAGAGACATATGGCCCGGAAATGGCCGAAAATTCTAAGTCCCATCTCCGAACCTGGTATTTCACATCTTCACAGGGGCGGGACTGAGGTTGGCTGGGGTTCACTCCAGTGCAATTCACAGAGGAAGTTGGTCATTTAAATTACCAGCTGCCTCCACTGAAGTGGAATTTTGGGAGGTCAGGAGCATGAAACCTGGAGTGTGCAGATTAGAACAGGTAAGAGGAGGTCTGAATATGGTGGATTCATTTGGATGGCCAGGGTAGTCCTTTGGAGAGATAAGGTACCCAGACACCCTTTATGATTGTTAAAATTAAACATGGTTATGCAATTCTTATGCATGAACTCTTTGGAATTGTCAAGCTGTCATAGAACGCTCTAGCTGTGATAGAACTGTCCAGCTGTCAAGGAACTGTCCAGTTGTCAAGGAACTATCAAAGAACTGTCCAGCTGTCAAGGAATTGTCAAAACTGTCAAGAAAGTGTCCAAGGATACTAGGTGATTTTGCATGGGCAGGGTAAGGGCAAAGAGTGGTGAGTAGAGGGGCATGGGTTAGGATAGATGGTGTGAAGAGTCATAAGGGTGGATGGGAGGCATAGATTGGCATGAATGGGAGTGTAGGGGCGTGAAGGGGTATGAGGGGTGAGGACTGGAGGGCTGTTTTTTGTTTTAGTCTTTTACTTATTAAGCAGAGTGCTAGTGAACAGAGGCAGGCCTTCCACCCAGCCCACCTCCACACCCGGCAGCCTCCGCATTCATTCCACCTACCAAACATGAGGCTTGGCTGAGAGCTCAGACAGCTATTACAATATGAGAGCACTTGCGCCCTAGAGGAAACATTGTTTGATTGACAGCTCATGCTTTCTGATCTCTGAGGTCAGGCTCACAATGTTTGTTGATACAAGTTAAGTGATTTCAAGAATTTGTGGTTTGTGGTTTTTGAAACTTCAAGGGCCTGGATAATTGACACTGTTATTTGCTTGCAATCCAGACTTTTTTTTCAAGCGAAGGAGAAAGTAATCAATGGATTACATTTTTTCAAAGCTATTGTTTTTACAGATACCACTATACACTATGGTGTTCATTGGTTCTATAAAGTGTACAGTAGGTAAATGGGAACGGAAGTGCCAGAGCTTGGAATAGAAAGCATGAAGTGGGTGGAAGGGCAGACCTTAGCATAGAGGGCATGAGGGACCTGAGGGGGTGGGTGGAAGGGCAGAGCTAGGCATAGGCGCATGAGGAGGTCCTTCTGAAGTTACCTTTTAAAAGGTCTCCTCACACACCCGAGGATTCATGCACAGACTCTAAAAAGCTGTGAACTATGACACTTTAAAAAGCTGGTCTGACTCCTTGAAAATTGTGGAGGAGTAGGACATACCTATTCCTGCAATGGAGCCAGCCAGGTCGGGAGTGCTGGATACAGGTTTTTGGCAGGAATCAACCCGCACTCCCGAAATTAGACAGCCCGGTAATGGGATCAGGAATCCCAGAATCGGGACCTGCCCACCATTTTTAAAGGGCTCCTAACTCAACCTTGGTGAAAATCAAGGTCATTAGAAGGATTGTTTCACCCAGAACCTACACTTGTTTTCAGAGGTCCATATGAAAGCTGGGAGAATGCCAGATGCCAAACACAGCAAACTCCTTACTTCAGTACCAAGCTGATCTGTATCTGTAAAGAATTTGGCACAATTCCCTGGCATCCAAGTACAACATGGTCTTGCATTTTTCATCTATTGAAAATCCAATGTGAACTTAACCTATACTATGCCCAACTAACCCAGAATATACAAACCTAATCCACACCAAGCCACTGTTTATAGAAGGGGATTGATTTACCTCTTGAATACAGAAATCATTCCATCAGTAAAATGGCGAGAAGGACTGGTAGACGATGAAGTGGTAAGCAGTCAGGTACTCATTATATGGTTAACTTTAAGAGAAACATTTCCATGGTCTGCAGATAAAAACAAAAAAACTGCGGTTGCTGGAAATCCAAAACAAAAACAGAATTACCTGGAAAAACTCAGCAGGTCTGGCAGCATCGGCGGAGAAGAAAAGAGTTGACGTTTCGAGTCCTCATGACCCTTCGACAGAACTGTCGAAGGGTCATGAGGACTCAAAACGTCAACTCTTTTCTTCTCCGCCGATGCTGCCAGACCTGCTGAGTTTTTCCAGGTAATTCTGTTTTTGTCCATGGTCTGCATGCTGTGTAACAAGATCCTTAAACCATTTGCCAGTATGTTGGCTATTTCACATACGTCATGGCTTTCTTAGCCTCTAACATCTTATATTCAATGCTGCACAGAAGAACCTTTTATAGATGAAGCCAGGTGGAGGTGTTTATAAAGATTACAATCCTCTTTGTTTATCCACAGTTCTGTGTTATTTTTGGCTGGAATTGTGCTCCCCCTTCTGCTGCCCTGACCTCTAAATGACTTTTCCTAATCTAAGATCTATAAAACAATTAAACATCTAAGTGTGTCTATTGATAGGCTTAACAGTCAATTTAACAGCTTTTGGGAGAAGCATGGAGATATGGGTTTAGACTACCTAAGAGTATGAATACATTGGATGTCAGGCAGTTCTTCCTTTCCCAGTGAGTCGTGAATGTCTGGAATACATTGTCGGCTGATGTGGTGGGAGCTGACTACATTAGAATTACAGCACAGAAGCAAGTCATTTGAGCCAACTGGTGTTCATGGTCCACACTTTCCTCCTCCCACCCATGTATCTCCTCAAGAGGGAGATGAGCCAGATCTTGACTAGAGCAGAGATCACATCATATAGGTTAAGTATATTTATAGATAACACTTGGTCCATGCGATATACTGGACTGGGTTCAATCACCTGCAGGAGGAATTTTCCAGAGTAGTTTTCCCATATTGGGCCTGAGATTTTTCTCAGTCCTCTGCCTCATGTAGGAGATTACATGGCTACAAGGGGAGGTGGGCAGGGGGAGGGTGGGAAGTCTCAGGTCAGGATGCAGGAGGTTTGATGGACAGGCTGGTCTTTCTTTGCCCTTCATTTTCAAACTGAGGTACTTTGTCTATTTTCAGATTCATTGGAAGATGTAGTGAAGTTTTTGCCTCCTTAAAGGCTCCATTCTGAGACGTTAAATATGTCAACAACAGTTTCACACAGACTCAAAGCTTTCTCTTTACTCATCTTCCATAGTTCCAATCTCTCACCTTAAGTGGAACTTGCCTTTGCTGTCTTGGCCAGTCCACCAGCTAACCCTGTCTCCTTTCTCATCCCAGGTACAAGTCACTGAATGGCAAACTTCAATGCATAACTAGTTCGCCAAGAAATGCTTGAATCAGAAATTCCATCTAAAGTGTTTTGGGGGAATCCTTTTAGACCTTGTTTCCAGTTTGGATATTTTTGGCTTTCTTGTTTTAGACTATTCTTGGAGTGTGTATTCCAGAGAGAGAAAGAGTGATTTGTCTATTTAAGTAATATTTGTAACCTGCCTATGGACTGATCAGAGAATCCTTTTCAGATTAGTTCAGCCGCTGCTTCTACCGATGGCTTCATGGGATTTTGCTGGTCTTCTGAAGGTCGGAAATGACATCAGATTAGGCCTCAACTACAAACAAATATATTAAACAGTAAAAGAATAAACAACTTTTTGCCTCAACTAGGAGATTACATGGCTGCAGGGGGAGGGAGATTCGAGTGGGAGATAGATCTAGTCATAATGACCCAGCCATCTTGAGTCTGAGATATGCTCGCTGGAACGGCTTATTTTGATGGACCATTAATTTTGTATCCTTTTCTCCCATTGAGAAAGAAGATCCACTGGCTCATCGATGCCCAAACTGAGCAGATGTGTAAGGCCTTTCTCCCATATTTCCCTTCCTCCACAGTTGGATTATTGTCGGCATAAATCTAGATTAGTCATAACTTTGTTTTTTGTAAACATATTTAAGAACGTCAGGGAAATCCATTAACCTGATTTATTCTTTCAAAAGAGCAAGGAAACCAGAATTGTAGGTTGGAGCCTGCCCGAAAAGGAAAGTAGATAAACGATCTGACAAAATGTACAATCTTTAGGAAATTCAAACAACAGTGGACACAATTAAGGAATCCAAGTCTGCAGTCCACAGCCTGGATACAGCAAGGCATAAAACTGCTGTTATGTTCCATCCATGACATTATATGGGTTACTAGCCATGTACTTCACTCCAGCCCTACAACTCTCCAAGTTCTCTGCACTCCTCTAATTCATTGATGGCTGAGCCTCAGCTACATAGACCCTAAGCTGTAGAATTCCACGCCCATCCCCCACCACACCACAACTCCCTGCCTCTTTACATCTCTGTCTTCCTTTAAGACACTCCTTAAAATCTACATCTTTGAACAAGCTTTTGTTCATTGGACCTAATATGTTGGTGTCAAACTTGGTTTGATAATGCTTCTATGAAGTGCCTTGGAATGTTTTACTATGGGAAGAACTTTGCCCGTGGCATGCAGAATCGGCGGGGGTCAGGAAGCCGACTGCTGCCCGTGATTGGGGCTGGACTACGATTTCATGCTGGCCGGCCAGTTAAGGCTCGCACAGGGTGACATGCGAGTGGCAACACTGAGCGCTGTCTCTGCAGGCGGTGGGAGGAAGGCACGGAGTTGCCCCAGGGAGATGAATATATTGAAAAGATTAATAAACAACAGAAAAATTTAATGAAACATGTTCCCTCATATGACTCTGTCACATGAGCAGAGACATGTTTTTAATTAAAAATTAAAGTTTTTATTCCATCTGTATTTGATTTTGGAAACCTCATTCCGGCCGTGGATGTGGTTTCCAAAAAAATGCAAAGGCCGCTTGGCATTTTTGCCTGCCCGTCAACCAAATGGGCAGTGCAAAATTAAGGACAATTGATAACTTAATGGCCTTAATAGGTCTTTCAGTTGTCGGTGGGCACGCGCTGGAGCCAGCAGCGCGCCCGCCAACTGAGCTATCGCACAACTGTGCGTTGACGTTGGCACGCTCAGCCGACGTCATCATGCGTCATTTCACGCTCTTCGGGTCGGGCACGCGTCCATCCACCGTGCTAAAAATCCTGCCCATATGTTAAAGGCGCTATATGATTTTGTTGTTATTGTTTGTTCATAATTCCTACGTTCACTGTTAAGAAACCATAATATTTTTCATAATATTATTGGAGATTTATGGGTGTGAATGTGGATGATTCTGTCTGTGCGACTGATTTAATTGTATTAGAGTCAGATAGATTGCAAGGTTGAAATTATCAAAGGAATTGAGGTAGAATTTTGCCCTTGGTGTGCGGGATTGGCAGGGGGCGGCCGGGAGCAGCCAGGAAGCCACCCACTGCCCACAATCCATAGCACACCATGATTTTATGTGACCGGGCTGATTAAAGCTCACCCAGCGTGATACGTGAGCGACAGCGCTGAGCACTGCCTGCTCAGGTGGGCAGACGAGTGCGTGCCAGCCTAGTGCACACTTCGCGCAGGCCCGCAAAAGAGCACTAAGTAATCACCCTGAGGCACAGAGCTGCCTCAGGGAAATGAAGAAAATATTGAAAACGTTATTAAACATCAGAAAAATTTAATGAAACATGTTCCCGTCACATGAGCAAGGACATGTTTTTAATTAAAAATTAAAGTTTTTATTTCTTTGGTATTTCTGTTGGAAACCTCAGGCAGAATTTTATGGTTGACGTGTGGGTGGTGGAGCCCACACGTCAGCGATTAAAATGTCGCGCGCTGACGTCAGGCTGGCGCACGATGAAGCGCGACGCACACCCGCCATTAATTAAAGGCCCTGTTAAGGCCCTTAACTCGGCAGTCGACGTCAATTTTGAGGAGCCCATGCGATTTTCGCCTCGGCACATGGGTGCAGCGGGCAGGCGGGTAACTGACTTTTTAACAAATCTCATCCACAGGCGGGATGTGTGGGCTCAGAGGGGTTGTTAATGTTTTATCTGAAGTATTTATAGCAGAAAGTGTTTTAAATTTGCCTGTGTGATTGTTAGCAGTTCAGATCGATTTCCAGCAGCTTTCTCTGTACTTTGAAGCTTCAGCTCACCAGTCTGCAGACAGTAATCTTTATCGGGCCTGCAGCTTTCCAGAGGCCTCCATTTAGCCTGGGGGTATGCGTTCTGACATCTCCATTGGAGGCAGCTCCTATGAGGAGGAAGGGAGGGATAGAATAAGGAGGAGGCCAGGAGTGGACAATCAGCCTCCAGGCGAGCCACCTTTGGGAGGCCAGGCGCAGGCACAAGGGGTGCAGGCCCAAGAGGTTGTCCAAGGTGGAAGGGGCCGCAGAAGACACCACTATCCTGCTGCCAGGAAGCAGCTACCTCAATATGACTGAGATGCAGTGCCAAAGGAGGCTCCAGCTGTCAAGGGGGACAATGAACTATATCTGTCAGATGGTTGGCCCTGAGATCTCCCCTAACTGTGTGAGTAGACACCCCATGCCAGCGGCTCTGAAGGTCACATTTGCCCTCCACTTCTATGCATCTGGCTTCTTCCAGGGGTCGGTGGATGATCTTTGCGGTGTCTCCCAATCAGCTATCTACACTTTTGTCAAGCAGGTTACAGACGCTCTGTTCGGACGTGCATTGACCTTCATCAACTTCCCCCACGTCCAGGGTGCAATAGACTGTACACATGTGGCCATCAAGGCGCCAGCAGGTGAGCCCGGTGCCTTTGTCAATAGGAAGAGCTTCCACTCCATGAACGTGCAGATAGTGTGTGATCACAGGATGCAGATTCTGCAAGTTTGTGCAATGTACCCAGGCAACTCCCACGACGCCTACATCCGCAGACACTCCCAGGTGCTGGGGCTCTTCAGTGCTCCGGCTCGGCTGCATGAATAGCTGCTGGGTGACAAGGGCTATCCCCTCAGAAGGTGGATCATGACGCCTCTCTGCCATCCAAGAACAGAAGCTGAGGAGCTCTCCACAAGGGCTGTGGTGGAGAGAGCCATCGGTCTTCTCAAGATGCACTTCCGTTGCCTGGACCGCTCAGGGGGTGCACTCTAGTACCCCCCAGATCGCATCTCTGCGATAGTGGTAGCATGCTGCGCTCTGCACAATCTTGCGCTGGAAAGGGGGGATGCAGTTGACGATGAACACCTTGACGCAGTGGATGAGGCTGCACACGATGAATCCAGCAGTGGCTCAGAGGATGAGGAAGCACAGGGCAATGATGAGAGGCAGCACGCCGACCCGCTACTACACCAAGGAGGCAGGGACATCCGGGACAATTTAATCCAATGAACCTTCAGCTAGCTCCACACACATGAATCTGCAGGACCAGCATTGCCTGGCACTTCCACACGTGGCAATTAGATGCCACATCTTCCACCTCATTAGCTGCAACTAAGGGCTTAGTACAGAAACATCAATGTCCACTCAAACACTCATGATATGTCCGTGAAACATAGAAATGCAGCACAAAGGAAACACCCTCAGCCATGGTCAGAAAAGTGGACTTTATTACCACCAAAATAAACAACAAACATCGCTCTGACGCAGATAATGAAACATTCCCTAATCTAGGACCAACACAAAATCACCAGTGACAAACCCCTAGAGTACCTAACATGCCTTATGCCTACGTCTGTGGGTGCTACATCTTGGTGCTGTCCCATCGTTCGCAGTGGCTTGTGAGACAGCCTGCTGACTTTGCTGTCCTGTTGGCCTCGATGACCTTAGCAGCTGTCCTCTGGCCCGTGGAGCCTGTTATGGCCTCGCCTGGGAGGGAGTGGCCAGTTCCAGAACTGGCACCTCCCCAGTTGTCGCAGCCTCAACGGATGCAACGGTCACTGGCAGAGGGGCGGAGGAGCTGCTGCCCTCATCTGGAGCGCCCTGAGAGGAGCTCGCAGCGATGACAGGCAGCTGCTGCACCGACGTGAGGTCACATTGGACCTCCCTGCTCACCGTGGATGGATGGGCATGGAGCTGCAACACTTGGTGCCCAGAACATCTCCCACATTGCCAATGACCACCTGTGGCCATTAGCGCTGTGAGGGCTTGCAGGTCAGAGTGTAACCCAATCAGAAGATTCTCAATCCGTTGGAAGCCCCTCTCCATGAGAATCGCCAATTTCTCAATGGAGGAAGCATGAAGCTCTATCCTGAGTTTCATCCACCGCAGAGACCAAGTGAAGCACACCCTCATGCAACCCTGCCAGATGCTCCCGCGCACCCTGCCACTATTCCTACAGCTGCTGTATGGCTGACACCTCCAGAGGCACATCATCACTGTCTGACTCAGCATGTGCCTGGTCCCCTGCAGTCCTCCGGCTGCTGGCACCATCGGCACTCCATGCCCGTGTCATCTCCTCCAGCGATTGTGAAATGCCCTCTCCACCGGGCCCCGGTTCACTAGCCAACATCATAATCTCCACCGATGTGGTAGTCGCTGCGCTGGTGCCTGACTCGCTGAAATGATGTGACGCAAGTTGCAAGTGATGCCCCTCAGGTGTGAAGCGTGCCTCTGGACTTGTTCCTGGCGGCCATGCAATGGTGATGCTGAAATTAACAACAAGAACAGTGCATCAGTTAGCGTTCAGTCAGTAACACCATTCATCCCTTCCCCCCCTCAGGCTCATAATGCGCTCAACCTTCAAGAACCTAAGGAGACGAACATTGGTGGGGTGGTAAATAGTCAAGAGGAGGCCCAAACATTACACGCTCATACAGACAGGCTGGTCAGGTGGCCTAAGGAATGCCACATGGAATGTTATGTGGATAAGTGTGCGGTTAAGCACTTGGGCAAGACAAACAAGGTACGGGAATACAAGAGTAATGGTAGAACCATGGAAAGTCACGACGATTACAGGGATCTTGCTGGGCAGACCCGTTAAGGTAGCAGAACAGGAACATAAGGCGTTTAACATGGTCAAAGCCAAACTTGCCTTTATTAACCGAGGAATAAAATGCAGGAAAAGGGAGGTCATGTTGCAAGTGCAGAAAACGCTGTCAAGGCCACATCTACGCTTCTGCGTTCACTTGTGACCTGCGCTTCATGGGAGGGATGGTATTGGAGTGGGGAGAGTGCAGAGGTTCCTGACCTGGATGCATGCTGGCCTGGAGAGTTGGAGTTATGAGGAAACATTGCAAACACTTGTGACATTTGCCGTGAAGCACAGGAGATTGACAGGTCACATTATTGACCTTCATACCGTTATGAGGGGCATAGAATGGGTGGACAGAAAGCAATATTTCCCCTTGGCACAGGGATGACTAATGTGGTGGCATTTATTTAAGTTGAGTGCCATGAGGTTGACAGGTGAGGTGCTGAGGAGCTTTTGGACAGAGTAATGTGGGACGCACTGGCTGAAAGGGTGGTGGAGGTACATCCTAAGATGCAATAAGTCTTTGGATGTGCAGCAGCGATGCCATGGCTTGTTAGGCCATGGGGATAGTGATTACAAATGGGATAAAGCGACTTTGGAAGGTGCTAGAGATGCGCATCCTCAAGGGGCTGAGGGACCTTTGTGTATGACCCTGTATCAGTCTGACTGTATCAGTCTGTGAATGAGCAGTGTTGCTGCATTAACAATTGGAGCAATCATCAGTGGTTTGGATGGTGGGGAGACAGAGTGGATGGGACTGTGGCCCTCAAATACCTGCCCGCTGCACCCCAGCCTCACCGACACCTGCCGACCTGGCCGCTTGCCTCCTCCCCAACTCGATGGCCTGCTCCTCTATGTGGTTAGATGCTGTAGCACAGCATGCCCATCACCAGTCAGCAAACACTCCCGGCTACTGTTCTCCGTTTTTGCCTGCAGAACAGAGAAGAGCATTTATTGGGGCTGATCGCTCATGTATTCTGCACGCACACGCCACACCCTAACCACTCTGGCCCATCTGAGGCCTCCAGCAGCTCCTGTCCACGCTTCTGGTGATCAGTCACCAGAAGATAACACGGTTTCTCCCAACCCCCTCCCCCAACGGCTACCTTGGACACATTCGGCATCCATCACTTTAAATAACACACGGGTCTTAGCGTCCATGGCAAGGAGGCACAACTAGGTGCAGCGCCAAGGCCAGCAGATGGCTCTTGGCCACAACACCTTGAAGCTTCCCTTCCACTATCTCATCACCGTCAATAAGACATGTGTTGGGATTCTGAGTATGTGTCTAGCTGCCTCCCTTGCAAGTTGCCCCCAGACTACTCAAATGCGACAAACATGAACATATGTTGCGGGGAGAACCCATCTTCTCCTCAACCACTAAGGCTGATGTAAGCATGGTCACTGTCAGTTTGCCCGCCTAACGTGTGCCAAATGCCCAATGCAGTAACGACACTAAGGGGTGGGGTTGGGGATGCCCTCAAAGGCTAAGGCTACCTGCTGGGTAAAATGACCAAGGTAGAAGTGGTACTCACCTTTCCAGAGCGCAACAAATCATTGAAGCATTTGCAGCACTGGGTTCCTGTGCGCCGCACAGCATCTTGAGAGCTTACTGCCCCCGCTACCTCCCACCACACCTGCCTGGTCACGTGGGGGACCCTCCTTCTTCCATCCTCAGGAAACAACACCTCCTGACAATTTGACACCTCTTCCAGGAGGGCAGCAAGGCAGGCATCGGTGAACCGAGGGGCACATTGGCCCCCCCGCTGGCCTATCCTGCAACCTGCCCCTCTCCTCCTCCTCTGCCCTGACCTCCTCTGAAGCCCGGTCGCTGGCCATGGTGAACAGCTTAAAGAAGGCTGCCTGGCCTTTCTTTATACAGACTGCCAGTTCCCCATTGGAACCGGTGGTCTGAACACGCTCGCCATACATTTGAATTTCCCGCTGTACACGGGAGTCTGAGACGCGCTGGGCAGTGCGGCCCATTTCGCTGGCGACAATCGGCTCTGTGCCCGCTGCCAATTGGGTCAGGCGCACCCGCCCAACAAACAGAAAATTCAGCCCCTCATCCCGCCTGTGGATGAGGTTTCCAAAAAAACACAAAGGCTGCTTGGCCTTTTCGCCTGCCTGTCAACCGTCAGGTTGGATGGGCAGTGGAAAATTCAGGACAATTGATAACTCAATGCCCTTAATAGGCCTTTTAGTTGTTGGCGGGCGCGCTGCTGGCTTCGGCATGCACCCGCTGACCGAACTATCATACGACTAAGCGTTGAACATCAGCACGTTGACATCAAAGTGCATCATTTCATGCTTGGTTGGGTCGGGCACATGCCCTCCCACCACACTAAAAATTCTGGCCTCGGTGTAAAGCAAACTTTTGAAATGGAAATTGAGAAGCTAGAATGAGGGTTCCACAGATAAGATGTGAGTGAAATTTGCATTTTTAGATAAGTGAAGGGGTTGTTTGAATTTCAAAGAGACGGTAGGATGTTTACAGCTAACAAGGTAAGCAGTATGTTTACTTTTTCCCAAAGGTACTGACCATATTGGCAGCCTGAAAGATTTTTATGTTATGGGAAAAGTAAATTTCCAAAGACGTGTAGAACAATGGGGTTTTACACATTAAAGAGAGAGAAACATATATAAAGAAGGATGTAAGGCTATGCAGGTGGGGCCATGTAACATCCTGAAAGATACACCCGTAAAGCAGCCTTGGGGGAAAAACCTCTAGCCGTTTTCGCAGATGTTTTCTGTACCAAGTAACTAAAGTTGAGTTAAAAGCCTTTGAAATTCCACTTTTGAGTGGGTGCTGCGGTAATCTTGCTGGATTGCTTATTTAAATTTAAAATCTATTTTGGACTGTTGCCTTAAAGGGGGTGTGTAATTGGAATGCAGGTTATGTAGGTATTTTGGGATTTGTTCTAATATCAAGTAACTGTAATCTTGGGCAGGACTTTGAGTTCGTTGGGCAGGCGGGTGGGTCCATAAGGAGCCATGAAACTGACTGCCGCCTGTGATCAGACCCCGACTGCAATTTTAAGTTGGCTGGCCAATTAATGGCCAGCCAGAGTGAATTGTGCACTGAGACATTCAGCGCTGCCTGCGTGGGAGGGAGGAGGGCAAGTGCTGAAGTCAGCACATGCACACAGGTGCGAGCAGTGAAAGCTCCCTGAAGGTATAGAGCTGCCTCAGGGAGCTCAAGATATTTAACATTAAAAATAAACAATTGGAAAATAAGGAAAACATGTCCCCTCATGTGACTCCAGCACATGAGCAGGGACATGTTAAAAATGAGTTTTAAAAGTTTTTTTAAATCACTGGTCAAAACCTCATCCCACCTGTGGATGAGGTTTTGCAAAAAAATGCAAAAGCTGCTTTTGGCCTATTTGTCCACCCACCAACCAAATGGTTGGTCGGCCAGCGAAAAGTTCCATTTTATTAATTGACTAAGGGTTTTAATAGGCCTCTTAATTGTCGGCAGGTGCGCTGCCGCCTCTTGCGTGCGCCTGCCGAGTGAAATATCGCGAGAGTGCGTGATGACACCAAGACACTCGCCTGACATCATTGTGCACTATTTTTCTCCCATTCAGGTCGGGCACACAATGAGGGAAAAATTCTGCTCCTTATGTCTGTGTTTGAATTCTTTCCTTTCATTAATAAATGTTTTAATTTAATTTTTAAAATCTCTAAAGTTGTTAGTGGACTCACTACTTCTGAATTCAGTGCAGAAATCTTCTCAAAATAAATACAAATTGCAAAACCACTGTGAAAGCGTGGCCAAGTTTCCCTTGTGGCTTTGGTCTACCTGGCACATATCAGAACATCACCAACAGGATCCTTCACCTGGTATGGTACATAGAAACATGGAAAATAGGAGCAGGTGTATGTAATTTGGCTCTTCAAGCCTGCTCTGCTATTCATTATAGATCATGGCTGGTCTGCTAAACTCCTGCTCTCTCCCCATAGCCCTTAATGCCTTTAGAGTCTAGAAATCTATCTATTTCCTTCTAAAATATATTCAGTAACTTGGCCGCCACAGCCCTCTGTGTTAGAGAAGTCCACATGTTCACCACCCTCTGAGCGAAGATGTTTCTCCTCATCTCAGTCCTAAATGGCCTAACCCATATCCTGACACTCTGACCCCTTGTTCTAGACCCCCCAGCCAGAGGAAACATCATCCCTGCATCCAGTCTGTCCAGCCCTGTCAGAATTTTATATGTTTCAATGAGATCCCCTCTCATTCTTCTAAACTTCAGTGAATACAGGCCTAGTCGGCCCAATCTCTCCTCATATGACAATCCTGCCATTCCAAGAATCAGTTTGGTAAACCTTCACTGCACTCCCTCTATGGCAAGTATATCCTTTCTTGAGTAAGGAGACAAAAACTGCACACAATACTCCAGGTGTGGTCTCACCAAGGCCCTGTATAGCCGCAGTAAGAAACCTTGCTCCTGTTCTCAAATTCACTCGCAATGAAGGCCAACATACTATTTGACTTCCTAACTGCTTGCTGCACCTGCATGCTTGCTTTCAGTGATTGTACAAGGACACCCGGGTCTCTTTGTACATCAACATTTCTCAATCTATCACCATTTAAATAATACTCTGCCTACCGAACTGGATAACTTCACACTTACCCATGTTATACTACATCTGCCATGTCTTTGCCCACTCGCTCAACTTGTCTAAATCGCCTTGAAGCCTCTTAACATCCTCCTCACCATTGACATTCCCATCTAATTTTGTGCTGTTAGCAAACTTGGAAATATTACATTTGATTCCCTAATCCAAATCATTAATATATGTTGTGAATAACTGGGGGGCCAAACACTGATGTGGGGTGGGCCAATTAAGGTCTGCCCAACGTAACGTCCACCAGGAAGCGTTATGCGCTCCCTGTGCGGGCAGGGGAGTATTCCCTCAGCTGGGAGTGCACTTTTTCACGCATGCGCGCGGAACAGCGCATAAATCTCCCTGAGGCAGAACCCCATGGTTCATTTTGACCTTGCGGATATTGTAAAACAGCCAATATCAGAAGAGAGGTGAAAATGACAGCCCAATTGATATTGTGGCAGTATTTGATTGAGTGTGGCATCAAGAACCCTTAGCAAAATTGAAGCGGATAATTTCTGCTGTGAATTTCTCCGCTGGTTGGAGTGATATCCAGACAAAAGGAAAATGGTTGTGGGCTGTTGGAGGTCAACCAATTCAGCCCCAAGACATGGCTATAGGAGTTCCTCAGGGTAATATTCTAGGCCCAACCACCTTCAGTTGCTTCATCAATGACCTTTCCTCCATCATAAAGTAAGAAGTGTAGATGTTCACTGATGGTTGCACAGTATTCAGTGCCAGTCCCAACTCTCCAGATACTGAAGCAGTCCGTGTCGATATGCAGCAAGACCTGGGGCAACATTTTCCCCCCATCGGGGCGAGGCGGGGTGGAGAATGCGGGAGTGGACGGGGGCGGGCTTCCAATCAGCCAGGGGCACGCCGCCATTTTATGTGGGGCGGGCCAATTAAGGTCCGCCCAGCGTAATGTCCACCAGGAAGTGTTATGCGCTCCCTGTGCGGGCAGGGGAGTATTCCCTCAGCTGGGAGTGCGCTTTTTCACGCATGCGCGCGGAACAGCGCACAGATCTCCCTGAGGCAAAGTGCTGCCTCAGGGAAAGATGCTCACATTTTGAACTTTAAATAAAGCTCAGAAAAAAGTTCCCTGCCATGTCCCTCACTATTTTATTTTCTATCACATGACTATCACATGAGTTAAGACACATCCATAACTTTTATTTTAAAATATTGTGAGATTTTTAAATCCTCATGAAACCTCATCCCACCCCTGGCAGGTCCATTAGTAACTTCAACTACTTTATTAATGGCTTTAATAGGCCGTTGACAGATCAGCTGCGCACCCGCCGAATTGAAAATCTGAATGACGCGCCATGACATCAGGACCCATGCCCGATGTCACCCCGCGTCATTTTACATGTCAGCGAGCAGGCCCCGCCCCCGCTCACTGACTGGAAGATACAGCTCCTGGACAACGTTCAGGCTTGGGGTGATAAATGGCAAGTAACAAGCATGCCGTAAGTACCAGACAATGACCATTACTAACAAGAATAATCTAACCACCTTCCCTTGACCTTCAAGGGGAAACTAAATAAACACATGAGGGAGAAAGGAATAGAAGGTTATCCTGATAGGGTGATATGAAACAGGTGGGAGGAGGTTCACTGGCATGGACCTTTTGGGTTGAATGGCCTGTTTCTGCACTATAAATATTTTGTAATCAAATGGATCACCAGGCAACCATCACATGTCTCCCGGCAACTGCTTGCTTAACAGGGCAGGAGGGATGTGAGCCGATCCTTTCCGTAGACTTATGGTAGCTAGTTTGGGATGGGATAAAAGAGAAAAGGGAAGGGTGCAGGAGAAAATAAAAGAATGGAAGGAAAGAGGAAGGATAGACTGTTTTTAAAATCTTCATGTTTATATATGCAGTTAGGAGAAATAGAGATGAGAAGAAACTCCAATGTGGAGCTGAGTACTTTTTTTCATTATTTATCTTTCAAACATCTGGCTCCTGACAATCCCTGAATTCATTTCTTTCTATTGAGGGCAGCTGTGGGTAGAGGGCTTTGAGATCAATCCCAGCAGATGAGCTGAGAGAGAGAAGATTAACTCTCTTCAACTGCAATGGAGGATGTACAGTGAGGGAAGAGAAGGAATGAGGGAGATAAGCTCGCTGGGGAGGGGGAGAGTGAGGGAGATTACAGGGCTGGGGAGGGGGAGAGTGAGGGAGGTGAGATGGCTGGGAAGGGGCATTCTTATCTCCAAGAGGTCTCATATTACATTATTAATCTAATTAGTGGGATAAGCTGTCCTGGACAAAGAAATAAGAGACTGTCACCATAAAAGAGACCATTAACATTATAATCTTGGTCTCCAGAAACTACAATTTCATTTCCATTTAAAAAATTAAAGATTTCCACATTTAAAAATTTGTATCACCTTCACTTTCAAATTTAACTTCTAAGCCAGGGTTTGTTTTGCAATTAAATTCTTTCAGCACTTTATTCTTATTTTTTTCCCTCTAATCTATATGTGTGTCCATATGAACAGAGATTTATGCCACATATGAATAACTTCATGTGGAGTGACTGTCAATATGTTGTGCCTTTGAGGGAGAGCTGGACCTCTTTTAGGCTGGGGTAAGTAGGTACCAATAAGACGTGGTCAATGTTGTCCCCTGGATTGGGTTGTTACCTAGAATCTTCAAATAGAATCATAGAAGCTTACGGCACAGAAGGCAAACAGTTGGCCCATTGTGCCTGTGCTAACTCTTTGAAAAAGCAATCCAAAATTGGTCCTGCTCCCCAGCTCTTTCCCCATAATCCTGAAAACTAGTTCTCTTTAAGTCCATGTCCAATTGCCTTTTGAAAGCTTCTATGGTATCTGATTGCACCACCCTATTTGGTAGCGTGTTCCAGATCATAACATTGATCTGAATCTTCTATTCGGCCTGCAAGGACACATAAAATGACGTGCGGTGGGGTCGGGCATGTGTCCCGACGTCACCGTGTGTCATTCTGATCCTCAGTATGGCGGGCGCACAGCAGAGTCAGCTGCGCACCCCGCCGAACTGTCAGAGGCCTATTAAGGCCATCAATTAACTAATTAAACTGCTTCTCAGGGCTGCTCGTTCAACCTTAAGGTTGGCAGGCAGAAGAAGAGCTCAGGCGACCTTTGCATTTTTCATGGAACTTCATTCACCGGCAGGATGAGGTTTCATGAAGCTTTTATAACTTTAATAAAAACGTTTAATAAAATTCTAGACATGTCTCAGCTCATGTCACATGAGGGGACATGTCCGATTAATTTTTTCAAATCTTTTTTTCAGGTTTTCACAATGAAATAAATCTCCCTGAGGCTGCTCTGTGCCTCGGGGAGATTTCTGCGCTCTTTTGTGCACGTGCATGAAAGAGCGCAGGCCCTGACTCTCCTTCCTCCCCCTGCCTGCACAGGGAGCACTCAGCGCTTCTGGGTGTGCATCACACTGGGCGGGCTTTAATTGGCCTGCCCACGTAAAATGCTCCTGCCCAGCGCACACGATGGGGAGAAAATGTTCTGAGTGAAGAAACTATTTCTCATTTCCCCTACAGGGCTTTGCTATTTATTTAAATCTATGGCCTCTTGTTACTGACCCTACAATACTACCCTACCCTTTCCCTCAACCAAGTTCGACTTAGCCTTCATCAGACCACTTTGCCCAAGCTTCAAAGTCACTGGATTAACTGATAGATAAGATCACACAGTTACCATACCAGCATCTCATCTGCTAAGCATGTGCGTTTTGGGCTGTTAATTTCTATGAATGCTTAGCGTGCTTGTACAACATTTCTTCCCTCATTTTTTAATGAAGACAATTCATCACAGAATAACAAGTGAGTTGAACATTGAGCTGTGGTGCCAGAAAGTGAATATTTAAAATTTGTTCTCAGGACATGGGCAGTGCCGGACAGATCAGCTTTTACTGCCCAATTCTAGTTCCCAAGGAGGTGGTGATGGGCTGTCTTCTTGAACTGAGTGGCTTATTATTGTCACTCCTGAGGGCAGTTATGAGTACTAAGAATTTAAGGACATAACTTATAGGAGTAAGACATAAAACTTGAGGTTGCTCTGCCATTGAACAAGATCATGGCTGATCCTATATAACGCCATTTTCATGCCTGCTCCCTATATCCCTCACTTCATTAAGATACAAAAATTTTTCAATCTCAGTCTTGAACATACTTAACGACTGAGCATCCACAACTTTCTGAGGTCGAGAATTCCAATTACCCTCTGAGTGAAGAAATTTCTCCCCATCTTAGTTCTAAATGGCTGTTCCTTTAACCTGAGACTATGATTCTTAATTTTTTATATTTGTTCATGGGATGTGAGCGTCGCTGGCTAAGCCAACATTGGTTGCCCATCCCTAATTCCCCTTGGTGAGCTGCCTTCTTAATTCTAGCCTCTCCAACCAGGGGGAGTAACCTCTCCGCATCTACCCTGTGAAACCCTGTAAGAAATTTACACATTTCCCTGAGATCACTTCTCGTTCTTCTAAACCCCGGAGAATACTGGTATGGGACTGGAATCGCATTTAGGGTAGGCCAAGTAAGGATGGCAGGTTTCCTTCCCTTATGGACATTAATGAGCCATTTGGGTTTTTAACGACTCTTTGGCAGTTTCATTGTCACTTGTATATATGCCTGTGCTTTTTATTTCCAGGTTTTTTTTAAACAGAATTCAAAGTTTTCAAACAGCCATGTGGGATTTGAATTCATGTTCTCTGGATTATTAGTCCATCAAAATTCTAGTCTATTGTATAAGTAGAGTACATGACGTTAATGGGAGACAAAAATAAACCGCTTGTGCTCTGATCAATGAACCTCGATATGATTTAGTTTATTTAACTGCCCAGTGGCCAATATATTCCGTTCCTTCATACTATAAGATATATTATTAGAATACTGCTGTGTGGCGATTTTGATAATGCATACCAACTGAGAGGCTAGGACGTGGTAAGATTTCAAAATTGAATTCAATCAATTTTAGGCAGTCATCAGGAAAAATGACCAGTTAAATTGGGATTGTTGTAAAAACCCAGCCAGTTTCTTTATGGAGGAGAACCTGCTTTCTTACCCATTTTGGCCTATATATGTGATGCCAGTGCCACACCAATGTGGTTGACTCTTAACTGACCTCTAAAGTGGTCTATCAAGCCACTTGGTTGTATCAAAAACAGTCCAAAGAATTATAGTGGCTCAGGACAAAGATTCACCACCATCTTCCCCAAGGCAACTTGGGGTTGGTAATAAGTGCATTGATATCAACACCTACGTCATGCGAATGAATTAAATAAAAATTACTTTGTCTCTGAGTCCTTTCCCACTCCTGTGAGGAAGTATCAAACCTCCCACAACAAGCCTTGATCCTCCCTTACACATACAGTCACCTCGCTTCATGGTGCAATTCCCTGTTGCTCTGGCATTTTGTACCATGCACTACCCCAAAAGATCTTTTTCCTTCACTATTGATTCCATTAAAGTCCTGTACAGAATTTTTTTTTTAAATCAAACAAAGGTCTCCATTTACAAGAAATTCTTTGGCCTCAGTTTTGACTTGTGCTGCCACAAAATTCTTTTGCTAACATAAATGTATACCTTAAAATCAATATGTTTTATTTACAAAAGCATCTAAGGAAAATAACAATTTTATGAATATAACAAATATTTATTTGTGTGTGATCTATTAGCTCTTTATGTGAATACTGCCATTGGCACCTTGCCATTCTTTCTATTTGACTTCTACAATTAATATGGAATAATAAAATGGTGATTCCAATCTGTGCATGGGAACAGAAGTAGACCATTCAGCCCTACCTAACCTGTGTTTCCTATGTTACAGCATAGCTGCACTTCAAACCTACTTCACTGATTGTAAAGTGGTTTGGGACATCCTGGGATTGTGAAAGGTGCCATATAAATACAAGTTCTTCCCTCTTTCTCTCTCTGCCAATCTATTAGACCATTGTTGATCTGTCCCTCAACTCAATTTAGCCATCATTGCTCCATATTCCTTGATACCCTTGCCCAACAAAAATCTATCGACCTCTGTTTTGAAAACTCCAATTGGCCTCCAATATCTGCAGTATTTTGTAGGAAACAAGTTCCAGATTTCCACTACCCTTTGTGTGAAAACATGCTTCCTGACTTCACCCTAGCTCTAATTTTAAGATTGAGCCCTCTTCTTCTGAATGATCCCACCACAGGAAATAATTCCTTTGTATCCGCCCTTTTGAGCCCCTTCAACATTATTAGACAGTAACTCACCAAACTGCAACCTCCACCCACCCCTGCCCGCCCCCACCTCTGCATTTACAGACCCAGCTGCCAACTATCCCCATCGTGAAAAGGCCTCTGCTGTTGTCCAGAGGGAAGTAGTAGCTGATTAGCATCATACTCTGAAGATTGTGCAGGCAGCCCTCCCACAATTGAATCCGAATAAATAGTATATAGTATAAATCTCTCTTGCTTATGCTGGTCTAGACCGTGGTTTTGGTCAAAGACAGACATGTGGCGCCCAGCCCAGGGGCTCAAGCAACAATGTTTATATGACAAGCGACCATGGCCAATGTAGCAACTCAGCTGAATAATGTGGTTCTTGCCCTGAGAATATTTTGAAAGGATTCTCTACTAAGCTGGCCTTGTCCAGTGTGTCAGTGATGGGTCAGGGCATTTTGTGTGTTAACTAAAGAACTGGTTTTAATTTTTTTTTTTTGAAAATGTCAGGTTAGAATTGCAGAATAGTTATTTATTTTATGTGCTTTTCTTTTTGATATTTTCTAAAAAAATTCATTCTCAGGATGTGAGTGTCACTGGCAAGGCTGGAATCTTCCATTCTGGAGTCTAAATTTGTTGGCGGGCGCAGAAGTGGGACTGATTTCCACTAGGGAGCGAGACAGCTGACCACGCTCAATCTTGCACTGTTCAGCTCATTAAATATGCAACCGCGAGGAATTCACTAATTCTTGCAGGAGGGACAGGCAAGAAGTCACCATCCCTGCCGTTATCTTATGGGGTTGAAAGTCTGAGCATCATATTTAAAGGGTGCCTGGACAACCTGCACTATCTCTTCTACCTTTGTTTGCCATTGCTGCACCTTCCCAATTACCCCTTCCTCTCTTCCTTGGTCAACCTCCACACAACTTGCACTGCCACCATAGGCTGGCATTTACTGACACTTCTCAAAGGGGACGATATAGTGGCAACTCACAGTTAATCATGGAAGAAGTCTACCTCACCAGATGCATGCCACTTATGTGCAGCCATAAAAGTGAACGTTGTAATTTCTCACTGGCAGAGAAGTTAGTTTGGAGGGGGAATTTAATTCTGGTGAGGAAGCCTTTTAATGAGCTTGCATGATTTGCTAATGCAAACAAAAGGGCTTCCTGACATTGTTCATCAGGAAGCTTGACTAACCTTTAACCAGCCTTTGAAGTCCCAAGAACTTAATTCCTAAAGTTCATCCCACCGTCAGGAAACTGATTTTTGACCTCAAACCAAATTAAGTTCTCCGCCTGCCAAACTTTCCCCTGCTGACAGGGCTGGAATATTCTGCCCCTAGTTGCCTGAGGTGGGGGAGGCACAAACTCAGGAGCAACCACATTGGTGTGAAGTTGGAGGTACACGTAGGCCAGACAGATTAAGGGACAGCAGATTTCCTTCCCTAAAAAGGATATTAGTGAACCTGTTGGACTTTTACAACAATGCAAGTTTCACAGTCACTTTTACTGATATCTGATTTTTATTTCTAGATTTTAAATCTGAATTCAAATTTTCAAGCTATGTGATAGGGTTTGAACTCACATCACTAGATTATTAGTCTTGGTCTCTTATTTTACTAGTCCAGTAACATAACAACTAGCGATCAAATTTCACTGATGTATAAATTGAATCATAGAGTTATACAGCACAGGAACAGGCCCTTTGGCCCATCATGTCCATGCCAGCCATCAAGCACCTATCCCATTCTCCAGCACTTGGCCCATAGCCCTGTATACTATGGCATTTCAAGTACTCATCTAAATACTTCTTAAATGTTGTGAGGGTTCCTGTCTCTACCGCTCCCTCAGGTAGCGTGTTCCAACCACCTTCTGGGTGAAAATATTTTTCCTCAAATCCCCTCTAAACCGCCTGCCCCTTACCTTAAATCTATGCCCCCTGGTTATTGACACCTCCACTAAGGGGAAAATTTTCTTCCTATCTATCCTATCTATGTCCCTCATAATTTGGTATACCTCTATTAGGTCCCCCCTCAGCCTTCTGTGCTCTAGGGAAAACAATCCTAGTCTATCCAATCTCTCTTCATAGCTGAAACGCTCCGGCCCAGAATTCAAAAGAAAATAAATCTATATGAACTAGTCTGGTAGCAATGGAATTGGAGCCTATGGTGAAGACCATGTCAACAAAGTGACCAAAGGTACCCATTATTGGGGAAGAGGGGAATCGGAGGTGAATAAAGGGTTGAGCAACCCAGTCAGACGAATATCCTCCTGCTCAGCTTTGTTGCTCCCATATTTTTGGCGCTGAAAACAACTGTCTACTCTAACCCCACCTCACTGCTCCGGCACCATGTGCTGTAATATATATTCAGGGATTCTTTTTATACTATATTAGTTTATGCATCTGCTGCCAGTTGCAGTTCCCAATTTTAATACCTGGTGGACTTTGAGGAGGTGGACTTTGAGTTTGTGGATGGGCAGGCTTCGGTAGGTGGGCTTTGGCTGGATAGACTTCAAGTGGACTGGTTTTGGTTGCCAGGATCATGAGGCATGTTGGAAACTCAGTTGTTGCTGCAGAAAGCAGACCCTGACACACTTAATGCCAAGGCCTCATTAACATGTCGCTGGTTCATTTTGCACCCCGATAGTGGGTAATGTTGGCAGATAGCTGCAAATAAACAATCATTCCTTAAGCCACCCACCCAAACAGGCAGGATCACATTCTGGGAGGTTCACGTGGAGATTTGTATTCAGAAAATGTCTCAGGGGTCAGTCTGAGACGGAGTGGGGAGGGAGAGGATGTCTAAGCCTTCCTCAGGGTCCAGAGGTGCTCCACCTGATGCACAAAGGAAAGGAAAGAAAAACATCTGTCTTTCTCAGCCTCTGGGTTCTAAACATCTTCTCTAAGGTGGGTAAACAACAACTACAGCTTGCATTCATTTAGCACCTTTAATGTAATGAAACATCCCAAGGCGTTTCACTGGAGTGATTACTAAACTTAAGAAGATATTAGGACGGGTGGCCAAAATCTTGGTCAAAGAGGTAGGTTTGAATGAGCATCTTAAAGGAGGAAAGCAAGGTAGATAGATGTTTAATGGGGGAATTGCAGAGCTTAGTGCCCAGGTAACTGAAGGAACAGCTGTTAATAATGGGACAATGAAAGCTGAGTATGTACAAAAGATCAGAATTAGAGGAGCATACAGATCCCAAAGGGTTGTTGGACTGGAGGAGGTTACAGAGATCTATTATAAAATCAAAGACAACAGCAATTTTTACATATACCTAACACATTTGGTATAGCCAAACATGCCAAGACGCTTGAATCGTAGAATCATGGCAGTACAGAAGGAGACCATATTGTATCATGTGCAATACTGCCAGGATACAGGATATTCTGTGTAAAATACTTTATTTAGTTATAAACAAACTTCTACAATTTACTTGGGGGCTTTTAAAACTAATGAATCACTATCCTATTAATAAGATTTTTTATAACAAAAATGTCTTATTAATAGGACAGTGATTAATCAGTTTTAAAAGCCTCCAAGTAAATTATAAAAGTTTGTATATAACCTAATAAAAATTTTACACAGGATATCCTGTATCCTGGCAGTATTGCACATAATACAATACTTCTGTACTGCAATGATTCTACGATTCAAGCGTCTTGGCATGTTTGACTATACCAATTATTCATGCAATTCTGGAGCCTCAGCAGTGTAAACGTGTCATCTCTCTTTTACTGGTCTCTCTGGTGTTTGAAACGCTGTTAAATGGGCCAGTGAGAAATCTCTTTCCAGACTGATAGCAGAGAGTGAGGGGCGCTGAACAAGTGCCAGTGACATCTGTACAGACTCTTTCCCAGTTAGAGATAATGAAGCTGTGTTCCATCAGCGATCATTGTTCCAGCATCTCTCACCCTCCCAGGCAGGATACAAGAGAGAGCTGGTTGTCTGACAGATGAACTTTCCCTCATTTTCCACACCAGAAAAAAATCAAAAGGAAGTGTTCACAAGAAGATAGCATAGCTCACCACCTCAGGACATGCAATGAAACACTGTAGTAGTGCAAACAGGGCAGTCTAAAGGTACACAGCAAGATCCCACAATCACACACCTAAGATAATGACCAGATAATTAGTTTCAGTGATGGTGGCTGAGAGATAACTATTGGCTCCAGGACATAAGCGGTGGGGAGGTGGAGAAATGCCCCACTCTTTGGTGGCTGAATCAAAGACATCTGTATCACACTAAAGTCCAAAATTAAAATTGTGCTCACCGGCTCCTGGAGCCATCAAGACATTCTGGCTCAGAGGTGAGAGTGTATACCCACTGAGCCAAGACTAACACCTGATGAAGGTCACCAAATAGAGCAAAGGCATCATGTGGAAGCACAGCATGATATCTTGACAGGAAATGAAATTATCAACATATTCCACAGTTTATACACAAATGGAGTCTCTGAGTTTGATGTATTAACATATGTGTAAGACCAACAGGCCTCAAGTAAAACTTGCAATGAGAAGGAGGTTTTTCCCAAACTCACAGTCAATGTAATGTTAATTAACAGCCCTGTTAAATAAAACAGCTAGGAGACTAATGTCAGCTTGGCTCAGTAGGTCATACTCTTGTCTTTAAGTCAGAAAGTTGTGGGTTCAAGTTCCACTCCAATGTCTGGAGATCAAAGTCTAGAGTACTACTGGTAGTGAGAGAACTGAGGAATTGCTTCACTGTCAGAGGAGCTACCTTTCAGATGAGGCACTAAACTAAATAGCCCCATCTCACCTCCACTGTTGATGGCCTGTTCCCCATTGTTGTGTTTTATTTATCCAAACATATACTTTATTCATAACATTTGTAGAAGTACATTACAAAACATTTCAACTTGTAAAGTACAGAAAGTGCAATAAAATTTGACTTGTCTGCATACATTGGGCTGAATTTTCCCCTCGTCGGGGGGGAGGTTGATGGGTGGGCGCACATGGGCATGCTTCCGATCGGCACCCTCGATCGGAGGAGCGCTGCCATTTTACGTGGATGGTCCAATTGCCCAGTGACGTCTGCTCAGAAGTGCTACCTGTGCCGGTGGGGTGGGGGGGGAAATCCCAAAATCGAAAGAGCGCACTCATCTCCCTGAGGGAGATGCAGCCTCAGGGAGATTGGCTCTAAATGTGAAAAAGACAAAAATAGAAAAATAAAATTTCCCTAATATGTCCCCTCATTGGAACATGTCCATAATTTTCACAAAACCTTTATTTAAATTTTTTAAAGCCTACATGAAATTTCATCCTGCCTGTGGATGAGGTTTCATGTTTTTTCTAGTTCCCGCCAGGGCCCCTGGCCTGACGCCAACCTTAAGGTTGGACGGGCAGGTCCTTTAATTACTTAATTGACCCTGTCAATGGCCTCAATTGGCCATTGACAGGCCGGTGGGCACGCAGTTTATTTCGCTGCGCCCCCGCCTTCCTGAAAATATAAATGGGGCGCAGTGACATCGGGAGATCCCCCCAAGGTCACCGCACATCATTTTATGCGTCGGCAAGTGAGCCCCGCCCCCTCTCACTGACTCGTAAAATTCTGCCCTGTATGTTCCACATCTAGGTGCCTCAATGCAATTGTAATTCTCTTGATATTTACAATATACATTTTATGTCAGGCGTACAGCCTGATGGCAAAACATTTCAAATTGAAAAATTACACAAAGTGCAATAGAATTCAGCTTTCCTCCATACAGCATGTTCCTCTCTGAAGTGCCTCAATACGATTTCAATACTCTTGATATTCACAAAGTACATTCAATTTCAGGCATATAGCCCAAGGAGTTCTAAAAATTTTCCAGTCCCTGGTGTACTATGGCTAAAAGGCCTTAAGCAGCGACCTTTCCCCATTGCACCTCTGCAGTGGCTGCCCCAAGGTTCAATGTGTCCCTCAGGTCGTAGCCCTGGACCTTGGAATGTGCCAGTCTGCAACACTCAGTCGAGGACAACTCTTTGCACTGGAAGACCGGCAAGTTTTGGGCAGACCAAAGAACGTCTTTTACCGAGTTGATGATCCTCCAGTCACAGCTGATGCTTATCTCGGTGTGCGTCCCTTGGAAAAGCCCATAGAGCGCAGAGTCCTCCATCACAGAGCTGCTCGGGTGAACCTTGACTAAAATCATTACATCTCTCTTCAGGCTTTCTTTGCAAAGGTACAGTTCAGAAGGAAGTGAACAATGGTCTCTTCCCCACCACAGGCACCTCGAAGGCAATGTGCGGAGGGGGTGAGACTCCGGGCGTGTTGGGGCAATCTGACGGTGAGGGCCTTTGTCACCACCAGCTAAGCTACGACTTGGTGCTTGTTTGAAAGCTCTGGTGATGAGGCATTCTGCCAAATGACTTTGACAGTCTGCTCAGGGAACCATCCGAAAGGATCTACCATCTCCTTTTCCCTGAGGGCCCCTAGGATGCTATGTGCACACCACTACCTGATGGACTTATCATCAAAGATGTATTTCTGCATAAACTGCTCTTAACACAAACGTACCAAATGCTATGACATGATTGGTAATCTAAATGAAGGGCTCTTTATTGAAGAATATTAGGAGTCCGGGAGAGCTCTTCATACACATTTTATTTCCTGATCAATACTGCTCTATTATGTCACATATTTAGTTGCATCACTCCCTGCGATGATGTATACCAAACTATTTAAATATTCATCAGTATGTTAAACAACATGCATTAAAAGCAATATTGCACCACCCATTAAAACCATTACTCTCCATGGTCAGTCTGGCCCTCACCTCTGCTCCTTTAAGTCTAAGAGATGCAGATGTCATGCATGAGCAGACATGAGGATATTACAATTTTTTTTAAATTGTATTTTCTTTTAAAATGGATACTTGTTGGACTTTTAAAGTGGACTCTAGGGGTTACGTGACCTTTTACAATTGGAATGTTTTCCAAGCTTCTAGAAGATTCTGTCTAGATGTCACTCCTGTGGAATTTCACACCTGCCATTGTCCAGGACTATTCCAAGAATGCCAAAGCTCACGATTGAAAGGAATTTGGAATTCCAAACTATAAATTAGGTTACCACTTGCCTTATTTGGAACATGATTCGGCATTTTGCTACAGGGTCACATGATGCAATGGCCAACTTTGCTTGCCTGCCAAGATTCTAGCAAAGGCACAGCAAGCTTCCTAGAATCAGAGATATGTTGAAACATATGCAGAGAAGCAGACAAGAGCTTCAACTCAGAGGGAGAGAGGAGACATCCAGAAATAGCTAGTGGTTTGCTGTAAGTAACTGGGAAGGTGAAAGTGCTACACCCGTAGTACAGTAAAAGCGAAAAAAGGAACCTCTCTCTCTTCTGTACCTGTTCCACCAGTAAACATACTTGTGAAATCAACCTCTGGCAATTCGACAGTAGGAGACATCACAGCTGCTGAGCCAATCCTGTAATTCCAAGCCTTCACTTCAGACACTGTAACATCTAAACTTCAAAATACCAGACCTGCATTGAACAATAGAGATTGAACTTGATTCACTTTTTATAAGGATGTGAAAGGTGTTATATAAATGCAGTTAATTACAAAGTTGGTTGAGTGATACAAAAGAGTGGGTAGTAGTGAACGATTGTTTTTCAGGAGGAAGATATACAGACAGGTTCCCAAGGGGTCAGTATCAGGACTACTGCTTTTGTTGATCCATACTAATTGCCTAGACTTGGGTGTGCAGAGCACAGTTTCAAAATTGGCTGATGACACCAAACTTGGAAGTGTTGTGAACTGTGAGGAGGATAGTGATAGACTTCAAGAGGGCATAGACATACTAGCGGAATGGGTAGACAAGTGGCAGATGAAATTTAAGGCTGAGAAGTATGAAGTGAAGAAGGAGAGGTAATATAAAATAAAGGAAACAATATGAAAGGGGTTGCAGAGACAGAGAGACCTGGTGCTTTATGTGCACAAATTGTTGAATGTGGCAGGGCAGGTTGAGAAAGTGATTAATAAGGCATACAGAATTCTGGGCATGGAATACAAAAGCAAGGAAGTTATGGTGAGCCTGGTTCGGCCTCAGTTGAAGTATTGTGTCCAATTCTAGGCACCACACTTTAAGAAGAATGTGAAGATTTTAGACAAGGTACAGAAAAGATTTATGTGAATGTTCTAGGGATGAGGGACTTCAGTTACATGGATAGATTGGAGAAACTGGAGCTGTTCTCCTTGGGGAAGAGAAGTTTAAGAAAATATTTGATAGTGGTGCGCAAAATCATGAGGAGTATGGACAGATTAGACAGAAGAAACTTCACATTGGCAAATGGGCCGAGAGCCAGAGGACATCAATTTAAAGAGTCAAAGGCGACATGGGGAATTCTTTTTTTAATGCAGTGAGTGGTTAGGATCTAGAATGTACTGCCTGAGAGTATGGTGGAGGCAGATTCAACCATGGCTTTCAAAAGCAAATTGGATAATTATTTAAAGAGAAAAAATTTGCGGGTTTATGGGGAAAGGGCAGGGTAATGGGAATTGGTGAGTCAGAGAGCCAGCAAGGACATGAAGGAGTGAAGGGCTGGTAGGCCTCCTTCTGTGCTGTATTAATTCTAATCTATTCTAGCTCTTTTCTCTCTGACTGAGAATGAGATTGAGAATGATAATTGAAGGAGGATCTCACTAGATGGTGAAGTTAGGTAGTGTCAATGGACTTCCTTATTTGTGCCGCTCTTGTGGAGTCCAGAGAGAAAACCTGATTTTAAAAAGAGATAAATTAAATGTTGTGTGAAAGTCACAGCCTCTGAATCCCAGGGATGATGAGAATATTAAATCAAGATGGCAACTGGTCAGAGAGGAATCCTGCAGAATCTAAAATTAAACAGATCTTTGATTAATTTACTAAGGGGTTGTGGGGGCTCGGGAGTGCGGGGAATTATTTACAGAGCTGTTTCTCAGTGGACGAAATTGGTTGGGTAGAATTCACATTACATAGAAACTACAGCAGGGAAACAGCCATTTGGTCCAACAGGTCTATGCAGTGCTTTTGCTTCACACTGCGCTTCCTCACACTGCTCTTCATCTCACCCTATCAGCCTATTCTTCTATTCCCTTCTCCCTCATATGTTTATCTCATTTCCCTTTAAATGCATCTATGCTATTAGCCTCAATTGCTCCCTATGTTAGCGAGTTTCACTTTCTAACCAGTCTCAGTGTAAAGAGGTTTTTCCTGAATATCTTACTGGATCTATCTATCTTATATTTATGGACTTCAGTTTTGGTCTCCCCAACAAGTGTCTACATCTTCTCTATGTCTATGAAAGCAACAGAACAAAATCCTATAAAACCAGGAATTGCACAGAAGGTCAATCTACAACTGTAAAGGGAAAAAACTAGCTCATGCTTCAGCTGTAAACCTTTGTCAGAACTAAAAATGGTTAAGTGACTTAGCCAGCATTTTGTGTGCTTCCAGCATTTGCTGTTTATATTTTGGGTAGTGCTTGCAATAGGTTGGATTGTAGCTGGCATGCAACTTGACAGAGCAGGGTGGCCTTTTGCTCTTTTCATACTTTCTTATGTTCTTCTTTTCTTGGCAGAAATATATCACACGTTTCAGAGAGCTGAAGCTTGAAATGAGGGGCCCCCATGAATTAGAAGCTTAAAGGTTCGGTTCGTAGCTTTCTTGTCTCTGGGCAAATAAGTGTCAGTTCAGTCGCCATGCTGGGGTGTTAAGCTCATGATTGATATCGTCAGTGCACTGGAGGACCAAGGCAGTCCTGTATTGTCAGAGATGTTGCCCTTTCATTAAGACATTACATCAGGACCCTTTCAGGTGTACATTAAAGACCCTATTCCACTCTGCAAAGAAAAATAGGCAGTTTCTCCCAGGGTCTGAGTCGCCATTCCTGCTTCAATCAATAACAATAGAAATAGATGAACTCATAACTTGTTTCAATTCTTGACAACTCCAGAGCAATCCTGGAGGGTTGCCGGCCCGAACTGGCAAGCACAGCAGGATTCCTGATGTTACCAAGACAAAAAAAAACAATGGAGTCTTTGCCAGTTTACATTGCCACTGTAAATTTCCCTGTGAAATCTGTGCTTCATTCCCCTTTTCTACTTGCTTGATTGTTGCAGCTCTAATGTGCAACATCCAATTGCCATAAGGCAGCTCTGTATTTGATCTGCAGCAGAATGGCAGGGTTCATTCCTGGAGGACACACCAGTGGCACAGAGCCATGGCCAGCGTAAGGTCACATTGGAAAATCGTGGACCACTGAGTGGTTGCTTTGAGATTGTTTGGTCTCATTCTATTTGGATCCCTTACAGTACAGAGAGGAGGTGGTCCAGCCTGGATTCAAACCCATCTCCCTGGAGTGAATGGATAGGGAACTAAGCATCATCCTCGGCTCACTGGCAGCATTGCAGCTCTGACTCAGAAGATTAGAAGGTCAGGGACTTGAGCATAGACTCTCAGCTGACACTCCAGCACTGCAATGTTGGAGTTTTCAACTGAAATATTAAACTCAGGCCTTCACACCCAGTTTTCACTTCAGTCAGCCAATGTGCACACAGCAAGATCCCACAAACAACAAGAAGGAGTTCATCCAGCTTTGTTGATAGCGGGTCAGGAAACTTCCCTTAATCTTTGTCAGAAGAGCCAGTACTGGACCCATGCCTTGCAAAGCCAGTAGATATGAGTCACAATGCTTGATAGGTTTTCCAGGTAGTCCAATGGCTACCAACCCTCTAGGGTTATCCTGGAGCCTCCAGGAATTACAATTAATCCCCAGGACACTGCTGCTATCATAAAGCCCAGGAGAAAAAGCATGGGGAAAAGAAAGAAGCATTTTAAAAATATTTCTTTGATATTTTTGTGTGACTGGGTGGGGTGGTTGGAGGTCAGAGGTTATGTGATAAAGTCTCCAGGAATAAGCCTAACTAGAGAGCAACCTGAGGTAGCCCCCAAATTCCGCCAAAAAGCTGCTGGGTGGTTAGTGGAAAACAACACCATCCTCCACATCTGAAGTTAATTTGATGGAAAGGAAAAGGTCCAGATTCCAGTTCTGAATCCATCTTCTAATTTTCCCAAGTTGTGTTCTCCCTCACCTCAGGAATATTAAATACTGGCCAGGACACCAAGGATAATTCCCCTGTTCTTCTTTGAAACAGTGCAATGGGATCTTTTGGACCCAGCTGAGATGGTGGACAGGGTCTAAATTTAACACCTCATCCAAAAGACAGCACCTCCCACAGTGATGCACTAGAGTGTTAGATTATGTGCTCAAATTTCTGGAGTGGGACTATGAACCCACAAGCTGGTGACTTGGAGGTGAGAGTGCTACCCATGCAGGCTCCTTGTATAACAGGTATGGACAGAATCACCCCAAATTTGCACTAAGTGTGGTAGCGGGTGGGAAAAAGAACGTTTTATCTGCCAGTCGCAATGGTGGCTTTTCACACTCTATCGTCCCAATCCTGCCTCAATAATCATGCATTCCCGGGAAACACACCATTACGCTGGCGGGCGGCCTCCGATTCACCCTCCAAGCTATCACCTCGCCGCTTCCTCACACAGGGCGCCATATTTAAAATGCAGCTGCGCATACACCTCTCAGTGCTTCCAGCCCAGGACTACTGCACAGAAGGCATGACCCTGAAAGGCAAGAAGACTGCAGTTCACCGCCCCTGTTGGAGCCTGCCGTGATGTCCTCTACCTCCGCTCTGGCTGCAGGAGGCCCATCAGCATCACCACTCTGGCTTGGAAGGCAGTGGCAGAGATGGTCAGTGCCAACACTGCACAGAAGAGGTTCACCATCAAGTGCAGAAAGAGGATGAATGACCTCATCCGTGCTGCCAGGGTAAGGCAACCATCTTCTCACTCTAAACTCCCACACTCACAAGGTCATCACAAATCTCACTCACTGCCAGCTCAAGGGATATCACCACTCACTCTCTCACACACATCCTCACATCTCCATCTGTCCTCATCTCCTCTGGAGACTGCCTCTTCAGCCCTCACCCTCTTGAGGCCACTTGCAAAGATCAACACATGCCCCCACACACAATCTGGGATACCAACCTTCCCCAGTAATGCCCTAGCCCTGCAGCCTCTTCCCTTGCACGTCTCCTCCTTCCCCAAGCAAGCCATAGCCTACAGCCCTTGAAAAGCCACCCCCACCTTACAGGTGGTCTTGTAAGTAGAGACCTGCCCATGAGCCCCCAAAAAGTGATTTTGTCTTGCCAGCGAAGCCTGGCACTGATGACCACAAGTGCTGCTTGAAGCAAGGTAGGCAAACAAGCCTCAAAGTCCCAAGTGAAAAGCAACTCGCCAAGTGCACGTCGCTTATGTTTAGTTGTGAAACAGTTGGCATACAATCACGCCGACATGCTCAAATGATCCAGCATCAGCAGTTGATTACGGCGAGCTAGGCTTATAATGATATGCAGGTGTATTACAATGAAGTTCCCGATGTGCGGCGGCGGGAAACAATGCCCACCATTGACGGGCAGAGCAGACAATTGCAAACTGGTTTCATGACATCATGAAACCAGTTTTTGGCCTTCCTGCCATATTGTCCACTCACACCCACCATGATGCCCAATGCAAGCAGATATGGAAGATTCCGCTCTATGTGTCTGATTAGTGGCTGCTTTAGAATTGATCTAAATTCACTGTTGTGAAACTTTCATATGTTATGCCAGGAAAAATGCAAGCACACTACAGAGAAAGTAAAGATCTTTAAAAATCACTTACATCACAGTTTCACTGAGCAGTTTCCATTTACACTATTGTACGGCACAAGGGACTAACTAAACAACTAAAGTAAAAATACATATTGTTTTACTGCTGCTCTCTGTTTATTCTTTTACTGTTTAATATATTTGCTTGGTAGCTGAAGCCTAAAGTAATGTCATTTCCCACGTTCAGAATATGAGGAAGATCCCATGAAGTCATGTGGTCAAACCAATGGTTGAACTAATCTGAAAAGCATTCTTTGTTCACTCCCTGGACAAGCTACAAATATTTCATAAATATCTAGACAAAAGCTCTCTCTATCTCTGTGGGATATATGGGACCAGAGCTCATCTCCAAGAATACTCTGAAGAAGGAAGTATAAAATATCCCAACTGGAAAAACATAGTGAAAGGATTCCCCTAGAAACATTTTACGTCGGAATTCTGATTCAAGCATTTCTTGGCAAACTAGACATTTATTGAAATGTGTACACTACATGTGTCATTCAGACAGCAAATTGCACCTAGGATGAGAAAGAAGACAGGGTTAGCTGGTGAACTGGCCAAAATAGCAAGCAGGAAGTCCCATTGAGGGAGGGAGATTGGCACTGTGGAAGATGAGTAAAGAGAAAGCTTTGAGTTTGTGTGGAACTGTTATTGACATATTTAAAGGCTGAGAACGGAGACTTTAAGGTGGCAAAAGCTTTATTACATCCTCAATTGAGCCTGAAAATAGACAAAGTACCTCAGTTTGGAAAAGCCAGCTGGTCCATCAAGCCTGCTGGAGCACCCTGAATAAGGAGTTCCTATCCTCCTCCTGCCCCACTCCCCTCACAGCCTTGTAATCTCTTGTGAGAGGCAGAGAACTGAGAAGAAATCCAAGGTGAATAAAGGCAAAACTATGCAGGAAAATAAAAACAGAAAGTACTGGAAAAGCTCAGCAGTCTGGCAGCATCTGTGGAGAGAAAAACCGAATTAACATTTCAAGTCCAATATGACTTCTTCCGAAACAAAAACAGAATTACCTGGAAAAACTCAGCAGGTCTGGCAGCATCGGTGGAGAAGAAAAGAGTTGACGTTTCGAGTCCTCATGACCCTTCGAAAGTTCTGTTGAAGGGTCATGAGGACTCGAAACGTCAACTCTTTTCTTCTCCACCGATGCTGCCAGACCTGCTGAGTTTTTCCAGGTAATTCTGTTTTTGTTTTGGATTTCCAGCATCCGCAGTTTTTTTGTTTTTATCATTATTTTTATGATTTCTTCCGAACCTGAGTTCTGTAGACATTAGATAGGTGAAACCATTAGCTAAGGGGACAGAAGTCAGAATGATGCTAAATGGAGGCAGAAGTCCAGCTGGGATAAAATAGCTGCTTCATGAGGCTCAGTTGCACCTAAAAGATAAAAAGGATAGAAAAGAGAAGGAAACAAATTAACTACTTTACAGTCGATGAAATACTTTTTGAAGTGCAGTCACTGCTATAATGTAAGAAACATGGCAAACAATTTGTGCACAGCAAGGTCCCACAATTAGCAATGACTTTTTTAAGGAGGTGACCGGGTGTGTAGATGAAGGTAGTGCAGTTGATGTAGTTTATATGGATTTCAGCAAAGCCTTTGACAAGATCCCACATGGGAGACTTATAAAGAAGGCAAATGCACAAGGGATACAGGGTAATTTGATAAGGTGGGTTCAAAATTGGCTTAGTTGTAGGAGACGGAGGATGATGACAGAAAGATGCTTTAGTGACTGGAAGCCCGTGTTCTGTGGTGTACCACAGGGATCTGTGCTTGGTCCCCTATTATTTGTCATTTATATAAACGACATAGATGATTATGTGGGGGGATAGGATTAGTAAGTTTGCGGATGACACAAAGATTGGCCGGGTGGTTAACAGTGAGGTCAAGTGTCTTGGGCTACAGGAAGATATAGACGGGATGATCAAATGGGCAGATAAGTGGCAGATGGAATTTAACCCTGAAAAGTGTGAGGTGATACACTTGGGAAGGAGTAATTTGACAAGGAAGTATTCAATGAATGGCATGGCACTCGGAAGTTCTGAGGAACAAAGGGACCTTGGTGTGTGTGTCCATAGATCTCTGAAGGCAGAGGGGCATGTTAGTGGGGTGGTGAAAAAGGCATGTGGGACACTTGCCTTTATCAATCGAGGCATAGATTACAAAAGTAGGGAGGTCATGTTGGAGTTGTATAGAACCTTAGTGAGGCCACAGCTGGAGTACTGTTGCAGTTCTGGTTGCTACATTATAGGAAGGATGTGATTGCACTGGAGAGGGTACAGAGGAGATTCACCAGGATGTTGCCTGGGATGAAACATTTAAGTTATGAAGAGAGGTTAGATAGACTTGGGTTGTTTTCGCTGGAGCAAAGAAGACTGAGGGGCGACCTGATCGAGGTGTACAAGATTATGAGGGGCATGGACAGGGTGGATAGGGAGCAGCTGCTCCCCTTAGTTGGAGGGTCAGTCACAAGGGGACGTAAGTTCAATGTGAGGGGCAGGAGGTTTAGGGAGGATGTGAGAAAAATCTTTTTTACCCAGAGGTTGATGCCTGGGAGGGTGGTGGAGGCGGGTTGCCTCACATCCTTTAAAAAGTACCTGGATGAGCACTTGGCACATCATAATATTCAAGGCTATGGGCCAAGTGTTGGTAAATGGAATTAGGTAGGTAAGTCAGGTGTTTTTCATGTATCAGTGCAGACTCGATGGGCCAAAGGGCCTCTTCTGCACTGCGAGATTCTGTGACCAGATCATCTGTTTTGGTGATGATGTTTGAGGGGTAAATATCAACCAGGACACAGGCAATAACTCCCCTGCTCTTCTTCAGATTGTTCATGGGGATCTTTTACACCCAGCTGAGAGGGCAGACCCTGCCTCAATTTAATATTTTTAAAATGTGTTCATGGGATGTGAGCATCGCTGGCTAGGCTAGCATCTATTGCCCATCCCTAATTGCCCTGTTTAGTAGGCATTTATGAGTCAACCATGTTGCTGTGGGTCTGGAGTCACATGTAGACCAGGTATGGGCAGCAGATCTCCTTCCCTATAAGACATTAGTGAACCAGATGGGTTTTTACGAAATCAGCAATGGTTTTGTGGTCATCATCACACTTATAATTCCAGATTTTTATTGAATTCAAATTTCACCATCTGCCATGGTAGGATTCAAACCCGAGCCCCCAGAGCATTACCCTGGGTCTTCTGGATTACTAGTCCAGTGACAATACCATTATGCCACCACCTTCCCCATATCATACAAAAGTCGATACCTCTGAGAGTACAGTGCTTCTTCAGTACTGCACTGGAAACATCAAATCTGGATTATGCACTTAAGTGAAAAGGCAATAAACTAATTTTACTGAAGCTGGGGTCTTCAACTGTAGCGGAGCCAATTGCTTAACATTTCCAGTTTGGTGTTAAATCTCTAGTACAGTAGCTGGTCTGACATTCCATACAGTCAGCACCTTTCCACATGCGTGAGTTCAGAATTATAATCAACTTCACACGCAGCTGAGGGGCTGGAACAGTTGCCTTGATATCTGTGTGCCTTCTTTAATAAATTTTTCGACAGCAAATATAAGCATCCCTTGTTTCCTTATATTTAAGAATGTCATATTTCTACTTGATGTGAGGCTGAATGTAATGTGTTTTTGACGGTTGAAACCAGGGCTCACAGAGATGGCTTTCTTTGGGGAGCTTAGGTTCAGATCTACTGGGACAGGAGTTACTTACGCAATCAGGGGTTTCAAACATGGAGGACACAAAGCTTTTTCCCAACTACCCACTCTGCCTCTATGCCACAAAGCCTTTAACAGTTCAATTTACTAACGTATTGACATGAACATTTGGAGTCTCACCTGCTTCAAGACAGTCTCTGACTGACTGTACACAAACACAAAGCTTTGGTATGTTTTTTTCTTATTCGTTCTTCGATACAAACTCCCACCAAGAATCTTCAAGAATCTCAGCAGCCATTCTGCTGATAGCTGCCCAAAGTCTTGGTGTGAACCTTGAGTGAGTGTAAGTGAGGGCAAGTAGGAGAGTGAGACTGGAAAATGCAAGTGAGAAAGGATGGGGCAAATGTTTATCTTCACTACTTGGCTGGTAGTTAATAAGGTGAAAATCGCAGGGGTTTCTATCATGGGCACGCAACTCACTCCACCTGGTAATCACCTAGGCAAAGATACTAATATTATCCTCATCGAAGGAATGAGAGACAATTAAAGAGAGAGTGACAGAGAGAGTGAATGGGTAAAAGTGTGTGAGTGAATGAGAAAATTATTGAAAGTGAATGAAAACAAAAAGACTTACATTTATAGCCCCTTTCACAACCACATTACATCTCAAAGCACAAACAGCTGCTGAAGTACTTTTGAAGTGTAGTCGCTGTTGTAATGCGACACCCAATTTGTGCACAGCAAGCTCCCATTAACAGCAATGTGACAGTAACCAGACAATTTGTTTATGTGATGTTGATTGAGGAGAAAATATTGACCAGGACACTGTGGATAACTCCCTTGCTCTTATTCAAAATATGGGCCATGGGATCTTTAGGTCCATCTGAGGCCTTGGTTTAACATTTCATCCAAAAGACAGTGCCTCTGACCATACAGCACTGCCTTACTATTGCACTGAAGAATCAGCCTCAATTTTTGTGCTCATGTCCTGGGGCTAGATTTTAAAGGAGGGGAGGGTGTAGTTACTCGACACCCCCCTACCCCACCCATCCTATTGCAAGAGTTGGCTGGCAGCCAATGCATCAAAAAGATGCCTACCCCATAGTGATAACGGGCTGCCAGAAGGCTAAACAAGCCAAGAGTAGGACTACTGCCCCTAAGTGAGAGGAAGTCCCACCCTCGAGAGCTGCAGGCCAGTCTGACTGATCTACAGCAAGCAGTCCCAGTAGCGCCAGAACAGAGTAGTGGGCACTGCTGGGCCTGCAAGCAGGCTCATGAAGAAGGCAGCCATGGCATCTGGACCCAGGTAAATTAGGAAGGGATCAGGCAGCCTAGGTGGGGAGGTAAGTTTTGGAGGCAAGTGGGAACAAAGGAGGGAGGTGGTAATGTCTTGGAGGGGGGTATCCCAAGGTGCAAAGGGCATCCCTTGAATGCTGTGCCTCTCTTCCTTCCTGCCTTTACAAAAATATTTTTAAAAAACAGCTTGCCCACTTCCACCCGCCTGCCCATGACAACTGTTTTATGGCATGGGCAGCATATTATACGGGTCAATTGGCTTGTTATCAAGCTCAATTGACCCTTAATTATTCATTTAAAAATGGCTGGCGGGCTGCCGATTCTGTTGCCCACCCGTCTACCATATTATGCGGGACAGCTCGTGGGTGGGTAGCAAAGTGATAGGCTTGCCACGCATCATAGCTTTTGTGTCTCCGCACCCCCTGCCGAAAACTTGACTGGCAGGAGGGACCATAAAATCCAGCCCCTGGAATGGAACTTGAACTTACAACTTTCTGACTCAGCAGCAAGGAAATGTTACCCAGTGAACCCGGCAGGCATGGCTAAGAAAGAATGCGTGAGAGACAGTGAAAGTGAATCAGTGTAAAAGGGAGTGAGAGAATGACTGATGGAATGGCTGAGAGGGGGAGAGCCAGGGATATTTGAAGAGATTGGGAGAGAGAGGAAGAATGGGTGAGAGTGAAAGTTCCAATGACTTTGTACAATAGTGTAATTTGGGTGATGCAATTCAGCAGGCCACTTTACTAATCTCAACTAATTTTATATTCATTGACTTCAATACAAGCTGTCCTCATAATTTAACCCTCCAAGACCCAGTATCATTCTGGAGGATCTGTGCTGCACCACCTCCTAGTTCAAGATGTCCTTCCAGAAAAACAGTGCCTCTCTTTTAATTGAAGCATTGCTTCCTTTGCCTTATATTTCAGACCCCTTGAGATAAAGGCCAACATTCCATTTACCAATTTGATTTTTTTTTATTTGTTCATTGGCTGTGGGCATCACTGGCTAGGCCAACATTTATTGCCCACCCCTTTGAGAGCCAACCACATTGCTGTGGGTCTGGAGTCACATGTGGACCAGGCCAGGTGAGGACAGCAGATTTCCTTCCCTAAAGAGCTTAAGTGAACCAGATGGGCTTTTACAACAATCAACAATGGTTTCATGGTCATCACCAGACTTTTAATTCCAGGTTTCCATTGAATTCAAATTTCACCATCTGCTGTGGTGGGATTTGAAACCAGATCCCCAGAGCATTACTCTGGGTCTCTGGAATACTAGCCCAGTGACAATACCATGATGCCACTGCCTCCCCATTGTTTTGTATTCTTATCACTATTGGATAATGTAAAATGATATCCAGAGTTTTGTAAAATTACTTTTCAGGGTCAGGTAAACTTTTCAGAATTGAGTCTTGGAATTCCTGAACTGAATTTTTGTGTCAGGTGTGCAAAATGTGAGTCAGGCCCTTTCCCAAATTCCAAATTGCACATCCGACTCATGATTGGCATTGCCCAGGATTTTTGTGCTTTACTGAGTTTGGGTTCGCAGTGCAGTTTGCGAGCCGTGATGGAGTGTGGGAGGAGGGTGGGTGTGGAGGCATGCTGGTTGGAAGACCTGCCTTGGTTCTCAGAGACAGCAGCCCAGATCACAACATTGCTTAAAGACCCTCTAAACTTTCCACCCCAACTTCTCAACCTCCACCCAACCCCATGCCCCCTACATGCCTCCTACATGCCCCCCATGCTCTATCCAATCCCCCATGCCTCCTCCACAGCTAATAGCCGCTGCTATTAAAACAAACAATTACAGCTAAAAGACCCTGAAATTGAATGAACATATGGTGTTAAATTTTCATTTCAAAGCAGATTGCCTGTAAATCAATGAGGAGAACTGGTGCTTAGATTTTTTTCAGTCAATAGCAGGGGATTTTTTTCAAAGTCAGGGCTGTCTGTACATTTAACTCATAGAACCAAACATGACAGGAATGTTTACCAATAAATTTTCTACATTTTTGAATGTATTATGACTCTTTCTCCAATGGAAAAAGTACAATAACGCATTTCAACACTTACACAATGTTGGTCAATGTCATGATTAACTTACCCTTGCAGAACAGAGCCCCATGATGAATCACTGTATTAAAAACATGTCTATATTACAATACAGCATCAAATAGTGACATTTGAAGGTGGCAAACATTTACACTACCTGTCAAAATGTTCCTGATTCCTCAGCAGTCTTTCCCCAGTAGTCACAAATTCTCCAAGGAGATGCACTTTTTAGGGCTTCCAAAATCCACACACAATAATGCAACTTTCTTGTGTTCCTCACAATGGGGAAGCTGACCTCGGAAGAGGTGGATGTACATTCCTGACTGGTGAAAAGTACACGAAAATGGTGCATGGTCGGAAAGGCACAGGAAAATTGTTTTCCTGCAAAAATAACTATGTTCTGTGTTTTGCGAGCCAGTTTCTGACTCCATGAAGAGACAAAATTCCAGCCCATTTTTTATCAGAAATAAAAATTTGTGTAAAGTGTTAGGGATCAAATTGTACAAGGACAATGTGAAAGACAGACTTCAGCTGAATAATCCTTCCTCATTCCTTCTGACAATGAGTGGCATTCAGATTATCAGTTTGGTAAAATGAATGAATTTTCTCTTTGAAAGAAAAGGACTTGGAATTGCATCTTAGGTGCCCAAGATTTTTTCAACTGAAGGCATCAAAGTAAACATAATTCAGAGGGTAGCAGTCTAAATCAGAAGGTTGTGGAATCAAGACCGCTGCAAAGACTTCAGCATATAATCCAGGCTGAAACTCCAGTGCAGTACAGAGGTGCCACTATTCGGATGAGATCTTAAGCCCTGGATATGGCAAGACCCCGTGGAACTGTTTCAAAGAAGGGCAGAGAAGTTCTCCCTGATGTCCTGGCCAATATTTATACCAGAACCAACACCACTAAGGCAAATACCACATTTCTGTTTGTGAGAACCTGCCGGGTTGGCTACCACTTCAAAAACAGCACATCATTAGCTGCACTTTGGTGTTGGGAAAGGTGTTCTATAAATGCAAGTTCCTTCTTTCAAGCTCTCATTTGCAGTGAGCTGGATCTTACAGCAGGATGGGTTGGGGACGGACTGCTCAGACCAACTTTTAAAAATCCTGCCCCACAGTGATAACATGCTGGGGCTGGGCTAAATAGGTTCAAGGTTAGACTTTCACCCCCCAAAAGGGGCCTGCGGACAGGATTGTTCCTCTGAGAAAGCATTCCTATGGTAACACAACTCAGAACTCATCAGATGACACCAAACCAAATTGATGTTCAATGACCCATGTACAGCATTTAATGAACTTCAGGGTTAAAAAACATCATCTGAGAGGGTGGGTAATCTTAACTTTGGGATTTTTTTTATTCATTCATGGGATGTAGGCATCACTGGCTGGGCCAGCATTTATTGCCCATTTCTAAATGTCCTTGAGAAGGTGATGGTGAGCTGCCTTCTTGAACTGCTGCAGTCCATGTGGTGTAGGTACACCCACAGTGCTATTAGGAAGGGAGTTCCAGGATTTTGACCCAGCGACAGTGAAGGAACAGCGATATATCTTCAAGTCAGGACGGTGACTGACTAGGAGGGGAACTTCCAGGTGGTGGTGTTCCCATGCATTTGCTGCCCTTGTCTTTCTAGATGGTGGTGGTCATGGGTTTGGAAGGTGCTGTCTAAGGAACCTTGGTGAGTTCTTGCAATGCATCTTGCCATTGTGCGTCAGTGGTGAAAGGTGTGAAAGTTTATGGACGGGTTGCCAATCAAGCAGGCTGCTTTGCCCTCGATGGTGTCAAGCTTCTTGAGTGTTGTTGGAGCTGCACTCATCCAGGCAAGTGGAGAGTATTCCATCACACTCCTGACTCGTGCCTTATAGATGGTGGACAGGATGTGGGGAGTCAGGAGGAAAGTTACTCGCCACAGGATTCCTAGCATCTGACCTGCTCTTGTAGCCACAGTATTTATATGACTGGTGCCATACAGTTTCTGGTTAATGGTAATCCCCCAGGATGTTGATAGAGAGTGTAAAAATCAACGATCTGATTCAGTTGCACATTATATACCTCTCTTGGTTTTTCTTTCTGTTCAATAAGTGATTGATCTGCTTGCTTTCCACTACCAGTAAAGGCAGGAATAACCACCATATCTTTATCTGATTAAAAATGAAGCATTGCAATCCTAATAATTTGCTAAAAGTCATTCGTTAAACCCTCTCCCTGTTATGCACAAGCAGTTATTCCATTAACCCAGAGGGTGCAAAACTATTTTGAATGGTTCATTGTGATCCCACTCTGAAGCATGACTTGCTTGTATGATTTAAATCCTTATGGTACACTAAGCCTCATATAGAGTGTGGTTTGTGGGAGCCATACAGAAAGTATTTTCTCCTCAAACACCTACAGCATTTAGGTTCCAGGAAAAACAAAACATTAGATGGGTTCCTGTTTTAAAAAATAATTAAAGAGAACTGTAATAAAATAGGGCAGCTTCAGTACATGAAAGCTCAGCACTTTCCTGCAGGGTTTGAACCACTGACAAGCCTGACATTATACAGCCGACACTTCAAATGGTTTAAAATGTCAGTCCCAGTGACAGAGTTAGAAACAGGCAGTTGCCTCTTGTAAGCCTTAAAATGACTGCCAATCAAAATATCGCACCTTTCACAACGCCAGGGTATTACAAAGCACCTTACAGCCAATAAAGTACCTCTGGAAGTGTAGTACCATTGTATACAAAAAGTTGGCAACCAGCTTGTGCACAGCAGGATCCCACCAACAGCAACGTGACAATGATCAGATCATCTGTTTATCTTGGTGATGTTGATGATGAGCAATAAATATTGGCCAGGACACTGGGCAAGAACCGCCCTGCTCTTCTTTAAAATCGAGCTGTGCTTTCTTTTGTATCTGCCTGAGAGAGCAAACAGGGCCTCAGACAACTGAAGCACTCCCATATAAATGGCACTGAGAGCATCTGCCTAGAAAATGTGTTCAAGTCTTAAACCCACAAACTACTGACCCAGAGGCAAGACAAATTTAGTCATTCTTTACTCTGAATTCCAGTTAACCCAATGCTGTTGCTTAATGGAAAGTGACACAGTCCAAGAACAACCAAAGGTTCATCTATAATTCACAAAGGTAGAGCTTCTTAACCTAGTTACTGGTGTCAGGGAGTTTCTTAGAAACTTTCAGAGAAAGGTTCACATTCCCAAGTGGATGTAAATGTTCCCATGGCACTATTTCAAAGAAGAGCAGGGAGTTCTCCTCAACAGCCTGGCCAATACTTAATTCTCAACCTAAAACCATAAAAAATAGATTGCCTGACCATTATAGCACATTGTGGGAGCTTGCTATGTGCAAATTGGTAACCACATCTCCCGACATTTAAACAGTGACTACACTTTATAAGATGACGTTGTCATCCTCATTATTGAATATGGTCATTTCTTGAATGTGTTAAGAAAATAATTACCTTAGTTTGAAGTTTTGAGGTCAGAAACTTCAGTCCTGGCCGAGAAATGGCCGCACATGTGCAGTTTGGTGGTTATGCATTCCTTTGGCCGGGAACCAGCCCTGCCATCTGCGCATAGAAGAGAGATCGGAACGGCATGAAAAAGCAGGTCAGGTGATCCGAAAGGAAGTGCAGTCGTAGTGAGTGTACCCCAGGGAACAGGACAAGAGAGGGGGAAAGGGAAAGGGAAAGGTCCCAAAAGGCAGTCTCCGGCAAGGGTTAAAAGCCAGAGACAGAAATAAGTCCCTTAAGTGAAATTAAAGAAAGGAGCAGAGTACCAAGCTCTAAATTCAAGAAAGAATATCAGGGAGCAGACTTTGAGTGAAGTGGAAACAAAAGGAGCCTTGGAGATCCGAGAAGGTAACTAACGGCTAGTGACTCAATGAACGGCATGACACTAGGAAGTTCTGAGGAACAAAGGGACCTTGGTGTGTAAGCCCATAGATCTCTGAAGGCAGAGGGGCATGTTAGTGGGACACTTACCTTTATCAATCGAGGCATTGATTACAAAAGTAAGGAGGTCATGTTGGAGTTGTATAGAACCTTGGTGAGGCCACAACTGGAGTACTCTGTGCAGTTCTGGTCACCACATTATGGGAAGGATGTGATTACACTGGAGGAGGTGCAGAGGAGATTCACCAGGATGTTGCCTGGGATGAAACATTTAAGTTATGAAGAGAGGTTAGATAGACTTGGGTTGTTTTCGCTGGAGCAAAGAAGACTGAGGGGCGACCTGATCGAGTTGTACAAGATTATGAGGGGCATGGACAGGGTGGATAGGGAGCAGCTGCTCCCCTTAGTTGGAGGGTCAGTCACAAGGGGACGTAAGTTCAATGTGAGGGGCAGGAGGTTTAGGGAGGATGTGAGAAAAATCTTTTTTACCCAGAGGTTGATGCCTGGGAGGGTGGTGGAGGCGTGTTGCCTCACATCCTTTAAAAATTACCTGAATGAGCACTTGGCATGACATAGCATCCACGGCTATGGGCCAAGTGCTGGTAAATGGAATTAGGTAGGTAGGTCAGGTGTTTCTCACATGTCGGTGCAGACTCGATGGGCTGAAGGGCCTCTTCTGCACTGTGTGATTCCATGACTCCGTGCTGTGGGCTGTTAGGGAAAAGGTATCTCTTTGGAGCAGTGCTGTTGTGCTTGGCATGGCCAAAGATCTGAGATTGTATATGGAAAGTGAAGATGGAGTGTACTGGAGGTCCAGGGAGAAATAATCTTGGAAGGCGAGATTGAAACCCTGCGAGGTGGGTCATTGTCGAAGATGTTTGAGCGGGAGAAACATTTGAAAAGTATTCTAAGGAGGGATCTTCAAACGTGGAGTTTGGAAACCCTTGTGAGAAAGACAAAGTTTCAGTGAAATTGGTTGGCTCACACCAAGTGATGAAGTGGGTTGTTGAGAGATCCCTGGAATCTGTTTTGGTCACATCTGTCATTTATTGTGTTTTCTCTTATATTCGTTCATGGAATGTGAGTGTCGCTGGCTAGGCCAGCATTTATTGCCCATCCCTAATTGCCCTTGAGAAGGTGGTGCTGTGCCATCTACTTCAACCGCTGCAGTCCCCGTAGTGTACATGCACCCACAGTGCTGTTAGGTAGGGAGTTCCAGGATTTTGACCCAGCAACAGTGATGGAATGGTGATATATTTCTAAGTCAGGATGGTGAGTGGCTTGGAGGGGAACTTCCAGGTGCTGGCGTTACCATCTGTCTGCTAGCCTTGTCCTTCTAGATGGTAGTGGTCGTGGGTTTGGAAGATGCTGTCAAAGGTGGCTTGGTGAGCTCCTGCAGTGCATCTTGTAGATGGTACACACTGTTGCCACCGTGCATCGGTGGTAAAGGGAGGTATGTTTGTGGATGGGGTGCTAATCAAGAGGGCTGTTTTGTCCTGAATGGTGTTGAGCTCCTTAAGTGTTGTTGGAGCTGTACTCATCCAGACAAGTGACAGTATTCCATCACACTCCTGGCTTGTGCCATGTAAATGGTGGACAGGCTTTAGTGAGTCAGGAGTTTAATTACTCACCACAGGGGATCCTAGCCTCTGACCTGCTCTTGTAGGCACAGAATTTATATGGCTAGTCCAGTTCAGTTTCTGGTAAATGGTAATCTCGAGTATTTTGATAGTGGGGGATTCAACGATAGTAATGCCATTGAATGTCAAGGGGCATTGATGTCCTGGAAATGAGATGATTGACCTCCAACAACCATACCATCCCCTTTGTGCTAGGTATGACTTCAACCAGAGGAGAGAATTTCCCCTGATTCCCATTGACCCCAGTTTTGCTAGGGGTCCTTGATGCCACACTCAGTTAAATGCTGCCTTGATGTCAAGAGCAGTCACTCTCATTCCACCTCTGGAGTTCAGCTCTTTTGCCCATGTTTGAATCAAGGCTGTAATGAGATGAGAAGCTGAGTGACCCTGGTGGAACCCAAACTGAGCATTATGAGCAGGTTATTGCTAAGCAAGTGCTGCTTAATAGCATTGTTGATGACCCTTTCCATTACTTTACTGATGATCGAGAGTAGACTGATAGAGTGTTAATTGGCCTGGTTGGATTTTTCCTGCTTTTGTGTACAGGACATACCTGAGCAATTTTCCACATTGCCGGGTCGATGCCAGTGTTGTAGCTATACTGGAACAGCTTGGCTAGGGGCGCAACAAGTTCTGGAGCACAAGTCTTCAGTACTATTGCCGGAATATTGTCAGGGCCCATAGCCTTTGCAGTGTCCAGTGCCTTCAGACATTTCTTGATATCACGTGGAGTGCATCGAATTGGCTGAAGACTGGCATCTGTGATGCTGGGGACGTCAGGAGGAGGCTAAGATGGTTCATGTACTTGGCACTTCTGGCTGAAGATTGTAGCAAATGTTTCAGTCTTATGTTTTGCACTGATTTTTCATTAAGGATGGGGATATTTGTGAAACCTTCTCCTCCAGTGAGTTGTTTAATTATCCACCACCATTCGTAACTGGATGTGACAGGACTGCAGAGCTTGGATGTGATCCATTGGCTGTGAAATCGCTTAGCTCTGTCTATCACTTGCTGCTTATACCGTTTGGCATGCAAGTGGTCCTGTGTTGTAGCTTCACCAGATTGACACCTCACTTTTAGATATACCTGGTGCTGCTCCTGGTATGCCCTCCTGTACCCTTCATTGAACCAGGGTTGATCTCCTGGCTTGGTGGTAATGGTAGAGTGGGGGACATGCTGGGCCATGAGGTTACAGATTGTGGTTGAACAATTCTGCTGCTGCTGATGCCCACAGCACCTTATGGTTGCTCAGTCTTAAGTTGCTAGATCTGTTCGAAAACTATCCCACTTAGCACGGTGGCAGTGCCACACAACACAACGGAGGGTATCATCAATGTGAAGACGGGACTTTGTATCCACAAGAACTATGCGGTGGCCACTCCTACCGATAGTATCATGGCCAGATGCAACCGTGGCAGGCAGATTGGTGAGGATGAAGTCAAGTATGTTTCCCTTTTGTTGGTTCCTTCATTGCCTGCCACAGACCCAATCTAGCAGCTATTTCCTTTAGGACTTGGCCAGCTTGGTGTGTAGAACATAAGAACATAAGAAATAGGAACAGGCATAGGCCATTCGGCCCCTCAAGCTTGCCCCGCCATTCAGTAAGATCATGGCTGATCTGTCCCAGGCCTCAACTCTTCTTTCATCCCAGCTCCTCATAGTCTTCAACACCCTGATATTTCAAAAATCTGCCTACCTCATCTTTGGCCAGAATCTTTTACTTGGCGAGCCCCTGCTCACCGACGCATAATATGACATGCGTGACGTTGGGCAAGCGTCCCATTGTCACCGCGCATCATTCAGATCCTCAGTTTGGCGAGCATGCAGCAGAGTCTGCTACACACCCGCTGAACTGTCAAAGGCCTGTTGAGGCCATTTAGGTTCCAACTGAGATCATTAACTGAGCTGCCCATTCAATCTTAAGGTTGGCGGGCAGGCGAAGAGCCCAGGCGGCCTTTGACACTGTCACATGAGATGGGACATGTCAATGAATTTTTTAAAATTTTTTCTTCATTAAAATTTTTAAAAACCAAACTAATCCCCCTGAAGCAGCTCTGTGTCTCAGGGAGGGTTCTGCACTCTTTCGCGTGCATGTGCGGAAGAGCGCAGGCCCTGACTCAGTCGCCTCCTACCCTGACAGCGATCAGCTGAGGGCCCGCCTGCACCCACTCCTACCCAGCCCCCCCAACAGGGAAAAAATTCTCCCCTTAAATACTTTAAGTGATCCAGCCTCCACAACTCTCTGGGGTAGAGAATTCCAGACATTTACTACCCTCTGAGAGAAGAAATTCCTTTGCATCTCAGTTTTAAATGAGTGCCCCCTTATTCTGTTACCATATTCCCCCTAGTTCGAGACTCCCCCACTAGTGGAAACATCTTCTGAATATCTACCCTGTCAAGCCCCCTCAAAAGCTTGTTCGCTTCAATAAGATCACCCCTCATTCTTCTAAACTGTTATGAATAAAAGCCTAACCTGTTTAGCTGTTCTTGAAAAGTCAACCCCTTCATCCCAGGAATCAGCCTGGTGAATCTCCAATGCCAGTACATCCTTTCTTAAATACGGAGACCAAAACTGTACACAGTACTCCAGGTGCGGTCTCACCAACCCCTGTACAGTTGTGAAAAGAGTTCTCTATTTTTAAACTCCAACCCCCTAGCAATGCAAGCCAAATTCCATTTGCCTTCTTAATTACTTGCTGCACTTGCATGCTAACTTTTTGTGTTTCATGCACAAGGACTCCCAGATCCCTCAATGCTGCACTTTTTTGGAGTCTCTCTCCATTTAAATAATAGTCTACCTTTTGATTCTTCCTACCAAAGTGCATGACCTCACACTTTCCTACATTAAACTCCATCTGCCAAGTTTTTTCCCACTCACTCAACCTATCTCTATCCCCTTGCAGACTCCTTATGTCCTCATCACAACATGCCCTCTCACCTGTTTTTGTATCGACAGCAAATTTGGATATATTACTCTCTGCACCCTCCTCCAAGTCATTAATATAGATTGTAAATAATTGAGGCCCTAGGACTGATCCTGTGGCACTCCACTAGCTATGTGGTCTCCTCTACATTGGAGAGACCAAACGTAAACTGGGCGACCGCTTTGCAGAACACCTGCGGTCTGTCCGCAAGAATGACCCAAACCTCCCTGTCGCTTCCCATTTCAACACTCCACCCTGCTCTCTTGCCCACATGTCTGTCCTTGGCTTGCTGCATTGTTCCAGTGAAGCCCAACGCAAACGGGAGGAACAACACCTCATCTTCCGACTAGGGACTTTACAACCTTCCGGACTGAATATTGAATTCAACAACTTTAGGTCGTAAGCTCCCTCCCCCATCCCCACCCCCTTTCTGTTTCCCCCTTCCCTTTTTTTTCCAATAAATTATAAAGATTTTCCTTTTCCCACCTATTTCCATTATATAAACAAAAAACCCCCACTAGAGCTATACCTTGAGTGCCCTACCATCCATTCTTAATTAGCACATTCGTTTAGATAATATCACCAACTTTAATTTTAACACCTATGTGTTCTATTGTACTATTGTCATTGACATCTTTTGATGATCTGCTTCTATCACTGCTTGTTTGTCCCTACAACCACACCCCGCCCCCCCCCCCACCTCTTTGTCTCTCTATCTCTCCGCCCCCCAAACACACACCTTAAACCAGCTTATATTTCAACTCTTTCTTGGACTCGAACGCAAGTTCTGTCGAAGGGTCACGAGGACTCGAAACGTCAACTCTTTTCTTCTCCGCCGATGCTGCCAGACCTGCTGAGTTTTTCCAGGTAATTCTGTTTTTGTTTTGGATTTCCAGCATCCGCAGTTTTTTTGTTTTTATCTCTGTGTTTAATTGACTGCCACTGCTCTTCAAGAAATGCCTACCTCCTTGAAGAAGTTCTGTTCCTCTCTGCGACAAGATTTCCGTATCTCTCTGTTGTCTTGCTCACCTTCCTTGCTTTCCATTTCCCTCCTAGTGTTTGACAAGGTGTTTACTAAAACCCGCTTTCACAGCCATATCTCCTTTCTCAGTGACTGTCTCCGTCTCCGACTAACCCCACGTGGATTTCAACTGAAATTCCACCCCTCATGTTTCGAACCCACCCAGGATTACAGGTATCTCCGGGACATAAAACGTTTCTCGGACTGCTGTTCCCGTCACATTCTGAAATCCACACTCAGTGCCATGCGCCGCCATATGAACACACTCGACCTCTCCCTCCAGCAGCACCGCCGTACCCTTTTTCAAAGCTGCGCGTGCCCCCAGTTTCATTTTATCCTTCGGCTCATCCGACGCCTCAACAAGAAACTTTTTCTCTTTCTCTCAAGTGCTAAGGAACGCAAGTTGCAACAACTCATTGACACCAACACCCATCTAGGACCCTCCACCCCTGCCTGTTCCTCCGTCCCCACCCTTTCTTCCAATCCCAACCCCAGCCGTGTATTCACTATACCCCCTGACCTTCCCCTCTCCGATGCTGAACGTTCAGTGCTCAGCAAAGGACTTAGTTTCATACCCTTACGCCCTCACCTCAATGAATTTCAGGCTCGGCATGATGCTGAACTCTTCTTCCGCCGTCTTCGTCTCCGGGCTCACTTCTTTGGGCAGGAGTCCTCTCCCAGTTCAACGGATCCTTTTACCCATCTCCAATATTCTCCCTCCACCTGGACCCCTCCCTCTGGATTCTTACCTTCTCTTGATCTTTTCATTGAGAACTGTCGGCGCGACATTAGTCGTCTCAATTTCTCTGCTCCTCTCACCCATTCTAACCTGTCTCTCTCTGAACTTACTGCACTCCATTCTCTCAGGTCCAACCCTGACATTGTCATCAAACCCGCTGACAAGGGTGGTGCTGTTGTTGTCTGGCGCACTGACCTCTACCTCGCGGAGGCTGAGCGTCAACTCGCAGACACTTCCTCCTACCTCTCCCTGGACCATGACCCCACCACTGAACATCAAGCCATTGTTTCCAGGACTGTCACTGACCTCATCTCCTCTGGGGATCTCCCTCCCACAGCTTCCAACCTGATAGTCTCCCAACCTCGGACGGCCCGCTTCTATCTCCTACCCAAAATCCACAAACAGAACTGCCCCGGTAGACCGATCGTCTCAGCTTGTTCCTGCCCCACAGAACTCATTTCTCGTTATCTTGACTCCCTTCTCTCTCCCCTTGTCCAGTCCCTTCCCACCTACATCCGTGATTCCTCTGACACCTTACGTCACATCAACAATTTCCAGTTCCCTGGCCCCAACCGCTTCCTCTTCACCATGGACGTCCAATCCCTCTACACCTCCATCCCCCACCAGGATGGTCTGAGGGCCCTTAGCTTCTTTCTCGAACAGAGGCCTGAACAATCCCCATCCACCACTACTCTCCTCCGTCTGGCTGAACTTGTTCTCACACTGAACAATTTCTCCTTCAACGCCTCTCACTTCCTCCAAATAAAAGGTGTGGCTATGGGTACCTGCATGGGCCCCAGCTATGCCTGTCTCTTTATGGGGTATGTGGAACATTCCTTGTTGCAGTCCTACTCCGGCCCCCTTCCACAACTCTTTCTCCGGTACATCGATGATTACTTCGGTGCCGCTTCATGCTCTCGTCAGGACTTGGAAAAATTTATTAATTTTGCTTCCAATCTCCACCCCTCCATCATTTTCACGTGGTCCATCTCTGACACTTCCCTTCCCTTCCTTGACCTCTCTGTCTCAATCTCTGGTGATAGACTGTCCACCAATATCCATTACAAACCCACTGACTCCCACAGCTATCTCGACTACAGCTCCTCACACCCCGCTTCCTGTAAGGACTCCATCCCATTCTCTCAGTTCCTTCGCCTCCGTCGCATCTGTTCCGATGATGCTACATTCAAAAACAGTTCCTCTGACATGTCCTCCTTCTTCCTTAACCGAGGTTTTCCACCCACGGTCGTTGACAGGGCCCTCAACCGTGTCCGGCCCATCTCCCGCGCATCCGCCCTCACGCCTTCTCCTCCCTCCCAGAAACATGATAGGGTCCCCCTTGTCCTCACTTATCACCCCACCAGCCTCCGCATTCAAAGGATCATCCTCCGCCATTTCCGCCAACTCCAGCATGATGCCACCACCAAACACATCTTCCCTTCACCCCCCTTATCGGCATTCCGTAGGGATCGCTCCCTCCGGGACACCCTGGTCCACTCCTCCATCACCCCCTACTCCTCAACCCCCTCCTATGGCACCACCCCTTGCCCACGCAAAAGATGCAACACCTGCCCCTTCACTTCCTCTCTCCTCAACGTCCAAGGACCCAAACACTCCTTTCAAGTGAAGCAGCATTTCACTTGCATTTCCCCCAACTTAGTCTACTGCATTCGTTGCTCCCAATGTGGTCTCCTCTACATTGGAGAGACCAAACGTAAACTGGGCGACCGCTTTGCAGAACACCTGCGGTCTGTCCGCAAGAATGACCCAAACCTCCCTGTCGCTTCCCATTTCAACACTCCACCCTGCTCTCTTGCCCACATGTCTGTCCTTGGCTTGCTGCATTGTTCCAGTGAAGCCCAACGCAAACTGGAGGAACAACACCTCATCTTCCGACTAGGGACTTTACAGCCTTCCGGACTGAATATTGAATTCAACAACTTTAGGTCGTAAGCTCCCTCCCCCATCCCCACCCCCTTTCTGTTTCCCCCTTCCCTTTTTTTTCCAATAAATTATAAAGATTTTCCTTTTCCCACCTATTTCCATTATATAAAAAAAAACCCCCACTAGAGCTATACCTTGAGTGCCCTACCATCCATTCTTAATTAGCACATTCGTTTAGATAATATCACCAACTTTAATTTTAACACCTATGTGTTCTATTGTACTATTGTCGTTGACATCTTTTGATGATCTGCTTCTATCACTGCTTGTTTGTCCCTACAACCACACCCCCCCCCCTCCACCTCTTTGTCTCTCTATCTCTCCGCCCCCCACACACACACCTTAAACCAGCTTATATTTCAACTCTTTCTTGGACTCAAACGCAAGTTCTGTCGAAGGGTCATGAGGACTCGAAACGTCAACTCTTTTCTTCTCCGCCGATGCTGCCAGACCTGCTGAGTTTTTCCAGGTAATTCTGTTTTTGTTCAGGCTGTTGCTCAACTAGCCGGAGAGATAGCTCTCCCAATTTTGGCACTAGCCCCCAGATGTTAGTAAGGAGGACTTTGCAAGGTCCACAGGGCTGAGTTTGGCATCATCATTTCCAGTGCTTAGGTTGATGCCAGATGGTCTGTTCAGTTTCATTCCTTTTAGACTTCATAGACTGAATGGCTTGCTAGGCCATTTCATAGGGCATTTAAGAGTCAATCACATCGATGTGGGTCTGGAATGACATGTAGGCCAGACCAGGTGAGGACGGCAGATCTCCTTCCCTAAATAACATTAGTGAACTGGGTGGGTTTTTACATCAATCAACAATGGCTTTATGGTCATCCAGATTTTTATTGAATTCAAATTTCACCATCTGTCTGGTGGGTTCGAACCCGGGTCCCTGGAGCATTACCCTGGGTCTCTGGATTTCTAGTCCAGTGACAATACCACTACATCATCGCCTCATTGTGTATTGTGGTATGTCCGGCCACAGCTCGCCTGTTAATTTACTCGACTCATAATTACCTTGAATGTTAGAGTATGATAGATATTGGAAATTGTTATATCTTTCTGAACTTTTATATTAAGTTTATTTTTGTTTATTCAAAGCCTGTGGAATCTTGTGGCTTTATTCACTAAGTGCCTTGACTCTCAAACTTTATCTACTTTAAACAAAATGTTACTTGTCCCTAACTGGATCTCCCCCATGTCCCAGGATCTGGCCCAGGATCATTACACATGCATAAAGCCATCTATTGTGGTGGTGGAGCCCGATTGCAAACCTGCACTGCTGCTCACAAAGATTAATTTTCTGATTTTGCTAGAACTGTTTTTTGTCCTTAGCTGCCTGTATTCTTAGCTGTTCATAGCCACTGCATGCTCCCAACTAGTTCTTTCTTGGGAATTTTTTCCCAGTCTGTGGCAGACATGCCACATTTCCTGAGGTTCCTTTTCAAGAAGTCCTTGAACCTTGATCTCGGCCTACCTTGCGGGCTGTGTCCAAGTTTAAGTTGTGAACACTTGACCACCTTGGGAATTTTATCATGTCATACCTGCTACACGTTCACTCCATCTGTGCTCGGCTCCGCTGTTGAGTGCTTCAATTCCAGCCATTTCTGCTCTTTGAAGTCCCTCAGTGTTGGGCACTTTGGCCTCCCGTTCATTGCCCATGATGTTCTGAATACATCTCATGTGGAACCTGTCCAACTGCTTAATATGGCTGGAGTGTGTAGTCTAAGTCTCATAGGCATAAAGAAGGGTTGTTAGGGCCTACCTAAGGGCCTCAATTGGTGGCGGGCTGGGAAAGTGGTGGGGCCTTATCACCCCGGACTTAATCAGGGCAGAAGCAGGAGGGCGGTGGGGTCAAACCTACCTCATTTCCCATTAAGCGCCCTCCCATCACTAAACTCACCTCGGGGGAGGGCATTAAATTTTGCCCTTTGTGTGAAGAAGTGCTTTTCTTGGTTTCAATCCTGAATGGCCCAGCTCCAATTTTAAGATGATGTCCACTTGTTCTTGATTCTCCTATCAGAGGAGATAAGTTTTATCGTATCTACCCTATCAAATCCTTTTATCTTTCTTTCAACAGCTCACCCCTCAATCTTCAATACTTCAGGGAATACACTCCACATTCATGCAACCTATTCTCATAACTTTACCCTCTAAGCCCCAGTCTCATTCCACTGAATCCATCCCCTCCAAGGCCAATACAAACTTCCTGAGGGTTCCATAATATGGCTGATGCATGACAACACTAGAGACTCTGGACATCCTCCTACTGACCCCAGTACATTTATTTACAGGGCTGTGGCATTGGTATTGCTGTGACCACAAACAACCTTAAGAAATCCAGACTGGGATGCATGTGGGAAAAACCCAGTGCTTCCCTGTGGTGCATACGGCACACCCCTGTTTAACAAGAACATTCTGTAACCAAGCAAAATAACACACAACATATTTTACCTTAAAGCAGTAAGGGACTCTATAATCCACAGTTCATAACAGAATATGCCAACTAGACTGCATTGTTTACTCAATAGGCTGGAACCAATGTTGAAATAATGATGTGCTGGAAGATCACTTTCAGGAATGCTCCAAGTTGCATCATTGTGAAGCAAGTCACCTACAAGTTCCTCCAATTGCTGAACTCTTGATTGGAAATGTGATACCCTGTCTTCAGATCCCTCCAATATCTGCACACTCCTCAGATCATACTTCTAGTGTAGCCACCATTTACTTTGTTTAACCAGTGATGGCCATGTCTCCAGCTGCCTGGGCCCTACACTCTGCAATTCCTTCCCTAAACCTCTCCATTTCTCTTCTCTCCTTTTTTAATACACTTCTTCATGTCCACATCTTTGATCAAGTTTTTGGTCACCTGTCCTAATATTTCGTTATGTGGCTCAATGCTTTTGTTTGGTAATTGCTCCTGCGAAGCAGCTTGGGAGGTTTTTCTACCTTAAAGGTGCTATATAAATGCAAGCTATTATTGTTTAAACCTGTAGTTCCAAAATAATAATGGGACCATTTTTCTTCCGCAGTGTATGGCAGGATAGGCCTGCTTCTTATTAACATTTTCTTTGTTTTCTCTTACTGAACATTCAAAGAGATAGATAGCACTGAATCCCCATTCTGGTAATAATCCACAGCTTATTGTACCACCATTGTGGCACAGTTAAAGTGAGGTAAAACAGATGGTAAGTGTAGTAATTATGGTTTTATTTAGTGTGTTACGTACCTTTAAGAACAATACTTGTTAGGCAAGATCATATGATCCATAGTAACCAATAGGAGAGTAGCACGGGCCACCTCAGCAGACAGTGTAGAGTTAGAATTGGAGTTGAAAGCACACATGTAGTTGCTGCTGAGTATATTGTAAATAAACGTTAATTTTCTACCCAAGAAGTGTCTGCTGATCAACTCTATCATTAATGGTAAAACTTGGCCACCCTACTACTAACTGGTGATGAGGATAAAACAGGATTGAACAGAATGAATCAAGTTAAAAAGAAATCATCGCTGCACCTTGCCCAGTGATTGTAAGTAGCAAGCTCCATTAGAATTGAAGAAGTTATCTCCTCTCAAAATGCCACAATTTGGGAGAATTGATCCTTTTGAACCTGCCACAGACAATTGATCTCAATACATAGAACGCCCTATGTTCTTTTTTCAAGCAAATGAGATTACAGGGGCAAAGAGGCGAGCAATTCTCTTGAGTACTTGTGGGAGCAAAACCTACAGCTTGATTCAAAGTTTGATGGCACCCAGTGCCCCAGATTCGAAGAATTTCGATGAATTGGTGGATCTCATGAAGGGTCACTTTCAACCCAAGCCCTCAGTAACGATGCAGAGATTCAGGTTTAATTCACGAAAGAGAGCCCCGGGTGAGACAATTACTCGCTACGTGGCAAATTTGAAGCAGTTAACAGAACATTGTGAGTTTGATACGACTCTGAACAACATGCTCAGAGATTGTTTAGTGTGGATGTGAAAGAGGACTCTATTCAGAAAAGATTATTGTCCGAAGTGAATCTGGATTTCAAGAAGGTGCTAGAGGTAGCGCTGGCCATGGAAAGTGCATTAAGAGATTCTAAAGCAATACGGGGTGCGCAAAATGGCGCCGTCCTCCACATCGGGTGGAAAACCTCAGCCGAAAGAGGCGAGAAAAAGCGAGACTCTGCTGAGAAGTGGGAAACAGCCCGCATTTGATGAAGAATAAAGAAAAATAACTTAGCAGCAAAATCGAAGAATAATCTTAATAGAGATGGAAACAAGCAGTCTTTTAGCGATTGGCAGTTTAAAAAAAATTGATACTACTATTGTCATAGAAATGGACATATGATGAGGTAATGCAAGGAAAGATTCAAGCAGGCTTGTAAACAAAAGAAGAAGCCCAATGAAACCTACAATGTAGAAGAGCCTGAAACAACAAATTCAGACATCTACCCATTGTTTAATCTGAAAGTTGGAAAGTCAGAACCAATATTGTCTCAGTGAAAGCAAATAGCAAACCTGTTAGAATGGAAGTGGACATGGGAGCTTCCACTACAGTAATTGAGGAACATAACTTCAGATATTTGAATAACGGCGAACATCAATTAAGTTTAGAAGAAACAGCAGTCAAGCTAAAAACATATACGGGTGAAGACATTCAAGTAAAAGGCATAAATAGAGTAACTGTCCATTATGGAAGCCAATCAGCAAAGCTACCAGTGTTGGTATTGAGAGGCCAAGGACCAAACCTTCTCGGACAAAATTGGCTAAGGGAGATCAACCTGGATTGGCCACTGAGATTCCAAAAGGGAGCTGGAAGTGTTCCTGTTCTGAAAAAGGAGTGTGTAAGGACTCAACAACCTGAAGCAATGCAGATTGTCTTAAGCCAAACCCTGAAAGAATAGCAGAAGAAATTCGAAGAGACCCTGCTTGATGACAGAGTTCGAAACAAGGTGAGAAACCTTCAAAGGGAAAAAGAAAACCTGTTGAAAGACCTTCACACGCTACAAGATTCCCTCAGGTCAAATTTTGTACCTCTGGAAAAGTATGAAGAGAAACAGAAAGAATTCAGCACCTTTCTGAACAAACTGAAGAATGAGTTGGCAGAGAAGACACAACAATGCTCAGTTTTCCAGGAGGCAGCAAATAAATGCAAAAAAGAGGCAAAAGAGCTGAAGAATCAGCTAAAAGAAGCCCAAGAGGCTTTGTAAGCAAAAGTTGTATAATTTCCCAAGAAGCAGAGATAATGAAATTTTGGGAGACTCAGCCACTAAGCTCAGACAAATTGGCATCTGTAAGAAGTCTGGCCAATAGTGAAGTCAAAAAGAAGGCTGAGATTAAAGTCTGTGCTAGAAAGAAAAGCACACATTCCAAGCAAGGGAGATAATCTATTTGCGTCACTGGGTAGATTCACAGGGTCTCCACCCAGTTGAGGAGAAAGTGAGAACCATGAGAGAGGCACCTGCGCCAAAGAACGCCTCAGAGCTCAAATCATTCCTAGAAGTGATCAGCTATTATGGGCAGTTCCTACCCAATTTGTCTGTAGTGCTGGTCCCTTGCATTCCCTACTCAAAAAGAACTAATGTTGGTCTTGGGAGGTGACCAGAAAGAAGATTTCATAAAGGTGAAGCAATTGTTGCTCTCCTCCAATCTATTAGTGCATTATGACCAGATGAAAAAGTTGGTGCTGACATGTGATGCATCTCCCTACAGAGTGGAAGCAGTGCTCTCTCATCGGATGAACAATGGCACAGAACGACCAATAGGTTACGTATCAAGAATGCTCACTACCGCGGAAAAGGGATACTCACAGATAGAAAAAGGCTTGTCCGTCATCTTTGGTGTCAAGAAATTTCACTGGTATGTATACGGCCCCAATTTTACAACCGTTTCAGACCACAAACTACTGCTAGGATTGTTTAGTGGGGACAAAGCTATACTACCCATAGCCTCAGCAAGAATACAACAATGGGCCTTAATTCTGGCAGCATACTTTTGCACATAGGCCTAGTAATCAAATCGCAAACACCGATGCCCTTGGTCGTTTGCCTTCACAAGAAAATGATGAGCACGTTTCAGTTTACTGTTAAATTTCTTAGATTCCTCGCCATTATGTACTCTACAGATCAGAGACTGGACTAGTCAGGACCCAGTCTATCCCAGGTACAAGAGCAAGTGCTACATGGTTGGTCACAGGAATCCATATCTGACAAAATGAAACCGTACTTCAAAAGAAGACATGAAATAACCAGTCAGGATGGCATCTTATTGTGGGGACCACGAGTGATAGTTCCTCCAAAGGGAAGGAAGCCACTTTTAATTAAACTATATAGTGCCCATCCAAGAGTTTCCCAAATGAAGACCATAGCACGCAGCTATCTATGATAGCCTGGGATGGATGGCAAAATAGAGAGTTTAGTAAAGCACTGCATGCAATGTCAGCAACTGAAAAAGTTGACAGTGACAACTCCGTTACACCCGTGGGAGTGGCCAGGTAGACCTTGGGAGTGGTTACACATTGGCTATGTTGCACCTTTCCTGGGAACAATGTTTCTGCTCATTGTCGATGCCCATTCAAAATGGTTGGACATATATGAGGTGAAGGCACCCCCCGCTACAATTGAGAAACTACACAGAGCTTTGTCATTCATAGACTACCAGTAGTAGTTGTTTCCGATAACGGCACGCCATTTATGAATGTTGAGTTTCAACGGTTTATCAGCCTCAACGGTATCATTCACATGAAAACTGCACTGTACCACACTTCCTCAGACTGGCTGAAAGGGCGGTTCAAACGTTCAAAGCAGGCATGAAAAAGCTAACTGGTGATTCCTTGGCAACCAAACTAGCATGATTTCTTTTTCATTACAGGACTGCCTCTCACACAACAACAGGTGTCACACCTGCGGAGCTATTGTTGAAATGCCGTCTCAGGACGAGATTAAGCTTAATAATGTCAAATTTAGAGGGGAAGATGGAAAGGAGTCAGGGAAGCCAGAAAACTAGACATGACTGGCATAGTCACAAAAGGAAATTTACCGTGGGAGAGCCAGTATGTTTGAAAAACTTCAGGGAAGGGCCAAAGCGGTTACCAGGTGAAATAAGTGCGGTAACTGGACCTCTATCTTACCACATGGAGGTGGAAGGCCGGATCATCTGTAAACACATGGACCATTTAAGGAAGAGAGAAACAAATCACCAAGATTTGGTTCCACCGGTGATTCATGACTGGGTCTGCGTTTCCTGTTGAGGATACTCAACCCAAGACTGACATGTCTGATGTTCCTGTAAGAGTTGAGGATCCAGGACTGCAAGTGCCCACCAAAGCACCTGATGTTCAGGCAACTCCAGGAAAGGAGGTTGCTGACAAAGCATCTGAAGTTGTGGAGCTGTGACATTCCACGTGTACCTGGAGACCACCTGAAATACTGAACTTGTAAATTCCTTACCCAGCGTAAATATTATGTTGTCTTGAAAGATTTGTACTTGTAAATAGAGATATATAGCTGAGTTAAAGGGGGAGGAATGTAGTAATTATGGTTTTATTTAGCGTATAATGTACCTTTAAGAATAATACTTGGTAGGCAAGATCACATGATCTGTAGTAACCAATAGGAGAGTAGCATGGGCCACCTCAGCAGTCAGTGTAGAGCTGGAGTTGGAGTTGAAAGAACACGTGTAGTTGCCGCTCAGTATATTATAAATAAGCTTTAAGTTTCCACCCAAGAAGTGTCTGCTGATCAACTCTATCATTAATAGTACAACTTGGCCACCCTACAACAGTAGGTCTCAGCTGTTACTGTATCCCATTTTTCCCCATCGCAGCAAACGGTCCTGACCTTGACAGAGTGAGATTTTAACCCCCTAAGCATTCAGCTTCCATCAGTAGCCAGCGGGCAGGGATTTTGAGATAGGCTTGGTGATTTGTCGGATGGGGATGGGGTGAATAGGTGGAGTTCAGGGTAGAGTGAAAGCCTAAACTTTCCATGTGGAGCCCAGAACACCATTCCTGCTCATCCTGACCCTAGAAGAAAAGTTTAAAAAATATTAGGCCTACAATCATTAGAATGAGAGGTGATCTTAACATATTTAAAGAAGGTCAGCACAGGAGCCCCTCCCTGTCTTCTCAGAAGGACACTGGTGGCCAAATTCAAGTGCCTATCTCTGCAATTAATGCAGGGTGTGGGCAGGGTTAAAATCTCCCCTTTATGGGTTAACTGCTCAACCTGATCCCTGGACTCATTTGACTGTTTGTGCATTGAAACCAAACCCAACCAGAGATATCGCAGTGAGTTATGATGATCTGAAATGCACTGCCTGAAAGGGAGGCGGAAGCAGATTGAATAGCAACTTTCAAAAGGATACTGGATAAGTACTTGAGAAGGAAAAATTTTCAGGCCATGAAAAGGGTAGATGGGATTAGTTGGATAGTTCTTTCAAAGAGCCAGCACAGAAACAATGTGCCAAATGGCCTCCTTCTGTTGGATATACGAATATAGCATCATGAAAAAATAGAATATCTGCTCATTGTCACATTGCATATTGGCTGCCACACTTTCTGTTTTATGACAATGGCTACACTTCAAATGTACTTCATTGGCTGTGAAAAACTTTGAGAGGTCTGGTAGTCATGAGAAGTGCTATATAAATGCACGTCTTCCTTTTCTTTACATGTGACGCTAGGCCCTCAGCAATGTGGTTGACTCCTAACTGCTCTCTGAAATGGCCGAGCAAGCCCCTCAGTTGTAGGAGCTCACCACCACCTCCTCAAGGGCAATTAATGATGAGCAATAAATGCTGGCCTTGTCAGCGATGCTCAGATTCTAGGAGCGAATATAAAAATAGAATGGGTGTTTCAGGCAACCAATGAGAGCGTGGGATGGCTGGAAGCACAAGTTCACATGGTGAAACCTCCAGGAATATGTCCAACCAGCAGTGGGAATTCTACTCCCAGAAGAAGACATGGCCATTAGGATGAGGCAGGAAGGAATGAACTGTCTGGTCATGATGCTCCAGCCACGATGACTGAGCGGCAGCCTTGATGAACCAGCAATCGGGCCTTAAGGACCAGAAAATCAGAATGTCTTTCACACATTAACTTACATATCAATTATAAATTTCAATAATTACAGATGTTTCACAAGAATACATAAATTTGATTTCTTTTCTTTGATTCTTTTCATTGATCACTCCTCAATGATAGCTGATTATATCGGCCCTGAAAGGAGACAGTCTCTGTGCAGACAGGCCAGACCCACAAGAAACCAAGCATCATCAGGATGAAACAACAGTATCAAAGCACTCATGCTGTCATGTGAAATTCCTTTCTCTGTTATCTTAAGAGGGGTTGGTGCCTTTCTTAAAACAGTAGATAAGGGAAAACTTTGTAAATATGCTTGTGTGCTCACTCTAAATTGCACAGTGCAATTCCATCCCACTGATTCCTCCATATCCTGTAAAAATTGCATTAAAGTCATTTCACAATTTCAACCTCTCTCATTGTACTTTAATGGTAAGTGCTGATGTGCCCACGCTGTCTTCCCTGGAAAATACACAATTTGGGGGGGTGGGGAGGGGGAGAAATATCTCTCTGGTTGATAGTGTAAAATGGACATTATCAGATCAACTGACTACTACACAGCCAGAATCTTGCTATGGCACTGGGGATTTCGCCTGCTGGCAAGAGCATTTCTCTTTTCGGTGCACTGCCTCTTTTCAGGAAGACCCACCAAACAGGCAGTGGCAAGGCCAGCAGTGGGCCTTGCCCTGGAATCAAGACCCTAGGGATGGAAGTCCCACCTAATGAGGGCTGCCAGCCAATCAGAGGTCAGCAGCTCTTGTGCCACTGAGGAGGCCGTGGCTGCTGCTGGAAGGACACTGTCCCAGGATCGCAGAGGACCTTGGCTACAAGTAAGTAATGGGGAACTGGGGGGGGGGTGCATTTCATGTGGCGGGGGTTCACAGGGAGAGAGGGGGACAATGGCTTCAGAAGCAACAGCAGAATGGTGGCTCTCAGCAGGCCCACCCCACCTGATGTCCAGCCCCTCGATCAGGCACTGAGTGCCTTTGATAGAGGGACCCTCAAGGTGACAAGCTGGTCGCATGTGTTCACCTGTCATGGCAACAGGCCCACTTGCAGCTGGGTTAATACCAGCGGCGGCAGGATGACTCATTAATTGGCCACTTAAGGGCCCCACCCTCAAGGGTCGGCGGGGCGGGAAGGTCGACCATGGGCCTTCCCGCCCAGAATTTAATTTTGGTGGAGGTGGAAAGACGTTCAGGTACGCCACCACCCCACCTAAGTAAATGCCCTTCCCGGCTCCAAGCTCAAGCACCACCGATGAGAGCAGAAGATTCCACCTTGTGTCTCTCACTGAGTTTCATTTTCATTCAAGAACCTTGAAAGTTCAACGAGTCAGCTTCCTTTCTCCTCGCCTAACATTCCATCAGAAATTGGTTAGTGACTGGTTCACAGACACAGAGTGAAGCCTAGTGAGTTATAATCAAATAAGATGAACAATAATGTGACCTGGGGCACTCAGTGTAGCTATGCATTGGACACCAGGGACCTGCACTATGAGCCTTCAGGCCTACTTAGTGTCAAATGCATTGGACACACTAATGGGTTCCTGCATCTCTGACCCTGAGACCCTGCCAATCGAGAAGAGACTCAGCACATTATGGACATAAATTAAAGGCCTTATCCCTCGATGTGTTTGGATTGCCGGAACACCAATCCAGATGCTCAGTCCTGCCTGGGAACCCCACCCCCCCACTCCCTTTCAGGCTGTGATGTTTTGCTGTGACCAAAAGCTTGGTCAAAGAGAAGGAGAGAGGTGGAGTTCACAATTGGAGGAGTGCAGAGATCTAGGAGGGTTGTACGGTTGGAGGAGATTACAAAGAGAGGCAAGGCTATGGAGGGATTTAAAAACAGAGGTGAGAATTTTAAAATCTAATATTTTCCAAACTGGGAGCCAATGCACAGGGGTGATGGGTTAAAGGGACTTGGTGCGCATTAGTATAAGGGCAGCTGAGGACACTGGTTTCTTTGGCTGTTAGCTCTGCATGAAGAGGTGGAAGTTGGTTCGAGTGAATTCCTGATGGATAGTGTTCAGAAAGTTGTCAGACCCCTCTGGGATTTCTCGGACCACTCTCTGGCTGGGAAAGCAGCCCTGCTCTGGCGTGTAGGTAAAGGTAAAAGTGCTGCAGAAGATGATTCCATCGCTCCTCATCAGAGAGAGGGGGACTGTGATGGGCTGTCGAAGCCAACGCCACTCACTGCTGTACGCGCAGATGTCAGGAACCACACAGATCACCGATTTGGGATTTCTGTGAAGGGAAGACATTTGACACATCAGATTCCAGCTTTTCCCATTTCCACTTGTTACCCGCTGAGGCCCCTCCCTCGATGTCTCAGATACTCACATATTTATGGTATCCAGTTAATTTCTTCTATTACACTTCTTCCTATTGTTTCAGGTTATTATCAGTTCAGATGTTTAATCATCTCCTAGTTTCCACTAAGAACTTTACAGATCATTCTCATTTAGGGGAGACAGGGGCATAGTGAGAATTCACTGGGCTAGTAAACCAGAAGCACAGGCTAATGGTCTAGTGACACGGGTTCAAGTTCCACCACGGCAGCTTGTGGAATTTAAATTCAATTAATTTTTTTAAAAATTTGGAATTGAACATCTCAGTAATGGTGACCATGACAACTATCGTTGATTGTTGTAAAAACCCATCTGGTTCATTAATGTCCTTTAAGGATGGAAATCTGCCATCCTTATCCGTTCTGGCCTACATGTGACTCCATACCCATGTCAATGTGGTCAACTGCTCTCAAGGGTAATTAGTGATAGGCAACAAATGCTGGTCTTCCCCCTGATGCCCACACCCCATGAACAAAGATAAAAGAAATTCTACATCTGCCAGCCTACAACCCCACCCCCCTCAACCCATTATGTGGGTGTTTTTGTGCATACGGTACACCCAATTTGTGAAACTGTCCATTTCATGAAATGGCCAGTCAAATCGTCCATTTCTTGAAACGGATAGCCTACCTACACTGTTCATGAAACCGGCAGTTTGACCACCCAATTCATGAAATAGGCATTGGAAAACTTGCCCAGTTAATGAAATGGCCAATTTTTATGAACGAAAAGTACAATTTCAATCAGAAGTGTACAATCTGCTTAATTCTGTTTACTGTCCTCATATGTTACATCCAGTATTATATCCAAACCATTCAGATATAGCTCATATTCATCAATAATTACCAATACAGCAAAAACAATAAAAACAATTCATACATGCAGAATGTGCCTTTATTCAATGTACATTTCAGATTCATTGTGACATCCAAACATTTCAAATTCATTGGTTTATGTTCTGTTATATTTCATTCAGGATCACACCCAAACCATTCAGATAGATTATACATCAATGTTTACAAAAACAGCATAAATAAAATTCATACATATTTAATATGCCAGCACTGGTCAACATTGTCACAGGACTTCTGGCTGTGACAGACATTGTTACAGCGGAGACCTGCTTTCAAGCAGGAACATCGTCTTGATAAGCAGTTACTCCTGCAGTGACATATTTGGAAGCCTTGCCAACCACAAATACCTTGAGCAGGTACAATCTCACAAAGGCTAGTTGTTTTGGTGGAATATCTTCCGCACTCAGTCCACTGTACTGTACAAATTCATACTGATTCCTGGCAAGTGTGCCTTTCACAATCCCCTTACCTGTTCCAATGATGCCAGTCCCATCTGCTGCCAGCACCACACTTATAACATTTGGTGGGTCACCTTTGCTGTGGTCAAATGCAGACACTGGAACAGCCACATTGTCTCCAACATCAACAGCCCGAAGTGACCTTATGCTGTGTGCCATCTTCTGCTTAGCTTGCTGTGCGCTGTCCTGGTGTACTGCCTTCCTTGCACATCTGGCTGGATTAAGTTCTTTAGGGTCACCTGTAGTGGATGACCCAGAGGCCTGCTCAGGGTCATTCATGAAGAATGATCCAGGGACTGGCTCAGGGTTGTCCATGTTGGGTGGTCCAAAGGCTGACTCAGAGTCATCCATGGTGGATGGTTCTCGGACTCACTCAGGATCTTCCATATTGAGTGGTCCAGGGAGTGACTCAGAGTCATCTGTTCTGGGGCCAGCTCAGGGCTGTCCATGGAGAATGGTCCAGGGGCCAGTTCAGGATCAGGATTTTCCATGTTCTCCTCAAGTAGTCTTTTCAGTTCTTCTTCTTCAATGGCTGTGAGGCTCTGTTGGGGAACTCATCTGGCAACTTTGATCTGAGATCGCACTGTGGTTTGTTTCCAGTGAGTCCTTGGTAAGGAGCCATCTTTATAGCCTCATGGTAACTGCTGTTCATTGCCCACTGAACAAAACAGACACCATAGCTCCTTTGAACACAGTTGTTGTCAAGCATCCAGGCCAATAGCTTCAGCTTCATATTACCATTACTGCGTTCCACACAGCTTTCGACTCTGGGGATGTCTGGGATGCCCATCGACTAATACCAGTTCTTCCTAGAGTGTTGCCAGTTCATGGATGGCCTGTGCTGTGAACTCCCTTCTGTTATCTGACTGAAGAATACATGGAGCTCTGACATCTAGAAATTTGAGAAGCAGTTCCTGGGCAACCTCAGCTGCTGTCTTGGATTTCAGAGGGCGAATGACATGGAACTTGGTCAGGTTCTCCATGTAGTGCAGTATGAAATGATAACTTCTGTCCTTCACAATCTGCATGTCAACCAGGTCTACTTGTCCACATTCATTCAAGTCATTGACAGACAGAGGTCTCACAACCACTCCTGTTACTGTCTCCCACCTGCGATACTTTTCTATGCATTTCTCACAGCGACTGATGTATTGTCCTATAAGAGACCGTGGGATGTTTGCATATTTTTCAGAAATTTTCTTGTCAGTCTCCTTTTCATCACCATGGCCAGTGTCAATGTGGGCTTGTCGCATGATGTCTAGGACTGCTTCCTTGGTAGCCATGAATTTACCATTGCTCTTGATAATCTTGTCCACACCACCTAGAGATTTAAGCACGGAAGTTTCAGGATGCGATATTCATCTCTTTGGAGTGCTTGAGGACAGCAATAACCATCTGTTTATATTCAACAGATCACAGAACAACACAACTCTCAATACATTCATCCATCTTCAGTGTTTGCAGGGGTTATGCTAGTTAGTATAGATTTCTATGCGTTTATACCAGTTCTACATGGGGTGTGAATGCCATTGCACTTTCATCTGGGTACAACAAAGGAGAGATGAACTTGCCACATAAAACCCTAAGAGGTAGGAGCAGACCCATCAATTCTGCTCTGCCATTCAGTGAGATCACGGCTGATCTGATAATCCTCAACTCCACTTTCCTGCCTTTTCCCCATAACCCTTGATTTCCTTACTGATTAAAAATCCGTCTATCCCAGCCTTGAATATACTTAACAACCCAGCCTCTACAGTCTTCTGCAGTAAAGAATTCCACAGATTCAGTACCCTCTGAGAGAAGAGATCCCTCCTCATCTCTGTTTTAAATGGGCAACCTCTTATTCTGAGATTATGTCCTCTGGTCCTAGACTCTCCCTCAAGGGGAAACAACCTCTCAGCATCTACCCTGTCAAGCCGTCTAAGAATCTTATATGTTTAAATAAGGTCACTTCTCATTCTTCTAAACTCCAATGAGTACACGCCCAACCCATTCAACCTTTCCTCATGACACCAATGAACTGTTAAGTGTTACTTGCCATATAAGCTTTTGAAGTCAATATCATGTTATTTTCTCCTTCAGCACAAAATTCCACACCGTCCATCATCTGCTGAGTGAGTCTTTGAAGTCAAATAGGCAGATATGAACTGGTCCTTTTGAAACATATTAAATTTAAACTTTCCACCATTTGTGCCTCTGTAGGCAAACTTGCTTTCCCAAATTTACAATGTTCATACTATTATTGAGCAACTTAGATCATGATGTTAAGCTTGTATATTGCAACAGGCTTGAGCAGCAATTCCATAAATAAGATTTTAAAACTCGTACATAACACTGACCATTTCATGAAATGAGCAGTCAAACTGTCTACTTCATCATCCGTGCAATGGGTTTGCCCAGTTCACAAAATGGATTCTACCAGTGCCCACATGCACACGTGAATGTGTATCCGTGTTGTACAACACATGCATGTGAATGTGTGGATATGTACATGTACATATTGAAGGGGTGACCTACTTTATTTAAAATTATGGAAGGGTTTGATAGAGTCAGTATAGAGGGGCATGATATTGATCCACACCAGCAGTGCCTAATGGGCTCTTAGTGAGTCAGCCAGGTTTTATTTTCCATTAGCTTAGAAAATATTTCCAAGTCTTTTAATTTCAAATCAAGTAAAACCAATAGCGAGCACAGGAAACAAACTCCAGAAACAAGTTTGAACTATCGTTATGTGAACTTCAACAGAAAGAAGATCAGGTGAGGTGACAATTTGGCTGCCCATTTGCTAAGAGTCCATTCCAAACCAATTTCACCCCAACATGTTTCCATTTGTGGGAGAGTTCAAAACCACAGCCCATAAACATAAGATAGCCAATAAATCCAATAGGGAATTCAGGAGAAACCTCTTTACTCAGGGAATGGTTAGAATGTGGAATTCAGAGAATAAAATAGTTGCATTTAAGAAGAAGCCTTGTTTTCTTTGCACATTCATGCAATGTGGGTGTCACTGGCAAGGCTAGCATTTGCTATCCATCTCTAATTGCACTTGAACTGAGTGGCTTGCTGGACCAATTCAGCAAGCAGTTAGAAGTCACCACATTTCTGTGCCTCTGGAACCTCCTATAGGCCAGACCAGGTAAGGATGACAGATTTCCTTCCCTAAAGGATATTTTTTATTATCTTCAGAATTGTCGACCTAAACGGAGTTGGTGTACTTGGTGACCGCTTTGGTGCCTTCGGAGACGGCGTGTTTGGCCAATTCCCCTGGCAGCATGAGGCGGACGACGCTCTGGATCTCCCGGACCGAGATGGTGTGGCGCTTGTTGTAGTGAATGAGGTGCGATGCCTCGGAGGCGATGCGCTCAAAAATGTCGATAACAAAGGAATTCATAACACTCATGGCATTGGACGAGATCCTGGTGGAAGGGTGGACCTGGGTCAGCTCCCTGTACACATAAATGGAATAGCTCTGCTTGCGAGATTTTCTCCGCTTCTTAGGCGGCTTCTTGGTGATTTTAATCAGCGACTGTTTCGACGCCTTACGGGACGCACCGCCCTTCGTCACAGCCGCCAAGTCAGGCATTGCACTCAACTCGGACCAACACAAATTAGTGAACCACATGGGTTTTTATGACAATTGATGATAGTTGTCATGATCACCATTGCTGAGACTAGCTTTATAATTTAAGATTAATTAATTGAACTTCAATTCCACCTGCTGCGGTGAGATTTGAACCCATGCCCCTAGAACATTAGTCTGGGCCTCTGGCTTACTAGTGCAGTGACATTACCACTATGCTACCATCTCCCACTATCACATAAATTCATCAGGGAGAAAGGAATATGCAGAAAATGTGAACTAAAATAGAGAGAAGGTTCTTGCAGAACATAAACTCCAGTATAGGCCTGTTGGGCTGACTGGCCTGTGTCTGTTTTGTAAATACTTTGTAATCAGAAAAAATGGCAGCAGTGGATATATAAAGTAATCAGTTCAATCCTATTTTTACTGTTCACTTTCCTCATTAAACAGTACAACCCATTCCCTGTGTCTCAGTGATAGCTTCCTTAAGTCTTTAGTAAGTTTACAACACACTTTTACTATGACTGCTACTGTTAATTGACAGGAGCAAAATCTGGCCCCATGTACGGTGAAACACAAAACACTTAATCCCTTTGATAGTTAAATATGGAAATGTAAAGCATTGTTTATTAATCTTTTTGAAAAACAGTTTTTTTACACAATGAGTTATAATGCACTGCCTGAAAGGATGGTGGAAGTAGATTGATTAATAACTTTCAAAAGGAAATTATAAATACTTGAAAAGGGAAAAAAATAGGGCTATGGGGGAAAGAGCAGGCAGAATGGGACCAATTGGATAGTTTTAAAGAACCAGCACATGCGCGATGGGCCAAAAGGCCTCCAGTTGTGCTGTATAGTTCTATGAACACCAAAAAGACTTTGGGTTCCAAAATCCAATAGGGTCGAGTACAGTTAATTCAAGATGCCTGCAGATACAGTCTAGTTTCTAATATTGGTCTTACCTGTACATTGTTTCTGCCTCCACATCACCGAACCACACTTTCAAATTTGGGCTGAAGCTTTCCCCTTGTACTTCTAACATTGCTACATCACCTCCTCCATTCAGCTTGGAAAAAGAGAGAAAAAACTTTGGCATGTTACTTGGCTGCAAGGTTATTAGGGGTCAGATGCAAACACAAGGAGCATGCAGTGAGTGCATGGTCTTTTAAGCATGTGACCAAGAAACCAAGCACCATCTCAAATAAATCAAACATTCCTTTGCTCATACTTTCACACTTTTTTTCCCTCTCTCTCTTCCTCAACTGGGTCTTTAGGAAGGATGCCAATGCCATGGTGAAGAAATTCATTAAGTTGACTCCAGACAAACTGAGACTTATTTTCATTAAGACATCTAATAGAAGTGAAATGCCAAACTGAGGCCCTGTCAACCCTCTCGGATGAACATAAAAGATGGCACGGCACTATGTCGATAAGAGGAATTTTTCCCCCGTGTTCTGGCCAGCGCTTATCCTTTAATCAACATCAATAAAAAACAGATGATCTTGTCATTTATCTCATTGCTGCTTGTGGGGTCTTAATATGTGAAAATTGGCTGTGTATTTCCTACATTACCACAGAGACGACACTTCAAAAAGTACTCCATTGACTGTAAAGTGCTTTGGGATGTCCTAAGGTGGCTAAAAATCCAACTTTGTTTTTCTTTTGAAAGGCAACCTTCTGCCAGTCTCTGAGGAATATGCCCAATCTGCTCTCTCGCTGGGGTTGTGCCTGGATTCTGACCAGTGCCTACAGACACATGGAACTCACCATTTGAGATATTGCCGAGATATTGACCCCCCTCTTGCAGGAAGGCAAGGGGTTTCCGCTAGCCATTTACAATGGGGCGCCTCTCAACTACCCTTAGAGGCAAGGACCACCTGTCCCTTTAATATGTTAATGTCCCCATCCCTGCAGCTTGGGATAGGGTCAGCATCTCCTGTGAATGGCAGTGGGCTCTGCTGCACAGTACTTCCACCAGCAGAGCAGGATTCTCAGAACTTCAGGCTTGGTTGTTTTTTGTTCAAATTAATTATTTTCCAGGACCTCAGATCCCTAGAACTTTACCAGGCATGAAAGCATAGTGACTGGACTAGTAACTCAGAGGCCTGGACTAACGATCCAGAGACATGTGTTCAATTCCCACCATGGCAACTGGAGAATTTAAATTCAATTAATTGAATAAATCTGGAATAAAAAGCTAATATCAGTAATGGTGACCATGAAACTGCCGGATTGTCATAAAAACCATCCAGTTCACTAATGCACTTTCGGGAAGAAAATATACATCCTTACCTACTCTGGCCTATATGTAACTCCAGACGCACGGCAATATGGTTGACTCTTAACTGCCCTCTGAATTCATGCCCAGCAAGCCACTCAGTTGTTAAGGAGTTGACCCACAACTACCTGCTCAAGGGCAATTGGGGGTGGGGAAGAAATATTGAGCCTTACCAATAATGCCCAGATCCCGAGAATGAATAAAAAGAACATGAACTCCCTCCATCCCTCTGGTCCTCCTAAAAGTCTACAGGCTTGGCTGGACACAGTGGATCACCCTCCCACTCTCTTCAATCCTGCTGATGTCTTGCAATGTTGCCCGTGGTCCTTGAACTAGGTCTCTCAGTTTGAATATCTAAATGTTGGGGGAAGCACAAAGTGTTGTCACATTCTCTGACTTCACTGCAAAGATCTTACCTCAAGGCTGCTGATGATGGGAATGGGAGTGACAGGAATGTGAAGTTGTGCCAGGCTCTCACTGAATGTATATTCCACAGTCTCAGTGCCAATAATTGTCCAGCATGCACCATCATTCAACACTTCCCTGTTGGCTTCCTTGGAGCAAGGGGTCGCCTTTGAAAAGTCACAACAAAAGAGCAGGTCAAAGTTGAGTCCTTGAACAAAATGTCTACTGTTAATTGTGATTCTGTGATTAGGCAGCACTTGTTGAACAATCCTGAGTGCGCAAAAAACCAATTTGAGATAATTAGTCAAGCATATAACACAGCTCTTTTACGCATGTTGGAAACGACATACATTCATAAACAAGGAGCCATTCTCTGCAAACAAAAGGAATATGTTCAAGCCTTGCACTTTTTTGAATTACCCAGGAGTTTGGGGAGCCCATATAGTTTCCCATTGCTTTCTCCGTGGCAACACCTTGGCCAATTAGAGCCGACTTGCCAACCAATTGGCACCCTTTTCTCCTGTAGTATAAACTGTAGTCATCATTTGAAATATGGCATTCTTGCAATTGTTCTGAAGAGTGCAAGATGAAAAGCTCCAGCAGCACGACCCTCTTTTCAGCAATATTCAAGTTGAGTTCTCAGAGAGGCAGTGAATTACTTTCCATTGCTTACTTATTCAACTTGTAGAAATTATCCAACTACCGTCCCCCATTGCCCAACACCAAGGTATTGCAATTATAAATTTATCCTCCATATTAAAGATTAATCTCTTGCCGGGAGCAACCCAGGAAAGAAATCAGAGGAGCTTTAAAAAAATTGCACTTTTAAAAGATTTTCTTCAAATACTTTTGATTCTTAATTATAAAAATAGCAGAGATGGCGGTGGGGGGGGGGGTGTTAAAGACTATCAGAGTCAAAGGTTCATCCAATCAAATAACAAAAGAGTCTAGTTGCTTTCCAATTGTGGGGAGTCAGGACACTGCAAGGATGGACATGTTGGGTGACTAATGGTAAGACGAGTGGGGCAGGGCAGATGTGATCCATCCAATCAGAGTTGGCAGTCCAATCCTCTTCTCACTATGCCCAAGCAGTCCAATTCGCCTAGCCAAAAGAACAGAATTCCCCAGCTCATTGGCAAGGGTACCTGGAACTGTATGATGTTCTCGTTGGACAGGCAGAGGTACATCCTGTTGGTGTCCTTGATGTGAAAGGCGCACTTGTGAAGTTGAGAGACAGGTTCGTCCACATCCAGCACTGCATACTGCTTGTTCACCTTCCGAATGATCTGTCCACACAATTGCCGTAGTGAAAAACAAATTATTATACAAGTATGTCAAACAAAGACCATCTATTAGCTCAAGAATGTAAAGCTATCTACTGCTTTCATAAGTATTGCTGAAAAGAGAGACATGTTGCCGAATCTTTTCGTTTTGCACTTATCAGGACATCTTGCATTTGTCCTGAAGAGTGCAAGACGAAAAGCTTCGGTAACATATCTCTTTTCAGCAAGATTCAAGTTTTGTACAACAAGCTATTTTTGTAAACCTCACAAGCAGAGTAGCGGGCCAGGTCCCTGGCTGGCTGAGTTTTTAGGCCCAATTTGAAAAGGATAGGATTAAAAATGAGAGATGGGCTGCTGATTCGCTCTCACCCAACAAAAACTTGCAATTCTATAGCACCTTTAATGTTGTAAAACATTCCAATACACTTCACAGGAGTGTTATTGAAATCTACCCTGTTGCCTTGAGTGACCGCTGAAGCGGCCTAGTGAACAGTCAGACCAGGGCAACTAGGGATGGTCAATGAATGCCAACCTTGCCAGTAATGACTGCATCGTGGGTATAAATTTTTACATTCTCCTCAGACCAGGAAGTTTGCAAGTTTGGTCCTTTATTTAAATTCAAATGGTACTGGAGGCTAGCCTCAGTGTCCTGAACCGGGAGAGGGAAACTAACCGAGTTTGGAAAATACACACACCCACACAAACGCACACCCACACAAGCCCACACACAAGCTTACACACAAGCGACAAGGAATGGGCTTGACTGCAGCGCATGTTTTGTCTCCAGTCCCTCCCCGAGGCAATAAACTATTGGAATATTTCCAAAGGCGATGCACAATGGAACACATTGTGAGGTATAGGGGAGCTCTCAAAGCCACAGGGGCCCATATCCCGGCAAAAGTGATTATATCTCACATGGGATTGAATAAAATATACAGCACCGAAATAATCCATTCAGCCCAACCAGTCTGTACGACTTGATTGGTCTTTTGGCTTTTCCCATGGCACATGGGGTCACCAGAATGCTAGTTAATCACCTTCATATCAACCATATTTTTTTTAGATTTATTGGGTAGTTTTATTTCCAGACAACTTTCCTGATTCTGGGGACTGGCGTTGAGACACACTGGCTTGCCTTTATTAGCAGCTGAATTCTTTCACAACCAATGGGTCCTAGAATGGAATTTGAACCTGGGGCCTTCCAGCTCAGAGGCAAGAGAGCCACCTATTGAGCCACTCCAGCTGTCCCAACCCATTGCATGCTAGTGTAGGAGAGAAAGGATAGGCAAAACAAAGGGAGTAAAATGGGAGGAATGGGAGAGGAGAAGTTATATACACTTAACATAGAGCCACATTTACCTTGAATAATATTGCTCTGGAAATTACATTTTTGGCAAAAGTGCCAAGAATTTAATAGTTTAATAGTTCTCTGTCCCATATGGAACTCTTATTTTAGATAGAGAGGGCAGAATAAGCAGTAATACTGAGGACAACTGGACTTAAGTCAAAACTGAGTTCACATAGAAGCTGGTCATACCATGCTCGGTAGGGAGACTCCTGAGGTGGTGCAAACTAATTTGACAGCTGATCCATATCTGATATATCCATCCCGAGGACAGAAATCTCCCCTCTGACACTGATCATTCTCTGCAGTGGAAACAAGAGGATTAGGATAAGATGAAGGTGGCACAACAAGAAGTTCCATGCTTCCCAGTAAGGAGTTCATAGAATGTTACAGCACCAAAGGAGGCCATTTGGCTCATCATGTCTGTGCTGGCTCTTTGAAAGAGTTATCCGCTTAATCACACCAACAATCCCCTCCACCTTGCTCCTCTTTCCCCATAGCCCTCCTATTTTTTCCCCCACAACTGGAAATCACTGTTGAATCCGCTTCCCATACCCTTTAAGGTAGCGCATTGCAGATCATAACAATTCACTGCTTACAAAGAAATCTCTTCATCTCTCCCCCTTTGGTTCTTTTGTCAATCACCTTAAATCTGGGACTGTGAAGCTCCCAGGACTGCCCCACCCATTGGTTTGCTGTATTACTGAAGGTCCTATCCCCTCGTGGTCGATAGCTCTGTTCCTGCAGGATTTTGTTGAAGAGCCAGGCAGATGGGTCAGTTCCCTGCAGGGCCTGAGTTCTAGAACATTGCAGAATGCCGCCTGAGGGAGTGACCTATCACTCTAGTTCCTCTGCACCCTCTCCAAAGCCTTCATATCCTTCCTAAACTGTGGTGCCCAGAATTAAACACAGTACACCAGCTGAAACCTAACCAGTGATCTATGAAAGTTTTCCATGACAATTTGTAAAGTTGCAGTAATATTCAAAACACTTCACTGAGTTTCTATCAGAAGCATATCCTGCAAAGGCTGATGTGAATCACGGTGAACTCTTACCCAAGTGCAGAGTGAAAGCTGCCCATTGCCTGGCACTAGCGATGAACTCTTCCCCCTCTACACACAGGTACCGTGTACTGACCGTTTGAGATCGCAGACGATTGAACAAAGCCACTTTGGAACCTGAAGGGATACATACTGGGAAAAACAATTAAACGCTGAAACCTTGTGACTGGAAGAGACTAGACCCGTTAATGCATTTCTGAACAATTGTCACTTAAATGGTGCCCTGAACAATGTTAGCCATAGCTCAGTGGGCAGCAGTTTCACTTCTGAATGATTCTATTGCATATTTTATATCTCAGAGCAATGCAGAGGTGACACTAGCCTCCAAGTTTGTGACAGGTTTTATTCCTGCTTTAACATGTCTACTCCATTCTGCAGCTCTGGCTTCCAGCTCTTTCTACAGTTTTATTTACTTTTGTCTGAGTCCACACCCAGGTTTAGCCAATCAAGCACAGTGAGCATCAATAGTAAACAGACTCCATAATCAAACACAGAACAATTGAACACTACAGGTTCATGTCCCACTCCAAAGACTTGAGCATGTTATCTAGGCTGACACTCCAGTGCAGTACTGAGGGAGTTCTCCCTCTGTCTATAGGTTTTTAAAACTTAAAAATATCTAGAAACTAACCGCTCAGCACCCAGGATTGATGAGGCTTCAATCAACCAAATCCTGGGGTTGCAGCCTCCTCATTCAGAGATAATTGACAGTGCAAAGGTTTGGAGGCATTCTGAATGATTTATTACAATGTAAGAAAAACTGACATTTATAAAGCACTTTTCATGACCATTGGATGTCCCAAAGCGCTTTACACCCAATTAAGTACTTTTGAAGTGTAGTCACAGCTGTAATGTAGGAAACACAGCAGGTAATTTGTGCACAGCAAGCTCCCATTAACAACAATGAGATAATGAGAAGATAATCTGTTGGTTGAGTGATAAATGTTGGTCAGGACTCCTGGGAGGATTCCCCTGCTCCTCTTAGAGATAATGCCATGGGATTGTTTACACCCATCTGGAAAGGACAGGACCTTGGTGCTGAATTCTCTGGTTGGTGGTGATGGTGGTAGTGGTGGGGGGGCACGGACCAGAAGCAGATGCAGACAGGCGCAGACCCGATTGCAGCCTGCCCAGTGTACTTCACGGCTCCTGTGCATAGCGAGAGTGGGCAGGTGGCAGCAGGCGCCAAGGTCATTGAGGCCAACAGGACAGCAGAGTCAGCAGGCTGTCTCAGATGCCACTGACGGCAAGGGGGCAGCACCAAGACGCAGCACCTGGAAACGAAAATGTAAGGCACCTTAGGCACACCACAGGTTTATCACTGGTGCTTTTGTGTTGGCCTGAGATGAGGTCCTTATGATTTGTTTTGGTTTGTAACACTATTGTAATTTTTTTCGAATAAATTGGTTTGCTTGACATATTAAATTCAGATATGTCACCAAGGCTGAGGGTGCCTTTTTCCTTCTGCATGTGAATGGTTTCCAAAAATGTAATGAGCGCTTTGATGGACATTCAGCTTTATTAAGAAGGCCCTTAGTGACTGTTCCTAACCGGGCAGATTTTGCAGTTAGGTATCGACTATCGAGCCTACAGCCCAGGCTTGTCCTGGAGGTCCATATGTGATGTGCTAGCTGAAGGTTCAGTGGACTAAAGCCTCCCTGGGAGTCGCTGCCTCCCTGCAGTGTGCCACCCGGGTCAGAGTCTACCCCCTCAGCATTTCCCTGTGCATGCTCATCCTCGGACTCACTGCTGGACTCATCGTGTGCAGCTGCAGCCACTGCATCTACATCTTCATCGGCCACTGCGTCCCCCCTTTCCAGCGCAAGATTGTGGAGAGTGCAGCATGCAACCACTATCACCAACATACGATCTGGGGGGTTCTGGAGTGCGCCCCCTAAGCAATCCAGGCATCGGAAGCTCATCTTAAGAAGACCAATGCTTCTCTCCACCACAGCCCTTGTCGAGACGTGGCTCCTATTGTACCGCTGCTCAGCTTCTGTTCTTGGATGGCGGAGAGGCGTCATGAGCCACCTTCTGAGGGGATAGCCCTTGTCACCCAGCAGCCATCCATCAAGCCGGGCTGGAGCACTGAAGAGACCCAGCTGCTGGGAGTGTCTGAGGATGTAGGCATCGTGGGAGCTGCCTGGGTACCTTGCACAGACTTGTAGAATCAGCATCCTGTGATCACACACTATCTGCACGTTCATGGAGTGGAAGCCCTTCCTGTTGACGAAGGCACCGGGCTCACCTGCTGGTGCCTTGATGGCCATATGTGTACAGTCTATAGCACCCTGGACGCGGGGGAAGCCAGCAATGGCCGCAAAGCCTCTGGCTCACTGTCTCTGGCTTGCCTGGTCCCAACGGAAGTGGATAAAGGTCAATGCGCAGCTGAACAGAGCGTCTGTAACTTGCTTGACAGTGTAGACAGCTGATTGGGAGACACCACAAAGATCACCCACCGACCCCTGGAAGGAGCCAGAGGCATAGAATTTGAGGGCAGCTGTGACCTTCAGAGGCACTGGCATGGGGTGTCCACCCACACAGTTCACGAGAGATCTCAGGCTCAATCATCTGACAGATATCTGACTGTCTCCCTTGACAGACGGAGCCTCCTTCGGCACTGCACCTCAGACATATTGAGGTAGCTGCTTCACCGCCTGTATACCCTGGCAGCAGGATGGTGGCGTCCTCTGCTGCCCCTTCCACCTTGGACAACCTCTTGGCCCTGCGCCCCTTGTGCCTGTGCCTGCCCTCCCAAAGGTGGCTCCCTGCAGGCTGAATGTGCACTCCTGGCCTCCTCCCCCTTCTAGCTCTCCCTTTTTACTCAGAGGAGCTGCCTGCAATGGACAGTTCAGCTCCCATTTTCAGGCTAAGGGAAAGCTTCCAGAAAAATGCAGGCCCAGAAAAGATTCCTCACTGCAGAGTGCTGACCTGAAGGTTAAGAGTCCAGACAAAGTAGCTGGTATGCGTTTTGAAGTACTGCAGATCACACAGGCAAGTTTCAATAACTTTGAAAGATAAATATTTGACAGAGCACACTCGCGACCCCACTGTGCCCTCTTATCCCGCCTGTGACCATAAGACCATAAGACATAGGAGCAGAAATTAGGCCATTCAGCCCATCAAGTCTGCTCCGCCATTCAATCATGGCTGATAAGTTTCTCAACCCCATTTTCCCGCCTTCTCCCCGTAACCTTTGATCCCTTTACCAATCAAGAACCTATCTATCTCGGTCTTAAATACACTCAATGACCTGACCTCCACAGCCTTCTGTGGAAATGAATTCCATAGATACACCACTCTCTGGCTAAAGATGCTTCTCCTCATCTCTGTTCTAAAAGGTCTTCCCTTTACTCTGAGGCTATGCCCTCAGGTCCTAGTCTCTCCTACTAATGGAAACATCTTCCCCATGTCCACTCTATCCAGGCCTTTCAGTATTTTGTAAGTTTCAATCAGATCCCCCCTCATCCTTCTAAACTCCAGCGAGTATAGACCCAGAGTCCTTAAACGTTCCTCATACGTTAAGCCTTTCATTCCTGGGATCATTCTCGTGAACCTCCTCTGGACCCTCTTCAGGGCCAGAACATCCTTCCTGAGATACGGGGCCCAAAATTACTCACAATATTCTAAATGTGGTCTGACCAGAGCCTTATAAAGCCTCAGCAGCAGATCCCTGCTTTTATATTCTAGTCCTTTCGAAATAAATGCCAACATTGCATTTGCCTTCCTAACTACCAAATCAACCTGCAAGTTAACCTTAAGAGTATCCTGGACTATGACTCCCAAGTCCCTTTGCACTCCAGATTTCTGAATTCTCTCCCCATTTAGAAAATAGTCCATGCCTCTATTCTTTCTACGAAAGTGCATGACCTCACACTTCCCCACGTTGTATTCCATCTGCCACTTCTTTGCCCATTCTCCTAACCTGTCCAAATCCTTCTGCAGCCACCCCGCCTTCTCAATACTACCTGTCCCTCCACCTATCTTTGTATCATCTGCAAACTTAGCCAGGATGCCCTCAGTTCCTTCATCTAGATCATGTATAAAGTGAAAAGTTGTGGTCCCAACACTCACCCCTGCGGAACTCCACTAGTCACCAGCCACCATCCTGAGAAGGACCCCCTTATCCCCACTCTCTGCCTCCTGCCAGACAGCCAGTATTCTATCCATGCTAGTACCTTGCCTCTAATACCATGGGCTCTTATCTTATTGAGCAGCCTCCTGTGTGGCACCTTGTCAAAGACCTTCTGGAAGTCCAAGTAGATAACATCCATTGGCTCTCCTTTGTCTAACCTACTTGTTACCTCCTCAAAGAATTCTAACAGTTTTGTCAGGCATGACCTCCCCTTGATGAAACCATGCTGACTTTGCCCTATTTTACCATGCACTTCCAAGTATTTCATTCTTTGACAGTGGGTCCTCCTCGATTCCCTCCTGAGTCGCGGTGGCTGTGGTGACTTCTCCCAGAATGCTTCAGTCACTTCTCACCAGTGCCCTCTGTTGGATGAAGTTTATCCAAATGTGTCCTACCCACCTGCCTGTTGCGCCCATATGCCAACCTGAAGATTGCATGGGCGCCGAAAAATTGCTGTCGATTGGTGAGTCAAAGGCCTTAAGTGGCCCATTAATTAATGGCGGGCACACTTCGGACATCATCGCGTGCCCGCCCAAGTAAATATTGCGATGGCGCACAGTGACATCGGGATGCTTGCCCAACGTTACTGCGCGTCTTTTTACGCGTGGACATTCGGGGCCCACCCCTGCACGCCAACGGGAAAATCCTGTCCTTGGTTTAACATCTCACCAAAAAGACTTGGCTTCTCCAACAATGTGACACTCCCGCAGTACTGCATTGGAGTGTCAGCCTAAATTTTGTGCTCAAGTCCCTGGAGTGGAACTGGACCACGACCTTCTGACTCAGAGGCATGTGTGGATCACTGAGCCACTACAGTTCCCAACAGTTGTCTGACTGACCATCCCCAACACTCAGTGATACTTACAGTCTGCATTCTTAATGGATTGTTTCTTCTGGGAAGGCTTCGAGATGATTTTGATGAATTTACTGTAGAAGGTCCCGACCTCTTGGCCATTCCCGAGGAAGAGTCTTAAAACTATCCGAAAGTGTTTACGTTTGTCAGCATCAGATATGTACAGTGCTTTAGCACAGCCAAATTTCTTAGGAAAACAAATATGATAAATTAAAAGGTGCAACTTTAAAAAGGCTGCCATTAGAACAGAACAACATGGGGATTCACCTGCACCAACCTTTGAAGGAGACAGGAAAAGTTTTTTAAAAACATATAAATAGAGATGCAGAAAGCAAAGAAGTTATGCTTAAATGACTGGTTAAGCCTCAGCTGGAGTACCTGTGGTCAAATATGGGCACCAAACTGTAGGAAGGAAGCCAAGATCTTGGTGAAGGCACACAGAAAATTTATTAGAATGGTGCCAGGGATGAGGCACTTCAATTACATAGAGAGACTAGAAAAGTTGGGACAAAAACAAAAATAGCTGGAAAAACTCAGTAGGTCTGACAGCATCTGTGGAGAGGAACACAGTTGAGAAAAGTTGGGTTGTTCTCCTTACAGCAGAGTAGGCTATTGGAAGATTTACTAGAGGTGTTCAAAATCATGAAGAAGTAATATAGAGTAACTAAGCAGAGAATGTTTCCAGTGGCAGGAGGATCAGCAACCGGAGTTCACAGATTTAAGGTAATTGGCAAAAAAAGAGGGAAATTAGATGATGTTTTTTTAAACACAGCAAGTTGTTGTGATCTGGAATGTGCTGCCTGAAAGGGTGGTGGAAGCAGATTCAACAGTAACTTTCAAAATGGAATTGGATAAATACTTGAAAAGCTTGATTTGACTGCTTTATTAATTGAGGAATAAAATAGAGAAGGTTGTGCTGAACAGATGGAGGGTTGTGTTCAATTCTATGCACCATATTTTAGGAAGGATAACAAGGCATTAGAGAGAAGACATACCTGGAATGAGGGACACCAGACTAGAGAATCTGGGATTGTTCTCTTTACAATAGAAATTGTCGAGGGGAGATTTAATACAGGTGTTTAAAATTGTGAAGGGTTTTGATAAAGTAAATAAGGAAAAATTGTTTTCACTGGCGGGAGGGTCAGCAACCAGAGGATACAGATTTAAGATGATTGGCAAAAGAACCAGCCAACAGCTGAGGAGAATTTATTTTACTCAGTGAGTGTTGTTGGTCTGGAATGCACTGCGTGAAAGGGTGGTGAAACAGATTCAATAGTAACATTCAAAAGCAATTTGGAAAAGTACTTGAAAAGGCTTTGGGGGAAAGAGCAGGGGAGTGGGACTAATAGTGGGACTAATCTTTCAAATAGGCATGATGGACCTTTAGCGCCGCACTGTTATATGATCTATGAAGTGAATTCATTCCAAAAAATAATCACTAGGAACCTTCATGGTATTGGCTGGGATTATTTCTTTAAGCCTTTATTTCCCCTACATTGTATCTCTTTTGCCTTCGTCACTGGACTCTATGGTGCCACTCCTATTCATCTTAGTGATCTCCATGACTGCAGTATTGCCAACGGCATTCTACAACCCATGAGTCATTCAACTTCTGCAATAGGACCCCATCTAGTGGCCAGGCTGAGAACTGATACAGCAATGCCATGTCGATAAGACTACCATCAGCTTCTCCCGACTTGGATGACCAAAACCCAATAGCTAAAGATTCAAACCTGAGTTTGTGACATCTCCAGATTAACAACTAATCCAAAAGCAAAATATTGCAGATGCTGGAAACTTGAAATAAAAACAAAAAAGCTAGAAATACTCAGTAGGTCCAGCAGCATCGGTAGAGAGAGAAACACGGTTATGTTTCAACTGAAAGGCCATCGATCTGAAACATGAATTCTGTTTCTCTCTACAGATGCTGCCTGACCTGCTGAGTATTTCCAACATTTTGTTTTTATTTCAGATTTCCTAAGTTGTCTGCTATAAATCACCAAGAAGTTGAAGTTCTGATGTATATATTTGTAGCATACTGATTAACATATTCATGCCCATTTTACACTATTTTAACAGTTTGACTCCAAGGTATCTGATGGGATGGCCCTGGATGGTACAGGCAGTGCAGAGGCAATTTCTTCTTAAAGTTACTGACCTACTTAGGCTATTGGTCAGAAAAGTCTCCAATTTAAAATCCTCATCCTTGTTTTGAAATCCCTCCAGGGACTTGCCCCTCCCCATCTTTGTAATCTCCTCCAGCCCCACAACATCAGAAAAATCTGCACTCCTCTAATTCTGGCCTCTTGTGAGTCTCAAATTTTCATCACCTCACCATTTGCAGCCCTGCCTTCAGCTGCCTGGATGATCTGGAATTCCCTCCCTAAACTTCTCCACCTCTTGACCTCTCTCTTCTTCTTTAAGACACTCCTTAAAACTAACCTCTTTGGCCAAGCTTTTGATCACCTCTCCTGATATTTCCTTATGTGGCTCAGTGGCAAATTTAGTTTGAAAACATTCCTCTGAAGTGCCTTGAGGTATTTACTCTGTCTAAGGTACTATGTAAATGTCAGTTCCTGTTTGAAATTAAGGAAGAGTCAAGGATCTCATCAAATGGCAACCATCCCCCATTCACACCGTTGACCAGTGAACCCTACTGGATTATGAAAATCTTAATTAAGGTTAATGAAAATCTAAACAATGCGAAATAGAAGGTGGCAGCCAATTATTCTCGGGCCGAGAATCATAAATAGACCCAGCTTCTGGAATGTTGGATAGGAGTACAAGAGGTAGAAACCCGTAATACTGCCTTTCCTCCACATCATTGAACCATGGAAACTGACAGAGGAGGTCACTTATACCATGGTGCCAATGCTGAGGCTTCAAAAGAGCTGCCGTGCTTAGTCCCAGAATATCCTCAAGATGGCTGGTAAGTGGGTATATGACACCAGCTGGAGCATTTAGGCCAAGAGAAAGTTATTCAATGTCACTATGACTCCAGGCCACTTTCTGGCACTGGGGTAGGACTCTGCTTAGTGTCTGCTGGCAAACTAGCCCATTCAAATAAAACCAACCCTTACTCTGAATATCAACCTGAACTCCAACTCAGACTGACCTGAATTAACCCTAACTCACCATACCCCAATCCTAACAGCCCTACAGTCCCCCAACCTAACATTATCTAATTCCTAACACTATGTCCCCAATCCTATTTTTTTTTAATTCATTCATGGGATGTGGGCATCATTGGCTAGACCAGCATTTATTGCCCATCCCTTGAACTGAGTGGCTTGCTCAACCATTTCAGAGGACATTTAAGAGTCAACCACACTGCTGTGGGTCTGGAGTCACATGTAGCCCAGACCAGATAAGGACAGCAGATTTCTTTCCCTAAAGGATATTAGTGAACCAGATGGGTTTTTATGACAATCGACAATGTCATTAGACGTTTAATTCCAGATTTTTTATTGAATTCAAATTCCACCATCTGGGATTTGAACCCAGGTCCCCAGAGCATTACCCTGGGTCTCTGGATTGCCAGTACAGCGACAATGCCACCGCCTCCCCTATGACTCTAATCCTACTCTAAACCCCTCACCCTAAATTCTATCCTCCTTATTTTGGTCTTAGGCACATCTGCTCTTTCAAATAAATATACCCTCTTGGAAGTAATTAGTATATGCCTTGAAGTACAATTATACCCCAGATAGATTGTTATCACAGCTGTGGCTCTCAGAGGCCAGCCAGCAACTGTTAGAGCTTCCAGCATGCATTTAGAATTTTTTTTTAAGGAGAATCAGGGTCTTGGATCAGAGTTTGAGGTCATTGGATTATTGCAAACCAGAAAGAAAGAAGTTGTATTTTTAGATCACATTTCACGACCTCAAGATGTGTCAAAGCACTTTACAGCCAATGAAATGCTTCTGAACTGTAGTCACTGTTGTAGTACAAGAATCGTGGTAACCAAGTTTGTGCAACAGCAAGCTCCCACAAACATCAATTAAATAAATGACCAAATAATCTGCTTTGGTGATGTTGGTTGAGATTTAAATATTTGGCCAGGGCATTGCTGATCCTCTGAAATAATGCCATGGGATTTTTTCCATCCACCTGAGAGGGCAGAAAAGGCCCCAATTTAACATCCCATCCAAAAGAAGGCACTTAATATAGTGCAGCACTCCCTCAGCACTGCACTGGGAGTGTCAAACTACATTTTATGCTCGTCTCTGGATTTAAGGCTTGCAGGATGCATTCATGATGAACTAACTCTAGTGGAGTTTTTAAGTTTTCCAGCACCCCACAGCTGTCCAGCTGCGAGTGGGGATTTTCAGGTGGTGGTCCTGCCCGCCCCTCACCCAGCAAATCTAAAGCAGCTGAACCAGGAGGCACAGCCAGGCTCTGCCAAGATTGTTGGCAACTTTCCAATTATATAAAATTCTGAAAGGTTTTGGTAGAGTGGATGAAGAAAGAATGTTTCCTTTTGTGGGAAAGTATAACTAGAGGATATCAATACAAGATAATCACCAAGAAATCTAACAGGGAAATCAGAAGAAGCTTCTTTACCCAAAGAGAGGTGAGAGTGTGGAACTCACTACCACAGGGAGTAGTTGAAATGAATAGTATAGATGGATTTAAGAGGAGACTAAAGCATATGAGGAAGAAGCAAATAGATGGTTACGATGATAGATTTAGAAGAAGAAAGTGGGAGGAGGCTTGGGAGGAGCATAAACAGCAGCATGGACTGGTCGGACCAAATAGCCTGTTTCTGTGCCATATATCTTATGTAAAAAGCATATCCCAGTAGGATGGAATGTCATTGCCAATGACTAAAATATAACCACTGAAGTATAAAAACAAACATGCTTCCATTGTTACCTTGGAGTCCGGCTGTTCTTCAAAGTTGATCTTCAATGCAGCTTCTTGATTGTTGGTCATACTATCCAGCCCCATGTACCCACAGAGCCTACAGCTCGATTCATTGAGACCACATACTAGAACAGAAATAGTGTCAGTCACCTCTTTGTTCTGGCCACACAGGCCAGGATGAGATAGTCTGGACAAAGACCTGCTCCACTGTGCCACAGCTGTCTCTCCACCCCTCCCCTCATGCATCTGCGACACACTGACAGTTGCCCCTGAACCTCCTAGGACATTCTGCCATCAGCCCACCACAATTTGGTTGTAAGTGCCACGATATTCCAGGAGGACACCCAGTCTCTCCTCCACACTTCCAGCAATGTTACAGCAAAGCATTGGCCTTGTGAGTCTGAGGGAACTCAGGTTGAGGCTCCTGATCAAAGAACCAGAAGATTCGACAAAAATCCACCAGTCAAATGATTCTCGATTTTCATGACACGGCCTCACTTGAATTTAATGGCAAGTCGCCAATGAGTGGGGGAGTTAGACAGTCATTTCCATAGACCCATGCCAGTCATTAAATATTAAAGTTGGGAGTGCGGTGGTGCATCCAATGAGAGGCACTGCTTGGCTAGCAACTCCTTATGGCCTCAGGAAAATCAGGGGACACAAGAGGTTGCCACCCTGTTTTTGCACCAACCCTTTAAGGGCTGCTGACTGAGCTGCTCTAGATTGGGTATCACTGGGTGGAACTGCCAATTGGTAGCTACTGAAAATCACATGGGATCTGACTAATAGCAAAGCTGATGTGCTACAGTTCACTCAGGGAGTCCAAGTTGCTGTGGCAACAAGCACATGCATGTTGTAGCCAGGAGCTATGGATAGTGATGGTAGAGGCGCCAACATTCTTCCCATCACATGGCTGACCAGGAATCTTTCCCACTCTTACCTGCCTGCCATTGGCACGTGTTGGAAGTATTTACAGGTTGATACTCAACCTGTTTGGCCTTGTTTTAAATGCACCTTCCTTGGCCATTAAGTCCTGGGCTGGGACTCCAACCCTGAGCTTCTTTCTGAGGCAGGGATGCTACCCACAGTGCCACAAGATCCCCTTCAACAGCATAGGACCCCTCCTTAAATATTTGTTTAAAAGGCTGCTGCCTGTTTCAGCCCTGCCCAATGAAATGTCCACTCAAAGTTCGAATCCAGTGGACCATGGACACTGCTGTGGGCAGTAAGTTTTTCAGCATGAGTGAGATGATAACCATGACAAAAATCGGTCCCTTCACAACCACCCTGGTGTAGATCAAACAGTAATCCCATGAATCACACACAATAACTGGTGTGTGAAATAGCTACTCTTCCCGCACAGAATAACCTGGCATCTTAAAGAAAAACCTGACTCTGAACAGAACCTAGCAATATGGTGGCAACTTTCCTGATTTTTTTCCAGAAAGTTCCATAACATTCTCCAAAACCTTCGACAACAGTCTAATAAATCAGAAACAGCATGGAGCTAAAATCATGTTACCAAAAGAGCCGCTTTTATGAGTATAGATTAAACGTAGGAAAAATATCAATTGCTATAATTTAACTATTCAAAAATAACAAAATTGAAAAGGCAGTTATTGTCACCCTCTTAAAGCCTCTGGTTTAACAGCTCTTGCATAAATACATTCCTGACTTGCACATTATTTGGAGTTAAGTGCGAATTTTGTCAAGGAACTATCATATTTTTCCTAATATTATTGTGGGATACTTTAAAAGAGGCTTGTGTGTGGTTCTGTGTGTGTGGCTAATTTAATTGAACTAGAGACAGTTAGACTTCAAGGTTTAAATTATCAAAGAAGTGAGGTGTAAAATAGGCATTTGAAAGGGAGATGAGTAAACTAGGGTGAGGGCTCAGCAGAGATGTTGAGAAGGAAATTTGAGTTTTTAGATAAGTGGATGAGTGTTTGGTTTTCAAAGGGACATGGAAAATGTTTACAATTGGCAAGATAAATAAGGCAAGGTTATTACGTTGATTTTTCCCAAAAGTGCTGGCCATAATGAGAACATGAAAGATTTTTATATTCTGGGAAAAGTAACTTCTAAAGACAAGTTGAAACAATGGAATTTACAGATCAAAAAGATACATTTAAAGAAGGATGTATTAGGTGTGGATGTGTGAGACCTTGAAAGGTGCACCTTGTGAAACTGATTCGGCAGGGGTGGGGGGGTGGCGCGGGACAAAGCCTCTAGCCACCCTGAAGAAGTTTGCTGCTCCAGTGACCAAAGTTGTGTTAAAAGCCTTTGAAAGTCCATTGTCCAGTGGGTGCTTGTGGTAATATTGCTGGATGACTTTATAAATTTGGAATCTATTTCAACTGTTGGCTTAAAGGGCATATGTAGTTAGGAGTCTGGCTAAGTAGAAATTTTGGGAACCGTTATAACTGTGTAACTGTAATCTTGTGTGTGTTTATGTTTTTTCTTCTTATATTAATAAATGTTTTAATTTAATTTTTAAAATCTCTAAAGATGGTAGTAGACTCATTACTTCTGATTTCAGTGCATAAGCCCTCTCATAATAAATACAAATTGCAAAACCGTTGTGATAGCGTGGCCAAGTTTTCCTTATGGATTTGGTCCACTTGGCAAATACCATCTGCCGTATCATAACACTTTTTCACCTCTATGAATTTAAGAGAACTCTAAAGATGCCATATATCTTTCTTCTCTGATAGTTCAATGAATCTGAGGATTTATAATTCAGTTTCTAGTCAAAGAAACAAGGGGAGGCCATTCAGCCCCTCAATCCTGTTCCACCTGTTAATCTGACCATGGCTGATCTGTATCTCAACTCCAATTCCCTTCCTTTGATCCATATCCCAATTATTCTCACCCAACAAAAACCTATATATTGATCTCAGTTTTGTAAGCTTCAGCTGATCCTTAGCATCTGCAGCCTTTCGGGTGGAAACTGAGGAAGAGTTCCAGATTTCCACTACTCTTTTTGTGAAGAAGTGCTTCCTGATTTCACTCCTGAAGGGTCTAGCTCTCATTTTAAGATGATTCCCCCTTGTTCTGGATTCATCCCACCTGAGGGAGTAGGTTCTCCATCCACCGTCTCTAGTTCAGCATGAATCCATAGCATAAAACATGTTAACATTCATTCTCACTCCAAGAGAACCAGTTTGAGAAATTGAAATGTCAGTATCCAGTGAGCCTTGCTTGAGGTTTGGGTTATTTCATGTCACTAGAGAATTGCAGAATTAGATTTCCCTTGTACCTAGCTCACACTACACGATAATGACTGATTTTGATACTGGGTTTTTCTTAAATATTAAATTCCATCCCACTGCAAAAAGAAAATTCACCCTGAAAACTTAGCAAAAATTAAGGTTTTTTTTCCCGACAGCAGTGCTCTTATAAGAAGGTGCCAGCTTTCCAATTGCCTGTGCAGACCTCAGGGATCCCAAGGCACATATCAGAAGCTACACAAAACTCCCTGTTCAACGGTCCAAGGAATTGCTACAACCATCACTTGCTTAACACAACACCAGCATACAAACAGACAATGTGTCTCTTGGGGACATAGCTTATTTTGTAATCTCAAAAATGTATTAATCTGGATGAAAGACTTAATTCTGCTTCTTAGCTGCAGTGACATGTTAGGGAGTAGGGAGAGTAAGGATAAGAGAAAGTAAAGGATTAAAATTGTTTATCTGCAAAAGTGATGCTTCTCTGAAATAAAAACAGAAAATGCTAGAATAACTCAGCAGGTCTGCCAGCACCTGTGGAGAGAGAAACGGAGTTAATGTTTCGAGTCTGTATAACTCTTCTTCAGTGAAGCTTCTCCAAACTGTTCCCTTCTCTTCTATCGCTCAGTCATCCCTGTGGTACAGTTCCCCATCGAGACCAGCCCTGATTAAAGCATTAGCTACCTTTCCAAGAAATGTTATGCTTGGACCAGGGTAATTCTGGATCAGGATTTCTCTAAATTCTTAGGTGCGAACCTTAGCGCGCAGTCCACTTAATAGTTCATTCAAGGATTCAGTTTAAACAAAACTAACAGAATCTGAGAATCCAGACTGAAACCATTCATGTTCTAAATCGTCCCATTGCCTCCATGTTAAGTTTGGCAGAGGGTTGACTCTGTTTTCTGGACACTGCTTTGCTAAAAGCACATAACTGAGAAGCATTTCATGCTTAGGTTGGGAATTCTATACGTTGGCAATAAACAGAAGTAGTTTAGTGTGGTGGAAGACTAGGATTGGATCACAATTCTGCTTGGATCACCGGTACAATTATCCTGAGCTGATGTCTGTGTTTTCAGGCTGAGCCATAATGACAGGCAAGGCGGCAGGGTTATCAAAAAAACGACACAACGTTTTGATCTGTTCCACTGTTAGAAAGTGCAAACCCCGTAACAGACATTTACTTTGTGATCTTTTCAGTAAAGCTGTTCAAAGAGTTTAAGCAGAACAATATTCATACAGAGTTTTCTGTGTCAAATAAGCATGTCGTGTTTTTTTTTCTTTTAATGAGAGGGTGTTTATGTTTGGTGAATTGTTTTTCGGATTCACAAAGGACAATATTGATGAGAATTCAGGAAAAAACCCAGAGAATGGCTTGGATGTGGTTGTGGTGAATAGCATGGAGGGGAGCTAGAAAAACACCCAAGGGAGAGTGGAATACAAGGTCATGCTATTAAGCTGAAATGAAGTAGAGTGGGAGGAGGCTCATGTGGAGCAAAGATATTAGCATAGCCTTGTTGGGCTGAAAGGCCTGTCACAGTGCTGTGAATTCTATATAAAACACTTTCTTCATTTCAGGCACTCAAATGTAGCTATCACATAATCCACGATCAAATTAACCAACTGCAGAGTGAAACTTAAGACAGTCTGCCTTAAAAATAGGGCACAAATGGCAGAGCCTACTGCACCCGAGTAGCATTTCCATTCTGGCACATTTTCTATCCACTGTTAAATGCCCAATTTGGTACCAGATTATGGGCACCATTGCACTGTGCGCCCATGCTCTCCAGCAACTGGGTTAAGGCTGGTCCAAACTCATTTTCTATCCAACCCTTGCTGCCAAACGACCAAGGAAACTTTTGCCTTATCAATATGAATCAGGCCCTAGAGGTGAAAGGTTATTGTACCCACTGACTGCAAAGTGCTCCAAATATGACTACTTTTAAATAAACATTTTAAAAAATTGTAGCACTCTGTCCTGTTCTTGGAAATTCAACCTCTCACCAGCTCATTCAACCCAAGAAACATGGAAGGGGGCCAACCTTTGAAAATTACAAATTCCTGGGGTGGAGGGGGGATGGGGTGGGCAGAGTGGAATTTTTCAGAGGCATTTTTCCCTCCTGATTGGCCTTGTTTCCTTCCCCTGTGCTTTTTGCCTCGCCCAAGGGGTTACATGGCTGTTGGTGGGGAGGCAATTGTCAAAGAACTGGCACAGGCATGATAGCCTGAATGACCTCCTTCAGTCCTGTAAGATCCTATGAAATTCTAATTATTGATGATTCAATGGGCCAGGTGGTCCTTTCCACTGTCATTTTGAACCACAAAAAGATTTGTGCCCTGAGCCAACACCTATCTAACCATTTTTTAAAAATTCATTCACTGGATGTTAGTATCCTTGATAAGGCCAACATTTATTGTCCATACCTCATTGACCTTGAGAAGGTGGTGGCGGCCATTCTTCCTGAATACAACTGCGTGGTTTGCTAAGTCTTTTCAGGGGGCAGTTAAGCGTCAACCACATTGCTGTGGGTCTGGAGCCACATATAGGCCAGACTAGGTAAGGACAGCAGATTTCCCTCCCCAAAATCAGTCAGGTTTTTATGACAATCCAGCAGATTCATGGTCACCAATACTAATGCTAGCTTTTTATTCCAGATTTATTTAATTATCTGAATTTAAGTTCCCCAGCTGCTGTCAGGATTTGAGCTCATATCTCTGGATCATTAGTCCAGGTTTCTGGATTACTAGCCCTATAACGTAACCATTGCACTACTGTACTTGTTATGGATATCCCTGTCTGTCAGTCTTGCCATTGCATGTAGCTCCTGACTAATAGATCCTGTCCAAACACAGTGTAACTGGTAAGCATATACTCTGGTTAATGTTAAGACTGCCTTACATTTCAGTTGCTCATGTTTCATTCTCCATCCTGGACCAGACAGGTAGACAGATGGTGGAGGACAGAAAAACCTAAATGGGATTGAAAAAGAGAAACCGTCTATCAGTCAAGTGAATAGATTAATTTTGGCTGATGTTGCCAGTTGAATTAACTTATCTGTCTCTCATACTATTCCCATTAGTAGGCTTTGTCCCCTGTGTACATTGGCCCTGAGAATATCTCTGTTTTATGCTTGACTAGGGGAAACTTTCACATTACAAATCATTCACTCTACAAGCCATTGCAGTGCTGGAAACCTATCCTGAACTGAAGCCACAGAAAGTGTACATCTCATGTGAACTGTGAAGAAAAAAATAAATGTAATATTTCTAAGAAAAGTTTAAAAAATACACATATATAATTGTCTTCGGTCCAAGGCCATGTCCTCTTACCTTTTTTCATTCCCATATGATTTCTGAGCAACCTTAGCGTGCAGAATCAGCACAGTCTGGTCAGGACGTTGCTGGAGGTATTGGCGAAAAGTGTCACGGGTCACATTGGGCTGATCAGAGCCAGACCTGAGGGATGGAATTATACCATAATAGAAGGTGTTCGATGCCACAGGTCTCTATACTCGCTATTTGTCAACAACAGTAATGTCAAATCATTTCTCGCTGGACCCCTGGTCTCAGGAATTCTCCTAGCAAGCAGGAGGACACATGCTGAGTGGAGCTCAGATACCAAGAAGAAAATAAATAAAATGACCAATTTGGACTAGCAGTCCCTTAACATTAGAAGAGCCTTTCACTCATTGAAGGCTTAGATAACTCCCCCATTCCCTAACGGGCATTTCCATTGCTTTCTCTTACTCGCAGTAAGTACAACAGCATTGAAGGGCAGTAATGTAGCACAAACTTACAACAGAGTAAAATCCCAACAGAAGCGAACAGCAGGATAAAACCCAGCACAGACTGACAGCAGAATGGGCCAGGAGGGAGTCATTGGCATCAGGTCCAATGTAGACATCTTTGTGTAATTAATTTATGCAAACCCTTTGCTCCAGCAAAGCCCTGTAAATCCCAAAACAGTGTAAAAGAAGTCTCATTGTAACTGATCCATGGCTTTTTCCTGACCTTTGCACCCAGGAAATAGTCATTCTTTGGGGACGGAGGTCAGATAATTCAGCCCTGATTTTATTTTGCGAATGTACATCAATTTTAAAATTTTGTGAAGGAGCTAGTAATGTGAAGATAGATATAAGCAGCTTGATGTGTGCAGTTCATTCAGAAGTAACCCTAGGGATTAGAACATGCTGTTAAGGTTCCTCGTAGCCTATGAGATAGCGTCACTCATTGCTCATGGGACCACTTTCATTGCAGTAAAATGGAAAGTAAGCAATGCAGTAGAGCTCTTGTAAAGAAAACCTATCAAAGCAAGAATGTATGCCCGTACCAGGAATCCAGCTCCGTTTGTCAGTTCTCAGTTGAGTCACTGACTGTCAGCTTGATGAAAGATTAAGTCCTATTATAGCAAGCCGTCCAATAGCCTGAACATGACTGCATTCTTGACATTAATCCAAGGAGGCTGCAGTCAATGGACAGGGCCACATTGTCAGCTCCTCTTGGTTGTGAGCTTGACCTGTTCCAAACTGATTGTTAAAATAAAATCATAGCATCAAAGAATGACATAACACAGAAGGAGGCCATTTCACCCATTGTGACAATGCCACCTCTTCGAAAGCGCTATCCAATTTGTTTCACTCCCCTATTCTTTCCCTTAGCCCTGCCAATATTTTTCCTTTTCGAGCATTTATCCAGTTCCCTTTTGAAAGTTATTATTCAATCTGCTTCTACTGCTCTTTCAGGCAGCACATTCTATATCGCAACAATTCACTGCGTAAGGACTGTGATTGCAAGAACTGTCCACTCCAGAACTGAAATGAAGGTCTTTTAACCACACAATTAAGAGATTCGCGTACAACATTGGGATTCGGACCATAACTGTTTGTTTTGCTTATTTTACAAGAGGTCATTTAAGTTACACACTGCAGTTCCAAACCATTTGTGACTTCCAATTCTTGAATGGTCCAACAGCAGAATCCGACCATCTCCCCTTGATGTTCAATGGCATTACCATCACTGAATCCCCCACTATCAACATCTTGGGGGTTACCATTGACCAGGAGCTGCAAATCCATGACCGCTACCATCTAGAAGGCCGGGGGCAGTAGATACACGGGAACACCACCACCTGCAAATTCCCCTCCAAGCCACAGATCGTCCAGACTTGGGAATTATATCACCGTTCCTTCACTGTCGCTGGGTCAAAGTCCTGGAACTCCCTCCCCAACAGCACTGTGGGTGTACCTACACCACATGGACTGCAGCAGGTCAAAATGGTGGCTCACCACCACCTTCTCAAGGGCAACTGGGGATGGGCAATAAAAAGGCTGGCCCAGCCAGTGACCCCTACATCCCATGAAAATAATTAATAAAAAGAGTCAAGCTTTTTGAGCCTTGCCAGTGAGTGTTAATAGCGTTTTCAACAATGGGAGAGGGTTCAGCTTGCCACTGAGTTTGAACCTGACTCACATGCAGCTTTTTGCTGAAGGAGATTGTAGGCTAGAGATTGAGATTGGGTACTAAAGATGATTGGGAATAAATAGCAATTGAGAATGTGACTTGTTACTGTTTTGTTTATTCCCTGGATGTAGATGACATTGGGAAAAGCTCTGTTTATTCTCATTGCCATCTGGGATGCCATTTACTCCACATAAACATTGAAAAAGAAAGACTTGCATTTCTAGAGCACCTTTTATGACCACATGGTGTCCTAACGTATTTTACAGCCAATGATATACTTTTAAAATCACTGTTGTGATGTAGAAAATAGGCAGCCAACCTTCCCACAGCAAGCTCCCAGAAGCAGCAATATGATAGAGAGAAGGTCATCTGTTTGGCTGTGGGATCAACATTAGCCAGGATGCCAGGGCGAACTTGGCCTGCTTTTCTTCTCAATACTGCCATTGGATCTTTTATGTCCAGCTGACAGGGCAGAGAGGTTCAATGCCTCATTTACTGGATGGCACCCCTGTCAGTGCAGCACTCCCTCAGCACTGCACTCAAGTGTCAGCCTGGGTTTTGTGCTCAAGCCACTGGAGTGGGACTTGAACCCAAAACCTTCTGACTCAAGAGGCAAGAGTGCTACCAACAGATGTAAATATCAAAAGTAAAGGATAGACCTCAAGATTAAGACTGGATAGCAACGGAGATGGGATGGCAATCAGGGGAGGAAATAGAAAATGACAGGGAAGGGATACAGTTAAGGACTGGCAATAAATAGTGATTAGCAATGGACAGAGATAAAGGATGGAAATGGATTGCATTGGGAAGAAATAGTAATCAACACTGGCTAATTATCCCACACACTATCCGAGGCTGAACTGAATCAAACTGCAGTAACCTCACTAGTCTTCACTGCTGGCTGAGCTCAGCGAACTCATCACAGAGCAACAACTGAACCTTGAACCTTCATCATCTATAAGGCATCTAACACATGGTAAGGGTGGGTGGGGGGGCGTGCTGCAGTGAGTCACTAAATTAATATGAAGACAGACTCTATATAAATGATATTAAAATACAGGCTGAAATTAATAACTTAGACAAGTTCATGTTGACTGCTTCAATACCAAAGGACAGAAACTCAGTAAGTGTGGGTTTTATGTCTGCACAGCGGGCGCCAGATTATTTGAAACTGTTTAAGGATTATTTATACTGCGTCGTAAGCTTCAAAATTGCAGCAGTGTTATCACAGTGACTCACTCCTGAAATAAACCATACTTGGGGTTTCGGATGATTTAGTCTGTTATACGATTTGATCTGAGGAGGTGACATTCGACTTCAGCGGTGGGCTCTGAAAGTCTGATCAGAAGACAGTCTCAAGCACCACAACTGAATGCTGACACTATATGCACAAACATACTATTCACTGTCTGTACCGATCTCTCTTGTCTCTATTTTGTTGATACTACGATGGGTCTACAACTCTCTGAGAACACTGTGTTCATTCAGTTTTGGCCTCTCGAGCATCCCCAAATTCCCTTCATCTCACCATTGGCACCTGTGCCTTTAGCTGCCTGTGTGTTAAGCTCTGGAATTCCCTCCTTAGACCTCCCTACCTCTCTCTGCTCCTTTAAGATCCTGCTTTAAACTTAGCACTTTCACTTAGCTTTTAGTCATCCTCCTAATACCTCCTTCTTTGGTTCCATGTCATTTTTTTGTATGATTACACCCCTGTGAAGCTGCTTGGGATATTTCCTACTATAAAGGTGCTCTCATATTACACTAACAACCAATTTAAGTTCCAGTCAGGCTCACAAAGTGACTCACTTACGCTCAGTAGAAGCTACATAGATTCAAATGCAGGGATTTGTCCTCTGCAGGCAAAGGGAACGTATCTTGGAATTGCACCTTGTTTGAACTGAACAATAGCCTGAGAGACAATAGTTCCCTGGCGCATTCTCCATGGCAATGCTTCAACCAATCAGAGGTGACTTGCCAACCAATCAACACCCTTTTCTCATGCAGTATTAATTGTTCTGCCTTTGATATTTGGCATCCTTGCATCTGTCCTGATGAGTGCAAGGTGAAAAGCTTCAACAGGATGTGTCTTTTTTCAGCAAAACTCAAATGCATTATTATTATTCACTGAACATTCATGCTCCTTTCTTAACTCCATTCACCAGTGTGAAAACTCATCATTCTCCCTCCATCCTCACTCTGTTGAAATTGAGATCGCACAATCTGTTTCCTAATATGATCAACATTTTCAAGGATCTCAAAAAGACTGAAATTACTTAATTACTATCATAGAATGATGCAGTCCAAAATGCCTAACCAGCCATCCAATCAACTTCATTCCCTTCCTTTAATCCACAGAGTCTTATAATCACAAACTTACTGTCACTACTGCTATATTTTCTAATCCTATCTTAAACTTTGCTGATATTCTGCACTTTTCATCGAAGTTTGCTATGAATAAAAATATTTGGTACATCCTAGATTTTTCTAGGTTCTGATGGTTGACCCTCTCTACAACACGGGCCTGAATTTTACACGCATCATGCACGTGATTGGTGGGCCTGAAAGCAGATGCATTAACCACTCCCACTTGCTATCGCAACCCGGATGCAATTTCACGCTGGCTGGCTGATTAAGGGCCAGCCAGCATGAAACACACCCAGGCATTGCCTCAGCACTGCAGGCAGGGTCAGGAGCGTCACAGGCACCAGATCCAATGGTGACCCAGAGGAGGCTTTTAAAAGAGCACAGGCAACTCCCTGAAGGCTGCCAGGAGTTGGTGAGGAGACTCAGGGCACTGTCCATGAGAGAGTATATGATATTCTACTTTGGAGGAGTTATGGCCTCAGCACCCGCTGGGCACGCCAGGTGGGAAGACAATGCTGGTGGGCACTTTGCCCCCATTGGTTCTCTGACAAGTGCCTACACACTCTCGTAGAAGCAGTGAGTGTCCGGCATGAGATCCTCATGCCGTGGGATGGCAAGAGGAGGCCACCCCACTAGAGAAGGAAGGCCTGCATGGAGGTGGCTGCCCTGGTGAGTGGGCATGATGTTGTGTGTCACACATGGATCCAGTGCCAGAAAAGGTTCAATGATCTCTGCCTTCCGCAAGGTCAAGTACCGTCTTGGGATGGAACTGTGTATAGTTGTCTTGGGGAGGCCGTTCTTCATGGCGCTCAGGGGTGTGAGATGCAGAGTGACAAATGGTACATATCCTTGTGCTGGCCAAGGCTGGGAGATGTGCCCGCTTGCCTTGGATGTACAGAAGGGTGAGGTGTGCTAATCTGATGGGCACCTCAACCTGGGCTTCCTTGGGATGGGCTGAGGGGGCGAGGCTGGGATGGTGTGGCATGTAGAGGGTGCACTAATGAATGTACTTTTGTCCGTACAAGAAAAGCCATAATGCGCTGGAGTGGGCACAAATGGGTAGTGGGGTGCCCAACCTGTTGATACTTTCCAAGTTTGAGATGGACACCCTGGACATGGAATGTGAGCGTGGAGCAAGGTGCATAGATTGTGGAGAGGTAGGGGTCTCAGAGGAAGGTAAGGATCCAGTGGACAGGTGAGAGACTGGAGAAGTGTGTAAGAAATGTAGGATCATGGCATCTCCAATGAGAAGTTCTAAGCAAAGGTCCCTATTGCTCATCCAATCACAGCACCTCAGTGAGACAGTTATCCATTGTGTCATGCGTGCATAGTCACTTTGTTACAATGTAATCAACTGACATATTCTCCTTCTTCTTCAGATGCACCATTCTCACGATACCCGAGAGATCCAAGAACACTCCCTTGACACCCAAGGAGCAGCCACAGACAGATGCACCCACGTCACATCACCTCTTCATTCCAAGCATCAGTGCAGATACAGGCACATCAGTGGGCAACAGCATATCAGATCAGATGGTAGCTCACAGGGGTAAGAGTACATCACACTCGGATGAGGAGCTGGTGGAGGCAAAGAGTTCCCAGAGCACCGGCAGTTGGAGGACTGGTGGAGACCAGGACCATGCTGAATCCAAGGTAGATGATGAGCCTCCAGGGTCGTCCATCAGGCAGCAGATACTGGATGTCCAGCGGGATGTGCATGAAGATCTGGCGGAGACCCTCTGTCTTGGAGAAGTCCATACAGAACGCAAGCACTGAGTTGACCCTGAGCACTGTGTTGACCTGGAGCTCTGAGCGCACAGCCTCCTCCATTGAGAGAGTGGTGGCTCTCATGGAGAGGCAGCTCCAGGATTGGAATCAGGGGTTTCTGGGGCTGTACTCAGACCTGTAAGCTCACGCACCAGCAGAGACATCAGTGTGAGAGATGGATGAGGCATCTCGTCTATCTGCTGGTGCCCGTCCATCAATAGCAAACAGGGCGGTTCAAACCAACCTCATGTTGGCAGACAACCTGCATGTTGGATCTGCAGGCTCCTCCCAGGGTGCTCCTCCTGACAAAGACAGCAGCTCCTCCTCCCCTCTGCCAATGCCTGTGGCATCTGATGAGACCATGATGACAGGACATCAGTCAGCAGGCTGCCTCTAATGCTGCTGCTGCAAGGGGTTTTGAGGTGGGGGGGCACCAAGATGCAGCATTAGCAAGCGGAGGTTTAGGCACTATAAACATAAGAGGGATTGTCATGGATGATATAAACTAAATTGATACATATTCTATGTTCAAATTATGTAACTATGACCCAATTTAAAGATGTCATTATGTGTCATGGTCTGATTGTGCTTCATGTTTCTCATAGGCATTTGGCCTGGGAATGGATTGTGACAGATGGGAAGGGCTGCAAACTTTATTTCAGAGGTAGTTGGTTGACAAAGGGCTCACAGAATGGCCTCATCAAGAGTGTTCAGTAAGGAGGTGTCACCCTTGCCCTCACTTTCAAGCCATGCTTTGGATGCCTGGCTGAATGATTGGAGAATCAAGGCCTCCCTGGTCTCCCTGCCTCCCACAAGGTACGTCACTTCCACAGTCACGTCCTCACCCTGAGCCTCCTCCAGCTCCTCAATCAGACCCATCAGTTGAGTCGTCCTCTGTGGTCTGGGGAGCTGCCTCGCTGTCTTCATCCTCCAATGGGCCCCCTCTTGACAAGAGTGTGATGAAGGTATTATAATTTTCATAATATTTTTCTGGTTTCGTGTAAAGTAGGTTTATGGGGGGTTGTGTTGTTCTGTCTGTGTGTGTGATTTAATTACATCTTGTAGACAAACAAACTGCAGGTTGAAGTTGTCAAAAGAAGTAAGGTGTAGAAGTGCCTTTAATATGTCAGTGAGTAAGCATGGTTGGGGTCTTAGCATGTAAGGTGTAAAGGGAATTTGCATTTGTAAGTAGCTGAAGGGAGAATTTGGTTTTCAAAGGGATCTCAGTCTGTTTACGAGCAGCCAGAGAAGCAAGTTAAGGATTTTGTTTATTTTTCTCAAGGGTTATTGGCAATATAGTGGCAACATGAGAAGATCTATATTATGAGAAAGGTAAAGTTCCAAAGACATATGGACAATAGAATTTATACATTAAAAAGGAGAAACATGTATAAAGGAGAATGAGGCTATATGTCAAAAGGACATTGTAAGATCTAGAGAAGAGCGAGAAGCCCCCAGGATTTGTGCATTAAGCCTGCTGTCTATAGAAATCGAAGCTGGGAATGCCACTTTGAATTCTACAGTGCAAGGTATTGTGTTTAACTTGCTGGATCTGTTTAAAATCATTTTTTTACCATTGCCTTAACGGGGGTGTAACTGGAAGCCAGATTAATTAGGGGTTTTAGGAGTTATTATAGCAGTAATTTGTAGACCTATGTATGTGCTTAAAATGTTTTCTTTTGTTAATAAATGTTTAATTTAGTTTTTAAAAAAATCTGAGTGGATTTATTACTTCTGAATTCAGGGCATGCATCATGAAATAAATAAAAATTGCAAGACTATTGTGATAGTGTGATCAAGTTTCCCTTGTGGCACACATCATTAGCCACGTCATAACAAGAGCCAGATTGTGCAGAATGCAACACACAATGACAATAAGTGAAATGCGCTTTGGAGGATATTGCTGTGCTCCCCCTGAGAGGAATCTCATCTTGAGCAGGTCAATGGTCCTTTCAATTACTGCCCTTGTGGAGGCATGACTTCCATTGTACCTCTCCTCTGCTTCTGCCCTTAGGTGTCTGAGTGGCGTCATGAGCCACCTTTTCAGAGGATAACCTTTGTCACCCAGGAGCCAACCATCCAACCGAGCTGGAGCCATGAAGAGCCTTGGCACCTGGGAATGTTGTAGGATGTATGCATCATTGGAGCTGCCAGGTTAGCTAGTGCAGACCTGCAAGATCTGTGTCTTGTGATCATAGATAAGCTGAACATTCATGGAGCGGAACACAGCTCAACTGCTGGCGCCTTTTATGCCCACGTAAGTGTAATCTTATGGCACCCTGGTTGCGGGGAAATGCTGCAATTGCAGCAAAGCCTCTGGTTTGCTCAGCCTGGCTGGTTTTGTCAGTCATGAAATGAATGAAGTTCATGACCCGTCTGAACAGAGCATTAATGACCAGCTTGATGCAGCGGTGGACAGCTGATTGGGGGAAACCACATAGATCTCCCACTGAGCCCTGGAAAGAACCTGAGGGGCAGAATCTCGGATCAGCAAGCAGGTAAAATGACGCGCGGTGATGTTGGGTGTGCGTCCCGACATCACCATGCGTCATTCAGATCTTCAATTCGGCGGGCTTGCAGCTGACTCTGGTGCATGCCAGTCGAACTTCAAAGGCCTATTAAGATCATTTAAATTCCAATTGAAATAATTAACTGAGTTGCCCGTCCAATCTTAAAGACTGGCAGGCAGGCCAAGAGCCCAGGCAGCCTTCGCGTTTATCATGAAACCTCATCCACGGGCGGGATGAGGTTTCATGAAGGTTTTAAAACATTAATAAAAAATGTTAATAAAATCCATAGACATGCCCCAGCTCGTGTCACACTGTAACATGAGGGGCCAAGTCTTTACATTTTTTTTCTTTTATTAAAATTTTTGAAAATCAAAGTAACCTCCCTGAGGTAACTCTGTGCCTCAGGGGGATTTCTGCGCTCTTTTACTCAGCACCACCACCACCACCACCCCCACCCACCCCCCCCCCCCCCCCCCCCCCCCCCCCCCCCCCCCCCCCGTCAGGGAGAAAATTCTCTCCAAGGCAAAGAAGTTCAGAGCTACTGTTATGTTAGGAGCCTCTGGCAAAGGGTGGCCACGCACAGTTTGAGGCGATCTCTGGGCCAATCATCTGGCATATGGAGGTCAGTCTCCCGAGGAAGATGGAGTCCCCCTTAGGCATTGGACCTCCGACATGTCCAGGTAGCTGGAGTCCTGTCAGTAGACTCTGGCTGCAAGGTAATGGTGTCTTCTGCTGACCCTTCCACCTTGCACTTCCTGCTGGCCCTGCACCCACTCTAGCTGTACTTCTCTTCCCACAGGTCGCTCTCTGACATGCTGCCTGCAGACACCAGGCCTCCTCTCCCTTCTGGCACTCTCCTCCTCTTCGGAGGAGGTCCCTCCAGTGGAGTAGACAGTCCCCATTTACTGGTACACAGATGGCACAGGGTAGTGCCCTGAAGGGTGCACTTGACAGAAAGCCACCAAGAAAGCTTGTAAGTCAAAGAATCCTCCAGAAAACAGAAGAAATACAATGAACTGTCAGAAAACCATCTACAACAAACTCTCATCTAAACTCCTATCTACTCACATAGCCACAGCTCTGGTTGACTTTTATCCCATCCTGGATTAAGTTTCAATGAAAAACTGGATGGCCACCTGGCCATGTGGCCCATGCGTCAACTGCTAAATCGTACGGGCCAAGTCAAATTTCATGCGATTGCCTTTTTAATGGGCTTCATTGCCCATTTAACTGTCAACAGATGCGCTTCCGAATCCCTCGCACCTGCTGACCGTAATATAGCGCAATGGCGCAACATTTTCTCATGCAATTTCATGCGGGTTCAGGCTGGCCGCACGCCCACTCCTAGAGCATAAAATTCTGGCCACAATTCTTTCATCTTCAGGCTCCTGATCACAATGTCATCCTTTATTTATTTGCTTGATGGGGTGATACTGCCAAGGCTGCATTTATTGTCATGTTGCCAGTGATCTCCTTTCCTCTGCATTGGGAAGAGCAAAGCAATCATTTTGTTCCGAGCACAAACCCTGCCCTCTGACCTCTGACTTCATCTCCTACTCCGGCCACTAATTCACAACCTCGGTGACCTGTTCAACTCTGAGCTGAGCCATGGATCCATATCCTCTATCCACCTGATATCTCTTCCCTTGGTATAGAGTCCATTTTAACCCCCTAAATCTCTGCAAATCACCTTGCAATTCTTTTCTACATTAAAGACATTACATGGTTTAAGTTGGTGCTATCCTCCAATTGCCCTGAGATTTTGTTGGTGAATATCATGAACAATAGAATAATAAAGGAGAGACTGTTGCTACCAGATGAAGGGGCAGTAACCAGAGAACATAGGGACTTGGCAATAGAGCCAGAGGTGAAATGAAGGGAAGGTTTTTTTTTTACACAGTGCATTATTATAATTAGTGGAAGTAGATCCAACGGTAACTCTCAAAAGGGAATTGGATAAATACTGAAATGGGAGAAAACTGGAGGGCATGGGGAAAGAGCAGGGGGAGTGAAACTATTTGGGCCACTCTTTCCAAAAGCTGGCACAGGCACTATGGGCTGAATGGTCTTTTTCTGTGCTTTAAGAATGTTTGATTCCTAAAGCAGACTAACCTCAGTTGGCATTGTCATTTTCACTCAAACAGTAATATCAGTAAAATAATATTTATTCAATTTAAGTTCATGATTTATCACATAACAGCGCCTCATTATTTATTCAGTGCTTCACATATCACTACCAAACATCTTTTTATTGTCTACATATTTTCTCCCTGACATATCATGATGATATAAGTATGTGAGACTATAAAATGTCTTCATTTGGTTTCCAAATTAGATTTATGTCAGGCGTTATTTCAAAGCGTTTTGTTTATTTAATCAATGTCAGGGCCAACTCAATACCTCAAGTGAATTAATGCATATTTAATCTATTGAACTGTCTGAATAACTAATTTAAATGGTGAAAGGCAGATACCTTCAGGCAGTTTACAAACCATCAATTCATATTTTTATGGCCAGGATTTACTTTTGCTTTTGTGCTTGCCAAACCATAACTTCACACCCATTAAAGGCAGTGAGTGGAAAATCACAGACTGGCAAGCTCAGGAGTGGAAAACTCCAGCCTTTAAGCTTCCTGATCTGCACAGAAGGATCCCATATCACAGTGACAGTCCTGACCTCATGTCATTGCAGCCAAACCTCCCAAATACAGAGCCCCCCTTGACCCATCTAGAGTAATGCAGTGGGGAGATCTGTCTCCAACATCAGGGACCCATAATTGCACTGGACAATTTAGAACCAAAGAGCTAAGAGGCCAACATTTGTCTTGTGTGGGAGAGCAGAATGAGCTACCTGATGTTTGGTTCCCATTCAGTGATTACATTATTGCTTCAGAGTCAGAAGTCTGTGGATTCAACTCCTGTTCCAGAGACTTGAGCACAAGACCTAGCCTGACACGCCTAGTGCATTACTGAGGGAGTACTTCACTGTCAGAGGTGCATCCTTCGGATGAGATGTTAAACTGAGGCCCAGTCAGTTCTCTCAGGTTGATATGAAAGATCCCATGACACTGTTTGAAGAAAATCAGGGGGATCAGCTGCCTGTTCAGGTCAATATTTACTCCTCAATCAACACCTAAGAAATTATCTGGTCATTTATCACATTGCTGTATGTAGAACACAAATTGACCATCACATTTCCTACAATACCACAGTGGCTACACTTCAAAAGAGCTTTCTTGGTTGTTAATTATATCAAGATCATGAAAGATACTATGTAAATGCCAATTTCTCATTTTTCGTTTGGCTTACTACACAAATTAATTGACCTCCAAATGCATTGCTCACAAGACGTGCAAGGATGTGCTCTTTCATAAGGAAGTCCAGCTGTTGTAATACTGGTCCCTACAGATGAACTAACATGGTTTGCAGGAGCTGGTTACTTGGCTTAATAGGATTTGGGAAAAGCGTAGGAGTAATTGTGGATTGGGAAAGTAAGGAGTTACTGGGGTCATGAGCATTGGGAAGGCAAGTAGTGGGGGTTGTTGGTACTTGGAGTATATCAGGAAGCAGGAATAGGGATAGTGAGGTGGTGGAATTTGGAGAGTGAAGAATGGGTTGTGCAGAATGGAATATTGGTAATTTGGGTTGGTGATAACATCTGTGGTAAACAAGTTTTCGAAGTAAGAAGACCGCAGGAAAAAGGAAAAAAACCAGGAGGGGGGTTGGAATTCAAGGAAAGAAAATATGACAACGAGGAAGGGGCTTTTAAAATGTGTGCGAAGCTGACCTGCAAAACTACTGCAGGGAATCACTGTTTAAAAAAACATCTGGGAAGCACAACTCAAAAAATGAACCAGGAAAGAACCTCAAACAACACAAAGTGCTGATTCAACAGAACGATGTGGGCTTGGAGAGTTAAAGTTATATAACCTTGGCTTGTAACCTTGAGTTTAGTTAACTGGGGGTGATCCAATCAAGGAATTTAAAATGACAAAAAAATTTAAAAGGATAGATACAAAGAAACTGGTGAATCACCAAATCTCGTTTTGGGAAATGGGCTCTATCTGCATCATGATTCATTCTTGGAGCTGTCATGGTTGTTTGGTGTTTCACGAGAGATCTGGAGGCTTGTATGATTAAACATAAGCCGTTTATTGTTGAACCATAACTATGTACATATATACGAGATACTGCCGTCCATGGGTGCTGCCCCCATGCTTGTTCCTTCCAGCCTCTACTGTATAGTCTACTATCATCTGACTTTCTATATCATACTGTGGGGGCTAATGTTCTCCAGTCCCTTGAGTAAAATAATCCTTACTCTGCCAAACATCCTTATACAACACTTGGAATGTGGATAACTCTGGTAAAGCAGTATTTAATGCCCATCCCTCTTCATTCTGAGGGCATTAAGGGTCAACAATATAGTGTGGACCTGGAGGCTCATGCAATCCAACCGACCATGGGGCAGCCAGTTTCTTTCCCATTGGTGAACCAGTCGGGTTCTTAGAACAAATTGGCAGCCTTTGGGTTTATTTCCTTGGTGCCAACCAATTACTGAATTAAACATCAGTGCAGGCAATTGTGGGAACTTGAACTTGTAATCTCTGAGTTGTCAGTCCCACCATAAGCACTAGGCTACTTCTGGCAGCTCTACACTCATTCCCAGTCAAAGCAGATCAAAAGCAGTAAAACCCACAGGTCAGTCAGCATCTGAAAGACAACATTTCATCACAACATTGTAGAGGATCATCCAAAAGTCCAGGATACTTTTTTATTCCAGAAATGCACCATCCCAGGGAAAAGATTCCAGTTAAGGGTTGATTCTATCTACTTTAAACCGATGGAAAGTCTGTGGGGGACAGGGGTGGGGGCAGTATTGGGTTACAAATTTTGGCCCAGCGCTCCCTTCTGGATCCCCTTCTCCAAGGGCCCCTGAACAAGGAATCAGCTCTCTTGTCGCTATCTGTTGGTAACATCGTAAACAGGGGAGAAGCATCCTAACAAAATCATAAACAGCAAGAACAATCTTCCTGTTCTTTTTATGCCGTCATTAACACATGGAAGTTTTCTCACTTAATGTGTGTTTTTGAGCTTAATTTGTTCTTCTTCCAAAAATGTTATTTGATTCCACCTCACACAATAACTTTTACTTTGTTAACACTGAGATTGGGCAACAGAATAACAAATCTTCAAAATATTTTTGATATCAAATTTATGGAAACAGAAAAATATTCTATAAATTCATTGTCTTCCCAATCACGGGATCTAGGAACTCCTGCAGTCCCCAGATTGAGATGATTGGTGTCCAATAGCCACAGCCAATGTGGTTTTCCTTTGTGCAAGTTATGACTCCAACCAGTGGAGAGTTTACCCCCTGATTTCCATTGACTCCAGTTTTGCTAGGGCTCCTTGATGCCACAATCAGTCAAATGCTGCATTGTTGTCAAGGGCAGTCACTCTCACCTCACCTCGGGAATTCAGCTCTTTTATCCATGTTTGGACCAAGGCTGTAATGAGGTCTGGGGCCAACTGACCCTAGTAGAATCCAAACTAAGCATTTGTGAGCGTGTTATTGCTGTGAAAGTGCTGCTTCATAGCACTGTCAACCTTCCATCATTTTGCTGATTGAGAGTAGACTGATGGAGCAGTAACTGGATGACCGGACTGGATTTGCCCTGCTTTTTGTGGATCAGATATACCTGGGAATTTTCCACATTGTCGGTTCAGGTGCCAGTGTTGTAGCTGCACTGGAATAGCTTGGTTAAGGGTGCGGTTAGTTCTGAAGCACAAGTCTTCAGTACTATTACCGGAATGTTGTCAGTGCCCACAGTCTTTGTTGTATCCAGTATCCATCTCCCTGACAACCCAATAAACTTCCAATTTATATATAGGCACGGAGTGGAGTTTACAAGGTTAACTCTGCAATTAAATGTAGATTTTTTAATTTAATTGTACAACAAAAGATGTTTGTTCGTTTGCCCAAATTTGCAGTAAATGTATGCCATTGACAGGACAGCAGTTTTCAAAGGAATTCCCTTGACAAATAATTCAGGACAAAAAATATATCTATTTTGTTTTAAATCTGCTTTGCAAGTCCAAACTAATTCATGCCAGCGAATTTCATCTCTGCAGCCAGCTTTCTGTACAGCCCACTCTCTGAAAGAAATCCTAGACAGTGTCTAACTTTCCTCGAGTGGGTTTTCAATGGGACATTCATCCACTCCAGAGGGAGTGGTTTACTTACCCCTGACCGGGGCAATGTATTAAAAACCTTCCCCACATTCTTCTACTCCGAGACAAGAACCCCTCCCGCAGATTTATTTGAGTGGTTCAGGCAAGAGGGAAAGACAGTCAGCAGTTTTATATCTTCTATTCATTCCCATAACCCCCTGAATTCTTATCTTACATTCTAATCTCATCCATTCCATTCATTGGATTTCCAGAGGCTACAATCTTTCCAGTGGATATCTCCGAGCTACTTGCGTGTGTTTTCTTTTTAATTCGTCGAAGAGAGGTTGAAGCAAACATTCGTGGCCAGTTTTTTTTTCTCTCTATGTAGCTTATATATATATATATTGTTATTATCTTACCTCTCCCACAAGGCTGCCCGCGGAAAGTTGCTGTCGCTCTCCTCCTCTCTCCGCGGCTCGATCGGGACCCTCCGCCGCCTTTCAGCGCTCTCAGCGCGGATCAGGTGAGTGTGCGCTCCCGCTAGGGTGAAAACGCGGTCTCTGCCCGAACCATCTATGAGCTGAGCTGAGTGGAAAGGGGAAGGGGAGAGAGAGAATTTGTTTTTTTCTTCTTCATTCTGGTCTGAGAATGATATTAGCTTCAACCGGGAGAAGCAGAGAAACTTGATTTCCCAAATAAAAAATGCCACTTATTAAAAATGGTAGTTCCTTAAACGTTATTAAGTTTATAAGTCTTCAAGGAACTGAGGTTAAAGGCACATTATAAAATTCTCGAACAACTCACCTCTGGATTGGGTTTACTAACGGAGACACCAATCTTGAAAGAGTTCAGAGTTTTGTTTGGGTTTAAACATTGATGGGGGTTGCATTTGAACAGCAGTAAAAACAATTGTAACTGAAATCAGAGTGGTGCTCATAGCTCTGTCTCTTTCCCTCGGGCCTCTCTGAGACACAAGTTAGGTTGTCACTTTTCTTCCCAGGTCTTATTTTATTTAAGAAAGTCCTGGTATTTATAATAATGATTTGCTTGTAATGTGAATGTGTAAGTGAATAGATTTTATTACAATTTCACACTGGTTTGCATATTATTATGCACACTGTTACCAGGGTATCTCAGTCTGTTGACATAGCTGTATATAGTGGTGTCCTGTACTTCCGAATCAGATGATGCTGGATAAGGGAATGCACTTATAATACTGCTGTGAATGATAGCGGAGCTAAAAGGGTTACATTATTTTGATAAATTCAATAGACTGGGTTTGTATTACCTTTAAATATAGCATATTAAGGGGGGATCTAATTGTGGTGTTTAAGATGATGAAAGGTGTTAATAGGGTAGATAGAGAGAAACTATTTCATCTGCTGGGGGAGTCCAGAACATGGGAGCTGAACTTTCAAACTAGAGCTAGGTCATTCTGAAATATTGGGCTGAATGGCCTCCAGTACTTCGTGAATTTCAAAGCTGTGTAGAGCTTTAAATTGGCAAGAGGTGGGCCCCACCAACTTGTGTAACAATTAATTTTAAAAGCAAGCACTCATGTTTAGGGCATGTCTGTGGAAATGTGTATGATCTTGCAGTATTCTAAAAATTAAAGTGTGACATGGATACTTCCTTGCTCCCCACCCTTTCCAATCTGATGTATTATTAAGATCCAGAATGCAAAACAGGCAGAAAATCTGTAAGGTTACAACACTCAGTACATGTAGAAGAAACTCTGCCACAATTTTAAAGCTGTTCCACACTTTGGATGCAGTAACTACTTCAGGTGGAATCACAAAGCTCCCATTCATCTCAGGCCACTTTCAAACTGCACATTGCATTCAAACTTCAGATCGACAGACATGTTTTCAATGTTTTCTTTAGGAGGGAGACTGGCTGTTTTAAATTTTTGTCTAACTCAGCATCCGAGCTGTGTAACTGTGTTTTTTCCACACTGCAGTAGCTCCATGGCAAAGATTGTGCCACTGTAACTTATCCATGGCCACTCAATACTTTAATCCAACAATTTTAAAAGACAAATATGAGTTCCCACATAAAATCATAGCATGATACAGGTCATTCGTTCCATTATACCTGTCCAGCCCATTGAAAGTGTTATCCCAACTAACTTGGAAATATATCGCCGTTCCCTCACTGTCTCTGGGTCAAAATCCTGGAACTCCCTCCCTAACAGCACTGTGGGTGTACCCACACTATTTGGACTACAGCAATTCAAGACAGCAGCTCACTGCCTTAGGGATGGCCAATAAATGCTGGCCCAGCAATGCTCAAATCCCATAAATGAATTTAAAATAAACATTTCTCTCTCCCCATATCTTTGCAATGTTTTCCTTTTCAAGTATTTATCTAACTTCCTTTTGTAAGTTCCTACTGAATCTGCTTTCACCACCCCTTCAGGCAGTGCATTCCAGATCACAAAGCAACTCACTGCATTAAAACAATTCTCTTCATTTCATCTCGGGTTCTTTTACCTTTGATCTGTGTCCTCTGGTTACCGACTCTTCTGCTATTGGAAACAGTTTCTCCTTATTTACTCCATCAAAATCTTACATGGTTTTGAACACCTCTATTAAATCTCTCTCTAACTTTCCCTGCTCTACGAAGAACAGTCCCCAGTTTCTCTAATCACTCTATGTAACCCCATTACTGGTACTGCTCTGGTAATTCTCCACTGCACCCTCTCCATGACCTTTTCCTATTCTTAAGTGTGATGGACACAATATTCCAGCTGCGGTCAAACTTGTGATTTATAAAGGTTTAGCATAACTTGCTTGCTTTTGTACTTTATTCTTCTATTACAAGGTGGACGTGGAAAGAATGTTTTCTCTTGCGGGTGAGTCCAGAACTAGGGGACACAGTTTTAAAATTAGGGGTCACCCTTATAGGACAGAGATGAGGAGAAATGTTTTCTCTGAGGATTGTGCAACTTTGGAACTCTGTGCCTCAGAAAGCAGTGGAAGTGGGGTCACTGAATATTTTTAAGGCAGAGATAGATAGATTCTTATTAGGCAAGAAAATCAAAGGTTAACGGGGGTAGATGGGAATGTAGAACTTGAAACACAAACAGATTAGCTACGATCTTATTGAATGGCGGGGAGGGCTCGAGGGGCTGAATGTCCTACTTCTGCTCCTATTTTGTGTGTTCGTATTAATAATATGAAGAGTTGCCCGAAAGCTGATTTCCAGGGTTTTTCTTATTTATTCATGGGATGTGGGCATCGCTGGCTAGACCAATTTCCTAATTTTCCATCCCTAATTGCCCTTGTGAAGACGGTGGTAAGGCGCCTTCTTAAACCACTACAGTCCATGTGGTGTAGGTACACCCACATTACTGCAAGATATGTGAACTTTGAAATAAGGATGCTCTTTCAGCAGTCAGTGATGGTTTATAATCTTTTTTATTCTTTTATGGGATGGGGCATCAACAGTATTCCAAATTCATCCCTAATTGCCCTTGAGAAGGTGGTGGTGAGCCTTGCTAAGTGATAAGTGTCAACCAGATTGATGTGGGCCTGGCGTCATATAGGTAAGGATGGCGGAAGGGTTTTTTTATTTTATTCGTTCATGGGATGTGGGCATCGCTGGCTAGCCCAGTATTTATTGCCCGTCCCTAATTGCCTTTGTTCAGAAGGCATTTTAAGAGTTAACCACATTATTGTGGGTCTAGAGTCACATCTAGGCCAGACCAGGTAAGGACAGCAGATCTCCTTCCCCTATAGGACATTATTGAACCAGATAGATTTTTACAAAAATCAACAATGGTTTCATGGTCATCATCAGACTTTGATTGAATTCAAATTTGCTACAATTGATAATAGCTTCATGCTTACTATTACTGAGACTAGTTTTCAGGTTAATTAATTGAATTTAAATTGCACCAGCTACCATGGCAGGATTTGAACCCATGTCCTCAGGGCATTAGTGTGACCCTCTGGCTCCAGTCCATTACCACTATGCCACCATCTCCCCAGATTAGAATATCCTGTAAGGCTGGAGGGAGAGGTCGTCATCATCATCTTGCATGATGTTATCTTGCCCCTGTCACAGAAATCAGAGCAAGTAGTGCTCAGTTCTTCCACACCACTGTGATGTATGGGATAGGAATGGGCCATGGAGCAATCACGTTCCTGCAAACTGAAAGCCATGCACAAAGCAATGTTCATCAGACTTTTACTGCCAGTGAGCACATTTAAAGAAAAAAAGACATTTAAATGGCGCCTTTCACAAACTCAAGGTGTCCCAAAGCATTTTACATCCAATGAGTACGTTTTTTTGAAGAGTCACTGTTGTAAAGTAGGAAATGTGGCAGCCAATTTATGCATTGCAAGCTCCCACAAACAACAATGTGATTATGATGAAATCATCTGTTTCACTGATTCTTACTGAGGTGCATATATTGGGCAGGACACCGGACCCCTGCCGTTCTTCAAAATAGTGAATAATGTCATGGGATCATTTACAGTCCACCGGAGAGAGCAGATGGATCCTCGATTTAACATCGGATTTGAAAGCCAGAGCCTCTGACAGTGCAGCACTCCCTCAGTACTGACGCTGGGAATATCAGCCTCGTGGTGACTTGAGAGGCAGTAGGGAGCCAGTCTCTTTCAATTGATATAACATAGAATAAATGAAGTTGTTTTGTAAAAAAAAAAAGTAAGAAGGCCACAGCAAAGCAAATGCAATAAAAGATCACCTCTTATAGATTGTTTTGCATTCATAGACAGAGACTGACATCAGTGCCATTACGTTGCACCATCTGTATCCATTCATTAAAAAATCTTGGGGCATCATTGTTAATGAATGTATTGTTTCTGTACTTCAGGGTATCAAGGTGGATAGCTCAGTAAGTCCAGATCACACTTAATTCTATTAATTATGCATGATTGATATCCAAAGATGGAGTCTTGCGTATCTATGGATGTTCCTGAATATGAGATGTCAGCCAGTTGGTAGCACACTTGCCTGTAGGTCAGAAGGTTCCACTCCAGGATTGAGCACAAAAATCAAGGCTGACACATTATTGCAGTACTGAAGGATTACAGCACTGTTGGAGATGCCATCCTTTGGATGTGACATTACACCAAGGCCCGTCTGCCCTCTCAAGTGGATGTAAAAGATCCCATGACACTATGTTGAAGAAGAGAAAAGGTATCCTCCCTGGTGTTCTGGCCAATATTTATTCCTCAATCAACACCATAACATCACAAAAACAGATTATGTGGCAATCATCACATTGCTGTTTGTGGGACCTTGCTATGCACAAATTGGCTGCTGCATTTCCTTCATTACAACACCGACCACACTTCAAAAGTATTGGCTATAAAGCACTTTGGGAGGTCAGCTGGTCATGAAAGGCATTATTGAAATGCAAGCTTTTCTTTCCTTTCTATACCCCAGTGTTTAATATCATCTACTATTTTGGGAGTCTTGATAAATGTGTACACATTTTATTCTGCAACAAAGAATTCTTGGATATTGTAAAGAACACTATGTTTTAAAATCCAAATATCATGATAGTCAGTCATACTGTTTACAAACAATTTAACCAATACCTTAAGGTCATATTGACCTTCCAAGACCTTAGTGAGTTTCTAAGTATTGTGTGGGTAGTCTGGACCCCCTGGTGAGCCATGTCTTTTTGCATGGACTCTGTAGATCATATTACATTTCTGAAATCAGTACTTAAGGAATTTTACACCATCTTAGCCATATTTGACATCCTGCACTCCAGCTGAAGAGCTAAGGAAGCAGTATTTGATCCTTTGGCTAGAGTTGGTGAGTTTAAGTTTTGTATGAAGTATTCAAGAAATATATAAATTTTGAGTTGAATTTCTATTGAGTTAGATGAGCATAGAGGGAGCAGACAGCTTGCAGATGGTACAGGTCATCTTTTGAATGGGTTTAACTGGCAAATGCATTGTATGACTTAAGAAGATGGGAAAGATGAAAACACAGTCAGGAAGTCTTGGTCATGTTGATTATCCAAGGTTCCATTTGTTTTCGCAAGTGGATTATGCCAAGTTGCTTGTTCCTTAGTTCTTTTAGATTTGCCTATGAGTCTTGTAAGGAGCCATGTCAGATCAGAGATGCTAAGAATTGTCCATTCAGGGGTTCGAAGAGCAGTATGAGATATCTGAGATCCTATTTGTCCTTCCAGGAGAGTCTTGATAGTTACAATGACTGACTTTGGCTCCTGGTCCAGCAATGCCTCAATTTTTAAAATTCTCATAATCATTTTCAAGTCAACCCTTGGCCTCACCTCCTCCCCATCTCATAGCCTCGTCTAATTCTACAACCCTCTAAGATCTCTGTGTTCCTCCAATTCTATCCTCTTGCCCATCCCCAATTTTCTTCACCCCATCAGTGGCTGTGCCTTCAGCTACTAAGGTCCAAAGTTTTGAAATTTCTTTCCTAAACCTCCCCACCTGTCTACCTCTCTCTGCTCCTTGAAATCTACCTCATTCATCTGTCCTAATATTTCTGTGTGGCTCGGTGTCAAATTTTGTCCGATAATGTTCATGTAAAGCTCCTTAGGATGTTTTACAATGTTACAGGTGATATATAAATGCAAGCTGTTGTTATTGAGTTAGGGAAAAGCTGGTTAAGTCTTTTGGTAGCATTGAACTGTAAGAGTAAGATTAGTGTGCATGATTTGATCTGGATTTCTTTGGTATGTAATAATTTTGAGTATTTGATGGCCCTCATCATGAAATTACTTGAAGTGTTTCTCTACATGGGTTAAGATGAGAAGGGTTAAGAGTTTTGCTGTGAAAATTTAGTTTTTTTATAGATTAAAGTGCTATTTGGGTGGTGACAGTACTGTGCTTGCTATGTTAAACCATAATCTGGTATCACATGTTAACAGCATTAACAATATAGGAACATAGGAGCAGGAATCTTTGAGTCTGCTCCTCGTTCAATAATATCATGGCTAATCTGGTTGTGGCCTCAGCTCCACTTTGCTATCTGCCATCTTTAACCCTTGACTCCCTTGTCTATCAAAAATCTGTCTAACTCAGCCTTGAACAAATTCACTGACACAGCCTCCACTACTTTCTGTGGAAGAGAATTCCACACACCAACGACCCTTTGGGAGAAAAAAAAGTTTTTCCTCATCTCTGTCTTAAAAGGGCGTCCAATGTTTGGTAAACTATAGTATTTTTTTTGTTCTAACACTTTGCAATGAGTGTTCTGGGCATTTAACTCCAAAAGGAGTATTCTACTTTAAAAAGATGATTGCTCCAATTAAACGTGTGTACGTTACGCATGGACCTGTTCAGTTCATTCCTCTTAACTGAATTATCTTTAAAGGCTGCCATTCCATTTCAGTGTCAAAAATGAATGATTGGATTTAATTAAAATTCTGTTTAATTTTTTCCAAGAAAATATCACAAACCAAAAGTACCCAAAGTGTGCTCTTTGCTCTTATGCTATTTTAACCATGGAATCGACCATCAGTGCTGCAGATCGTTGAAGATGGGGCCTGATGGGTGCACTATTTAGAAAGCTATGTGATATGGTTTCCAAAATCTTAAATGTTTCCTACCCATTTCTATGGAGGCCTGTTCTATAAAAGGAAATGTCTATCTGAGATTGTCAACAGCAAAACGATTTCTTTCTAATGCATAATGAATCCAGTATTAACAGTTCAAAGTCTGTTTGTAATGTGTGCAGAAAAGGTCTGAAGCACTCATATGGTTTTCTTTTATCCACTATTTACACAAAAATGTTAAGCTTCTCAGAATGAATAGTGATTACTAACTGGTTAACTGAGCCATGCTACCTGGACGCCAAGTATATTTCAGGTCTTTTTGTATACTTCCACACAACTTTCTCGCAATCCATCAAAAAACAAATTTAAGAGACTCCCAGTGTGGCCCACAAATGTGACGGGACCCATAAGTTAGAAATTATCATGCCCTATGAATGCATTAAAACAGCAAAAAGAAATCTTTCATCAATCTCGGGATACAGCCCTGCAGGCATTTATTGCCCAACATGAGATTCCCCTGAGAAGACAGTGGTGGAAACTGTTGCAGTTTTATGGTGAAGGCGTTCACACAGTGCCATGAAATAATGAGCTAATCGATGATGAATGAACGGTCATTATATGGCCATGATGGGATGATATATTACTTGGCGAGGACCTTGGAGGTGGGAATTTCCTCTGGCTTCTAACAGTCAATGACATAATGATGGAAGATCAGTGGTCACTGATGTATCTGGGATTCTGGTGACCAAAGGAAATTCATCGCAATAATGTTTGACAGTTTTACATTCCCAATACAGTAATTTTACCTGGCTCCCCTGAAATTCGCTGGAGTATCAATAATGGGAAACAAGGAAATGGTGGAAGCATTGAGCAGGTATTTTGCGTCTGTCTTCACTGTAGAAGAGAAAAAAGTGCCAAGAATACTTGAAAACCATGAAGTAAAAGAGAGGGAGAAACTTTAAATAATCACAATCGTGAGAACAAAAGGTACTGGGAAAAATATCAGAACTGAAGGTTGAGAAGTCCCCTGGACCTGATGGCCTTCATCCTAGGGTCTTAAAAAAAGTGGCTGCTGAAATAGTAGATGCATAGATTGTGTTCTTCCAAAATTATCTAGTTTTGGAAAGGTCCCAGTAGATTGGAAAATATTCTAATGTAACGCCTCTATTCAAGAAAGGAGGGAGACAGAAATCAGGAAACTATAGGCCAGTTAGCCTAACATCTGTCATAGGGAAAATGCTAGAATCCATTATTAAGGAACTTTTAGGAAATCATAATACAATCAGGCAGAGTCAACATGGTTTTGTGTAAGGGAAATCACGTTTGACCAATTTATTAGAATTCTTAAAGGAAGTAACATCAATGTGGATTAAAGGGAACCTGTAGATGTGGTGTATCTGGATTTCCAAGAGGCATTCTACAAGGTGCCACATCAAAGGTAACCTCATAAAATAATTGTTTATGCTGTAAGGGGTAACATATTAACATGGTTAGAGGATTGGTTAGCTAATAGGAAGAAGAGCGTAGGGATAAAAGGGTCATTTTCAGGCTGGAAAGCCATTACTAATGGAGTGCCATAGGGATCAGTGCTGGGACCTCAACTAATTACAATCCATATAAATGACTTGGATGAAAGAACTGAAGGTATGGTTGCTAAATTTAGTGATGACACAAAGATAGGTAGGAAAGTAAGCAGTCAAGAGGACATAAAGAGCATCCAGATGGATTTAGATAGGTTAAATGAGTGGGCAAAAATTTGGCATTTGGAGTATAGCGTGGGAAAATGTGAGCTTTCCACTTTGGCAGGAAGAATACAAAAAAAGTGTATTATTTGAATGGAAAAAGGCTGTGAACTCAACAGTACAGAGGGATCTGGGTGTCCTGGTACATAAATCACAAAAAAATTGGTATGCACGTGCAGCAAGTGATTAGGAAAGCAAATGGAATGTTAACATTTCTTGCAAGAGGAATCAAGTATAAAAGTAGGGAAATTTTGCTACACTTGTACAGGGCATTGATGAACCCACATCTGGATTATTGTGTACAGTTTTGGTCTCCATACTTAAGAGGGAATATAATTGCATTAGAAGGTTCACCAGACTGATTCCTGGAATGAAGGGGTTATCTTATGAGGAAAGGTTGAGCAGGTTGGGCCTATATCTGTTGGATTTTAGAAGATTGAGAGGTGATCTTATTGAAACATAAGATCAAGGGAAATTTGGGATGGGCAATAAATGCTGGCCTGGGGTCCTTGTCAGGGTGAATGCTGACAGTATGTTTCCCCTTGTGGGGGAGTCAAGAACCAGGGGCACAGCTTAAAAATTAGGGGTACCCCATTTAAGACCAAGGTGAGGAGAATTTTTTTTCTCTGAGGGTCAATGGTCTGTGGAATTCTCTTCCCCAGACAGCAGTGGAGGCAGGGTCATTGAATATGTTCAAGGCTGAATTCGATAGATTTTTGATCAGCAAAGGAGTCCAGGGTTATGGGGGGCAGACAGAAACTGGAGTTGAGGCCACAATCAGATCAGCCATGATCTTATCAAGTGGCAGAGCAAGCTTGAAGGGCTGAATGGCCTACTCCTGCTCCTAAATCTTGTATGTTCTTGTCATTGTTTCCTTGATGAAGTTATGAGATATCATCCATGTTATTTATATACACCTTTGTCTGACCAATTGGACTCCCACTAGAACACTTTATCCTAAAAGATGGAACATTACAATTAAAATTTAGACTGAGAATTTTGAAATATTTACAACAACACTAGTTACTGATCTGTGGCATTTCACACAAGGAGTCCAGACCACGTGTAGTCTTCAGGTGAAGTGGAGTTAGAAGCCAAGAGAATAATTGGAGAAAAACATGCAAAGGTAATTCAGTCCCAATTTTAATGTCATAAAGAATTGCTCAGCATAGGAATAAGTAGAGATCTTAAGAAAAAATTATCAAGGCTTTGATTTGGAGTGTCTTGTTGTATGGGGCTGAAACTGGACTTTGAGGAAAATGGACATCCATAGATTAAAAAGTTATGAGATGTGGTTCTGGAGAAGGATGAAGCAGGTCCGTTGGAAAGAACATGAGAGCAGCAAGAAAGTTCTCAGGATAGTGCAAGAGGAAAGATCATTGGTGAAAATCATCAAGAGAAGGCAACAAGGTTGGATTGGCCATAGTATAAAGCATGAGAACTTGCTGAAGGAGGTGATTGAAGGAAAATTAGAGGGATATAGACCAAGAGGGAGAAAGGGAATGATGTTTGATAACTTGAAACAGCAGTATCTTACGAGCTACTGAAAAGCAAACACCTCGAGAGGTGGAGAAATGAAACTGGACCTGTCCTTAGCCAGATCATTTTATAAATATATATTAAAGTCTCAAAATCTATCATTACTTTTATATTCTATTATAAATTACTATATCCATATTTTTGATGTAAACTGCCAGGTGACACTGCAGCACCTCCACTGGGGAAGTGTGTAATTACAGTTTATACAAATACAATTACCATTATAAATGTGGGCATCAGATTGCTGGAGTTGACATTTGCAATATTTTTAATGTGCCTTGGACATTAAAAAAATCAGCATCTACTTGTTCTAAGTTCAAAACAGAAAGGAGAATTTGCTTTTGAAGAAATATATTCTATAGATGCTGGGGAGGTTCAAGCAAGTTGAAATAGCCAGGCACAACCTTTTCCCAAACATAATGGAAAATCTATTACACTAGAAGTCCTGTTAATCAAAGCAGTCCAGGAGCAGGTGAGGGTGTTTTTTTTTCCACAAGCAAAAGCTGCTAAAGGTTTCTTTTATTTTAAAAGGACACTTCATGGGCATTTAAATCATTTCATATTATTATACTAGAGATCCCAAACCGTGTTTTCTTCAGTTTAGAATGCTTTAGAGCCCTTTTCCCAATGGAAAAATAGACCCAATAGGAGATATACTCTAATGCACCTCAACACTTGCACAATGCTGATCAATATAATGGTCAACTTACCTTTGCAGAGCAAAGCCCTATAATCAATCATTGCAGCAAAAATACATCTAAGTTACAATATAGCGTCTAATTAGTGAAACTGAAAGATTTTGAAACACAGAAACAAATTCTGTCAATGAAAGAATTCCAGGAGCTTGTGGTAGTTTCTTTTTGTTTCCCCATTTGGGACTGGGATTCCCTTGTGCTTCATGCCTCCTCTGAGAGGCCATGAGCCACGTTTGAAGGGGCCGGACTCCACTAAAAATACAGAGGTGGGGGAGGGTGGCTGCTGACCACCCCCCCCCCCCACCCCCCCCACCCAGTGGAGCAGGCAAGGCTGGGAGTGCAGCATACAGGCTGACAGCCCGCACTCCTGTCCCACGCCGGCTAAAATTGTTACCAACAGGAATGGGGACAGAAATCCCAGATTCAGATCCTACCAGTCATTCTTAAAGAGCTGCCTAGTCATCCCAACACAGTGAATATTGGGGCCAATGACTTCAGTTTTCCCAAAATTTAGTTGAAGCAAATTTTTGCTCATTCTGGATTGCGGGAAAGCAGTGTGGCTATCAGGGACATTGAAGCCATAGAGATTGGCTATGGTGAAATAGGACAAGGTGTCATCAGCATACATGTGGAGTATGCTCAGTAGAGACAGAGCTGTACCAGCAATCTACTGTTGAACATTTTTTCCCATAGATTTCTGGCGGGGATTTTATCTGGATTTCAGTAAAATCTATATTGGCAGATAAATGAGTGAAGTGATTATGTTATTTTATCACCGTGACTTCATTGTTTATATGCTTTTCTATTAAGGAAGCACATAGCACAACAGTTTTCCATTTGGTAATGTGTAATTCATAACCTCCATTATCAATACTGCAAATGCTACACCATTACTATCCACTTATCTGTACTGAGTATCCAGAGTAAACATAATACTCTCATTCTCTTCACGTATCCCTGAATTATTTGTTGTAAAAATCAATTTTTTTGCATGTTCTGCTCTTTAATCTTTAAGTCAAGACGTGTTTAAGATTGGAAAATTAGCGTTACACAAAAGAAGCACATTTCGGTGAGATTTTGGGTTGCCAGTTCCATCTCAGGAATGGGTCCAATTCAAACCACTCCTGCAGGGTTTACAAGAGAGAATTTCACTGGCTGTCCATACAATAACATGCTTCCCATCTGGTTCTAATCTACATTAGCCCAATCCACAAATATAATTTACATCAGGACTATGTCACTGAGCCCAAAGGTTACAACATTTAATTATTAATATAAAGCTAACAATTCACTTACGCCAAGAAGAGATTAACCATTATAAAAACAGAAAGAGCTTGAAACTGTCCTGGTCTCCCTATTATTAAAAAGGATGTAGAAAGTACAAAACAGATTTACAAGGATGCAACCAGAACTGAAAAGTTAGGCTCATTGTGAAAGGTTGAACAGATTGGGGTTCTTTTCTCTAGAAAAGAAACAGCTAAGGGCTGACCTAATATAGGTCTTTAAGTTTTTTTTTTATTCATTCAAGGGATGTGGGCTTCACGGATAGGCCAGCATTTATTGCCCATATCTAATTGCCCTTGAGAAGGTGGTGGTGAGCTGCCTTCTTGAACCTCTGCAGCCCATATGGTGTTAGTACACCCACAGTGCTGTTAGGGAGGGAGTTCCAGGATTTTGACCCAGATTATGAATGGGTTTGACAGGGTATCACAGAATCACAGAATCACACAGTGCAGAAGAGGCCCTTTGGCCCATGAAGTCTGCACCGACATGTGAGAGACACCTGACCTACCTACCTAATCCCATTTACTAGCACTTGGCCCATAGCCTTGAATGTTATGACATATCCAGGTACTTTTTAAAGGATGTGAGGCAACCCACCTCCACCACCCTCCTCCCAGGCAGCACATTCCAGACGATCACCACATTCTGGGTAAAAAAGTTTTTCCTCACATCCCCCTTAAACCTCCTGTGACTGAGAGAAGATGTTTCCAGTTGTAGGGGAGTCCAAAACTAAGGGCAATCAAAGATAGTCACTAATAAATGCAATAAGGAATTCAGGAGAAACTTCTTTATCCACAGAGTAGTGATGATGTGGAACTCGCTACCACAGGGCACAATTGAGGGGAATAGCATAATAAATTCAATGGGAAACTAGTGTCAGCTATGGCTCAGCTGGTAGCACTCTTTACTCTCAGTCATAAGGTTCTGGGTTCAAGTCCCACTCCAGGGCTTGAGTACAAAGATCAAGGCTAACACTCCTGAAGGAGTACTGAAGGGACATTGCACTGTCAGATGTGGAGCCTTTCAGGTGAGATGCTCAACTAAGGCCTCATCTCCTTGCTTGGATGGATGTAAATGGTACAATTTTGAAGAAGAGCAGGCAAATTATCTCCAGTATCCTGGCCAATATTTATCCCTCAATCATTATCAGGCTATTTGATCATTATCACATTGCTATCTGTGCGAGCTTGCTGTGTGTAAATTAGCTGCTGTGTTTTCTACATTACAACAGTGACTTCACGTCAAAAAAAAGGTACTTCGCTCATTGTAAAGTGCTTTGAGACATCCAGTAATCATGAAAGGTGCTATATAAGTGCAAGTCTTTCTTTCTAAATAAACAGTTGGAAAAAGAAATAGCAGGTTATGCTGATAAGGTTAGTTGAAGAGGAATAGACCAGTTGGGGTGAATGGCTTGTTTCTGTGCTGTAAATTCTCAATGGAACAGAGAAAGAGCATCAATTGTCAACTAAAAATAAGCTGAACATTTTGGATTGTCTTTTGGATGCTGATGGGGTTGCTGTGTATTTCCACCATTTTTTTTTTGCTTTTATTTCAACATTTACATTTTTGTCTTGTTGCTACCAAAGCAGATTAATAGTTAGTTAGGAGCTATCTTAACCTATTGGTTAAATAGCCTGTCAGATCTAATTGGCTTCTTAACCACAGTGAAGTGGGTAAATTTTGCGATGCTTCTTAAATAATAGAACAAAGTTCATTTTTGTCCAATGTTCTGTTTTAATAATTTGGTATTTTTCAAAGACAAAGGTCCTATTCCAGGTAGAATCATAGAGTAGTTACAGAATAGGAGGCCATTCAGCTCATCTAACCCATGGCGGCTCTCTGCAAGAACAATTTAGCAAGTCCCATTCGCACACCATTTTCCCATAGCCCCACAATTTCTTTCCCTTCAGGCGCTTATCTAATTCTCTTCTGAAAACCACAATTGTATTCGCCTCCACCATCCTGTTAGGAACTAGATATAGTTTAACTAAGTTGTATTTGTATTTGTGGATGTTAGGATTAAGTTATAGCTTTAAGTTTAAGTTTTTTATTTTATTTGTGGGTTAAAAGGATGAAACCTGGATCTAGTTTCACTTTGAAGTATGCTGCCTACAAGTCTGTGGGTTTGTTTGTATACCTGCATTCTAATGTGGTGTTGTGATTCTTCAAGTATAAAAACTGGGCTGTTGCCTAGCAGCAGGAGGCCCATAGACACAAAGAAACAAAAAGCAGTTTTTTAGTTCAGTTGAAAACAGGAGCTAGGAGAAGCTGGACAGGAGAGAACTGCAGGAAGCAGATTTCCCGAAGAACAGAAGGGGGTCCCAAGGAGATCTTCTAATCAAAGGAAAAGAACAGAAAACTGGAAAGGCCCTGTTAAGTGAAGCTAAGAGTGAGTAGCAGAGGAGGGCTCCAAGTTTAAAGACAGAAAGCTGCAAGACACAGACTTAAAGCAAAATAGGCTTGTGAGAAGCCAGAAGATCCAAGGAGACTGCCGAAGGTCTGTAACTCTTTACTACGGGCCTGTGAAGCAGTGCTGTTCTCTTTGCACAGATGAGTATCTGAGAGAAATTGTGCATGAAAGGCAAAGCTTGAATGCACATGGTGATCCAGGGGACAGGAACATCAGAAGGACAGATCAAAACCTGGAGGTGGATCCTTGTGGAAGGCATCTGAGAGAAAGAATTGTTTTGGAGAAGATTCCAAAGCGGGTTCTTTGGAACCTCATGTGAAAGAAGGAGTTCAGTGAGACTGGTTAGCTCACAGCGTGACAAGTGTCTGAGCGGAATTGATGAGAGAACCATAGCACCTGTTTGGGCTAATAGCTGTCACTTGGTTTCAGGGTGTGGTGTGCCTGACCACAGGTCGCCTATTGGTTTACATGGACAGTGTACTTTCATTTATTCGATCATGAGATGTGGGCGTTGCTGGCCAGGCTAGCATCTATTGCCCATCCCTAATTGCCCTTGTTCAGAGGGCATTTATGAGTCAACCACATTGGTATGGGTCTGGAGTCACATGCAGGCCAGACCAGTTAAGGATGGCAGATTTCCTTCCCAAAAGGATATTAGATTGAACTAAAAAACTGTTTTCTGTTTCACTCACTGTGAACATTAGAGTATAAGATAACTTTTGTAACTTGTGGTATCCTTATGAATCTGTATATTTCTGTGGGTAAAGGAGTATTGTAATACAGTTAGGATCTATTAAGCCAGGTTCCACCCTGAGATATGACTTGTCCAGTAGTAACATCAGCTGGGATCATAATCATCCTCTCAGGCAGTGCATTTCAGATCCTAACCATGTGCTGGGTAAAAAGGTTTTTCCTCATGTGGCCTTCATGTCTGACAGCCAGTCTTCCCTAAGCTCCTAGGTACAGAAATATATCATTTATCTCTGCCTCCATTAGGCTGCCAGATAAAATAGATGCGTATTGTCAACTACATTTTCCAAGGATCAAATATAGATCCTTTCATACCAGTGCACCCACTACCACCCAATCACTAACCACTCAGTTAGGGCAAAGGGCACACAGTGAACCACTAGGTATCTGAAGCTCTCTTCTCTCCTTGCTGTCCAGAGTATGCAACAGGCACCTCTAAGGCCAAATGCGGCCCCAAGGCTTGGGGATCCAGTCCTTGAAGACCTAACACCTCAGTGCACGCTAAGCTCACATTTATTGTTTAGAATGGTCGGCCTATTTGAATTTCATGAGTCTGAGAGTTTGAAAAGTCTTGTTTCTAGCACTGGTGTCTCATTTGTTGCATGAATCTGTCTTGTATTCCCTTGAGTATAGAAGATTGAAGGGTGATATAATCAAGGTGTTTGAAAGATTAAAAAATATTTGATGGGGTAGATACAGTGGAGCTATTTCCTCTGGTGGAGTGAATGAGGAGCCATCATTCCAAAATTAGAATTCAGGAGTGAAATCAGGAAGCACTTTTTCAAGGGTAGTGGAAATCTGAAATTCTCTCCTCAAAAGGCTATGGATACTGGGGTCCAATTGGGGCTTTCAAAACTAGATTGATAGATTTTTTTGTATGGGTAGCAAGGTGGATAAATGAGGGCGAGGCACAGAGGTAGATTAATGGGACCACGGCTTGGTACTTTATACATGTCTCCAGGATGTCATGGTACGCAGAAAGGTAAAAGTTTGGACCCCGGTATACAACAGCACCAGGGATAGTAATGCATAAAATACCGCACATGGTGTTACACCAACAGCCTGGGAGGAGTTGGATTCCAATCCCATCTTCGATACTTAAGATGTCTCTTACTTCTATTTATTTCATATTATGACTTTGTTAATGGGAGGCACTCCTGTGTCACACAGCACCCTCTATTATGAAAAGGAACTTTTGTTTTTCTAAAAGCAGGCAAAATAACACTGGATAACTGCAGCACCATCATCATCTATTTTAAGATCCAAACTCTGCAAACAAATCTCAATCACTCCATCTGATATATTATGTAGTGATCCCAGTACAAAAGACCATTTGGCCCCACAATCTTGCACTAGACATTTTACTGCTTTAAAGGGGTTATATAAAGGTAAGTTGTTGTTATTGCACCTCTGAGCTCTAGCTCCTCTTTCCTTATGCTCTTTAATACTCTACTCCTCAAATACTTGTTTAGTTCCCTTTTGGCGTGGCTTACCTTAATGGTACTTTGCCTGAAAAAAATGTTTCTAACTTTGTTTTGTGCTTTTCATACTACTTCTGAGATGATGCTTCCTCTTGTTATCAAATCATCGAACCAACGAAGAGTTCAGTATTTCCTTGACATTTTCCCACAATCCAAGCACTAAATTCCTCTACTGAATACAGAAGTATTTAAAGTCTCACATTAAAACTATATTAACAACAGCTTGCATTTATATAGCACCTTATCATAGTTCGAAGGAGCTTAATAAGTGTGTTATCAATAAGAATATTGACGAGTTACAGGAGGTAAGATTACAGCAGGTGACCTAAAGCTTGGTCAATTCGTTAGGTTTAAAGAAGCATCTTTAAGGAGGGGAGAGAAGTGAAGAGTTGTCCAAGGGGAAATCCACAGCTTTGAGCCTCAGCAGCTGAAAACAACCATCTCGTGCCGGGTATCTCCCAAGTAATCCATTGCTTCAATCTTTATTTCAGTTTCTCTTTAAAGAATGAAATTGCAATTATATAGTTATATAATTACATATAGTGCCTTTGACAACTTCAGGGGTATCACTGGAGAGAGAACACGTGGGGTTTACCAGTAAGTTTGAGGTTTTCCGTGGTCAGTGGGTACCAGTGGGATTGGATTCCATTAGAACAAAAGAAATAGGAGCAGGGGTAGGCCATTCGGCCCATCAAGCCTGCTCTGCCATTCAACAACACCATGGCTGATCTTGCACATCAAATGCAGTCCTGCCCTATCCTAATGTCCTTTGATTCCCTCAGTGTCCAAAACATTGCGGATAAAGGGGAGATTGTTAAATTTTATGGAATGTAGTTTTGTCATCATTTAGCTATTACCTTTGCGTCCCCTCTGATGATTTAATCACACACTTACGGATTAACTAAAAGAGCTGACGACCTCAGGATGTCCTAAAGCGATTTACAGTTAATGAAGTCCTCTTTAAAGTACTTGGGGACCAAAAGTGAATTGCGCAGCGTGCAGTATAACTGGGAACCCTACCAGCTGCAAATCGCAGTGGTCACCAAGTGGAAGGTTAGAATAATCGGTTTCAGAGGTAATGTCAGCAGTGAAATGTTCATAAATTGGACTCTCTGAGTTTGACTGCCACCCACTCCAGGCTAGGTTTACGGCTGGTGAACTGCTTTCCAGCTCACTGCTCTCAACACAGACCCGGTTACTTACTGCAGTGTGTCCGGCTGTGCTGTGCGGCGAGCGGCGAATCCCTGGACATTGTACCGAGGGTAGGTGCGCGGCGGAGGGTCGCTCGTCCCTAGGCCGTCTGCTGCCTCTCGCTCTTTCTCCCCGCCCGCTCCAGCCGCTGCTGATCCAATCTCCAAGGTCCCTGCACCTTGCCTCTGTTTGCTTTCTCCTTCTTCCATCTGCCCAACACGTGGCTTGTTCTCACGCCCTTCCCTCCCCTGCGATCTGTCAACAAGGAAACTAGCGAGAGAGGCAAGAAACTTAAAAACAGAACACGCACACACGCACACACAGAGACGAGGAACTTAGCAAAGGCAGGAGAGGCAAGAAACTTGGAGAGGCTGAGAGACACGGGGAACTTAGTAAAGAGAGAGGATGGGGCAGAGAAATAGAGAACAAGAAACTGGGAGACAAGGAACTTATGAAGTGTATTTGACGTGCTGTATGCAAGACTTGTAGTATAGGCGGATGGACATTAAAGCTTATAGTAACCTTAATTATAATTAAGATAAACATATAATTTAGATAAACCTTGGCAGACTCTGGTTTAAACCAGAAGTTGCAGGTATTTAGCCTGCAGGGTTATTCTGGAAAAGCTACCTTGCATTTTAAAATAGGACCTTTTTCAATTGAAACTTATGAAAAAGTAAGTCTCTTAAAAAAAACGCTCAGGCCGTTCATCATGTTGACACTGCTGACGTTTATTGCCATCCTTAAAACTTTAATCTCTTTGACCAAGCTTTCAGTCGCCTCCGTTAATATCTCCTTAAGTGACTCAGTGCCAAATTTTCTTTGCCAACACTCCGATCAAGCACACTGGAAGGTGTTATTATATTGTGTAAGTTATAGTGTAAGAAGGTGGTGTTGAACGTCCTCCTCAATACTCTGGTTGTTTTTAAAATTGAATGGCTTGGTGAGGCCTCTTCGGGAGACATTGTGGACAGAATATTAACTACTTTAAAAATACTCACGAGCTGTAGATCACTTCCATAAGACCATAAGACTTGGGAGCAGAAATTAGGCCATTCGGCCCATCGAGTCTGCTCCACCATTCAATCATGGCTGATAAGTTTCTCAACCCCATTCTCCCGCCTTCTCCCCTAACCTTTGATCCCCTTACCAATCAAGAACCTGGTTAATTTCCAGGTCCTGGCCCCACACTTGCCTGCAGTGCATCTGCCCGACAGATCTTACAGATGATGGCCTCCTAATTGTCAGTCTCTGCAAGCACCATTCACCAATGTGGGTGGTTCCTGAGGCAGCAGACCCAATCAGAGGGCCAGTGCCACTGGGATAGGTAGGTGCTGCAGCTGTAGTAGATAGACGATGAGAACCACTGCATCTTGAGGTGCCCTCTGAAGGCATCTTAATTTGGTTGATGTAAAGCATGGCCCAGCTGCCAGACACCTCCACAGGATGGCCAGTGACTGCAGGTGTGGCCTGCCGATCCCTGAATCTCTGCTGGTGGGAGACAGCGGTAAGTATAGAGGACTAGTGGGCCCCCTGGACCTTCAAGCACCTGCTGGGCTTTGGTTTCAGTGTCACACCTGTCCCCAGCAACATCCCCAATCTTCCCATAAGTGGGCACTTACAAATGCAAATTGGCTACCTCCTGCTGCCAGCCGGGTTCCCTTCCTTTCTGCTTCCACCCCAACCCTGGCAAGATCAGTCGGACAACATATGAAAAATAGGAGCAGGCATAGGCCATTCAGCCCATTGAGCCTGCTCAACATTCAATAGGATCATGGCCTCAACTTCACTTTCCTGCCTATTCACCCACCCCACCCCCCATCCCCGCATAACCCTTGACTCGCTTGATCAATAGAATGGTAGAGACAGGACCTCTCCACTCTCAATACCTTGTCCTAGTTTCGTCCTAGTCCCACCATCCAGCCACCTCAACAAGACACAATATTCTGTCCTATGAGTCAATGCCATTATGGAGACTGGAATTTACATGCAAACTAGGTAAACTCCTCCCTGAATGGCATCAATGGACTAGTTGTGTTTTTATGACAATCTGACAGATTTATTGTTACTATTTTTCTGGTGACATCTCATAAATAACCAGGTTTATTGAATTCAATTTTGCATGTTGCACTGACCTGACATCATTAGATTCCTGGTCCAATTCTAGTAAATAGATATTGCTGGAAATTGCCGCCACAGCAACTTATGTTTATATAGCACCTGTATTTTTTTTTAATCATTCATGAGATGTGGGTGTCGCTGGCTAGGTCAGCATTTATCGCCCCTAATTGCGCTTGTTCAGAGGGCATTTGCGAGTCAACCACATTGCTGTGTGTCTGGAGTCACATAAAGGCCAGACCAGGAAAGGACAGCAGATTTCCTTCCCTAAAGGGCATTAGTGAACCAGATGGGTTTTTACAACAATTGGCAATGGTTTCATGGTCAACATCAAACTTTTAATTCCAGATTTTTTTTATTGAATTCAAATTCCCCATCTGCCATGGTACGATTCAAACCCAGGTCCCCAGAACATTGCCCTGGGTCTCTGGATTACCAGTCCAGTGACAATACCACTACGCCATCACCTCCCCTTAATATGGTAATACATCCCAAGATGCTTCACGGCAGTGTTATCAAACAAAACTTGACACACAAGCATATGAGGAGGCACTAGGACAGGTGATCAAAAGCTTGTCAGAAGAGGTATGTTTTGGGGAATATCTTAAAGGAGATTAGGGAAATAGAGAAGTAAAGAGATATATGGAGGGAATTTTAAAGCTTTAGAGCCTTGGAAACTGAAGGCACAGCCACCAATGGTGGAGTGATTAAAGTCAGGGATGCTGTAGAGACTAAAATTCAAGAAATGTAAAATTCTCAGAGGGTTATAGGGCTGGAAGAAGATACAGAGATTGGGGTAGTATGGGGCCATGGAGAGCTTTAAACGCCAAGGATGAGAATTTTAAAAATCAAAACATTGCCAGGTCAAAAGCCAATGTAGGTAAATGAGCACAGGGAGAGAAGGATGAGTAGAACTCAGTGCGAGGTAGGATTTAGGCAGCAAAGTTTTGGATGAGTTCAAGTTCATGCACCCCTATGAATTACATTCCCAGTGGATTGCATTGTCCCTGTGATTAAATGTACCACACTATTGGATTAAGTGGAATCAAAGGGTAAATACTGATTAACAGTTGATCATAATAATAATGCTTAACTCTTGATAAATCAGTTATTTTTTTAACCAAAAAGTAATTTGTTTTATCCAAATAACTTGAGTTAACCAATGTAAATAATTCAATGAAGAGAGAATTCAGTGATGAGAAAGGCACTGAATCTGATAATTTGAATTAAGTAACTTTAAATAAACTGTAGACAGGATATGGGCTTCATGGTTGCTGTGTAACTGTATCAGCCTCATGGAATTCAATGGATCAGCTTTCGACCAAGGTGCCAACTAATGCAAATAGGCTGTTAGAGGTAGATAATTACTCTAGTGTTTGAATGCAGTCATGTCAATGTGCTCGGAACATAGGAGCAGGAGGATGCTATTCAGCCCTCAAACCCGCTGCGCCATTCATTTAGATCATGGCTGATCTGTATCTTAACTCCTTGGTTTTGTAACCTTTAAAAGGCCTGCCTAATAAATATTTAGCCATCCCAGTTTTTGAAATTTTCAACTGACTCCAGCCTCAACAGCTTCTTGTGGGTGAGAGTTCCAGTTTTCCACTACCCTTTCTGTGAAGAAGTGTATTTTGACATTGCCCCTGAACAGCCCAACTCTAATGTTAAGTATAGATCCTTTGATCTGGATTCTCCCACAATATGGTGGCATAGTGTTAATGTCACTAGACTAGTAATTCAGGGGCAAGGGTTCAAAATCCCACTGTGGTAGTTGGTGGAACTTAAATTTGAATAATAATCTGCAATTGAAAAGCTAGTTCAGTAATTGTAACTATGACAACTATCAGTGATTGTTTGTAAAAACCCATCTGTCTTAATTCATTAACAGGGAAGGAAATCAGCCATCTTTACCTGGCCTGGCCTACATATGACGCCAGACCCTCGGCAATGACCCTCTTAACTGCCCTCTGAAATAGCCTAGTAGGCCACTCTGTTCAAGTTCAATTAGGGGTGGGCAACAAATGCTGGCCTTGTCTACAATGGCCCACATCTCATGAAAAAAAAATGAAACAATTTCTCCCCTAATGTAGAATTATAGAATAGGAGGCACAAGTCTGTGCTAGCTCTTTCAAAGAGCAATCCAGTTAGTTCCAATCACCAGCCCTTCATTATTTTTTCTCCTTCAAATATTTATCTGATTCTCTTTTGAAAGCTATCTGCATCCGCCATCCTATCAGACAATGTATTCCAAATCCTAACCATTCATTGCATAAAAAAGTTTTTCCTCATGTCGCCTGTAGTTCTTTCGCCAATCACCTTTAAATCTGTGACCTCTGAATGGAAACTATTTCTCTTTACTCTGTCTGAGCCCTACATGATTCTAAATACCTCTGTCAAATCTCTTCTTACCCTTGTCTACTCTAAGGAGAGCAACCCAGCTTCTCCAGAGTATCCACCTGGCTGTAATCCCTCATCCCTGGGACCATTCTAGTAAATCTTTTGTGCACTCTCTCTAATGTTAAAACCTCTGACAGCCAGTTAGTGAAGGAGGAGACCAGAAGTCAATCTTTACTCAGTTTTAGACGTATTCACAAAGTAAAACATTACATTTGATACAAAGCGTTTTGAGCAAATCAAATTAACTAATGAACCATCCCTCAAACGGGTACTGTAACAAAAGAAAACTTTAAAGGAAGCTTATCAAATTCAAATAATATTTTAGGGGGAGTTGATGCACTTCAGCCTCTGCAGCACCCATTGGTCAGAGAAGACCTCAAGCGTACTGACAGAAACCACATGCCCACTCTCCAAGGACACCCAGACAGTGTCTCTTTATTTTTCACTGAAATGGACTGGAAAAACCTCCTGCTCCTTCATGCCTTAAAAGGGCATTGGCAACCATGGGATTGGTCCATGTTTATACTAGGCAAAGTACTATAGTGGTTTGCCGTTGCCTTCTGCAGTATGGCTGACCAGGAAACTCTCTCACTCTTTACCAACTGCTATCAGGTGTATTGGAAAGCTCTACAGGCTGATAATCAACCTATTTAGCCACATTATGCACACACATTCTGTGGCCAGATCTTCTGGCCCAGAGGTTGGGACACTACCCATTGCACCACAAGACCACCTTATCAGAGTCTCTTTACGTTTTATTTTGCAACCACTGTACATGAAGGCACATCGCAACAGACCAACATACAAGATCTTGTCATGGCCAGCATCCAAGGTGTCTTGAAATTTTTGGCCTTAGTAACAGATATATAAACAGAAGCATCAGACTCCATTTGCCATGTAAGATTCAACAAATCAGAATGGCGTTTTCAGCAGTTGTTCCCCTGGACATCAGCCTCATCTTTCGGCTTTTCCACTTCAGCCAGTGCATATTCTTCTTCCATCACTTAGCTCTCATGTCAAAAAGAATCTCAAAATCCCAGAACTGAAAGCAGTGTCTCTTTACATGTACTCGAGTAATTATCCAATGAGTGCCCCCCCCACCCCCAACCTTAATTTATACAATTAACATCTAAAGCCTTCACACCCTTGGTAGTGCCCAGAATTGGACACAATGCTCCACGTGTGACCAAACTAGAGTTTTATAAAGGTTTAGCAGAACTTCCTTGCTTTTGTACTAATTCCTTTAATGAACTGAAACATCTCAATCTGCAATATCGTCCCTTTATCTCTTTTAATCAAGTCTAGCAACTAAATGATCAATGTAGATATTTTAGTAGTGTTTGTTCAATAGGGCTAATTATATGAACATAAGACCTAGCTTGTCCTTTGAGGGAAGGATTAATGTGGTTCTTCCATTATATACTTTCAACTCTATAACACATTGGCTCAAGGGTTAATTCAACTCACTGTAGTGTAATCTGCCCCGGTGACATTTGAAATGTATCTGTCAAAGCTAGAGTACGGATCAGAGAAAACAAGCTGATTGCGAACAGAGGGGAGATGACAAGAGCCCCCTTTGTGTGTCAAACTTCTGACACAGGTTTTGGAGCCTGGGCAGGAAGCCTAACACAAGGGTTAGATTATTTTGAACATGTCTGAAGAGTTGTAGAAAAGTCCTTCAATAATTTTTATCACCAGGTGGAATTGACCAGCCTGAAAATCCATGATGCCTAACAATGGGTTTCTTCAGTGAAGCATTCAGTCTACCATACCGGAATCATGTTAAAACTTATATTTATATAACAACTTTCACAACCTCAGAATTCCCCAGAGCTTTAGAGCCAATGAAGTACTTTCTGAAGTGTAGGCAAGCATCTTCCAGCCCCGCAGCCCTCCCACACAGCGGTGGGGCTGGCGGGCCATTGAAATCTCCATTCACATTGGTGGGACCACAACCCATTGGCGTGAGGGGCTGGAAAATTCCCGCCATAGTCACAGTTGAAATGTGGTAGGTAATTTGCGCAGAGCAAGATCCCATAAACAAGGTGAGAGTGACTGCCTTTGACATCAAGGCAGCATTTGACCGAGTGTAGCGTCAAGGAGCCCTAGCAAAACTGGAGTCAATGAGAATCAGCAGGAAAACTCTCCACTAGTTGGAGTCATAGTGATAATGGCTAGATAATCTATTCTAGATATCAATTGATGGATACATTTTGACAATTGCACCAAGAAAACTCCCCAGCTCTTCTACAAGCAGTTCCATGGGATCTGTCATGTCCACAAACGCACCTCCCACAGTGCTGCACTCCTTCAGTACTACATTGGACTGTCAGTCTAGATTTTATGTTCAAGAGTCTGGAATGGGGTTTCACCCCACAGGCATCTGATTCAAAGGTAAAATTTCTACCTACTCAGCCATGGCTAACCTCCAACTTAATAACATGCAGTTACCACAGGTAGGGATGGGGAAGGGGTACTGATGCCAACAGCCATAGGAAGGGAAGCAGAGCCATACATGGAGGGAGAGGACCCAATGCGAGCAAACTCTCCCTCTCTTCTGCCCTCCACACACCGGCAATGGATATTCTTGGCTATTCATAATACTTGGAGCCTTTAATTGCCAAGCCTATCTTCAGGGGGGCTTCTGTCTCAACCCCCACCTTCCCCCCACCCTTTGATATTACCTCCTCACTGCTGTAACTGTAGTGCATTTGCCTGCCTTCCAGTGGCAGGATCCCTCCATTAACACCAGTCCCACCCTACATGACCCTGAAAGGTGGGGTTGGACACATGGCAGAGTTGAGGTGATTGACTGGTAGCCTGCGCCAACCCAACCTCCAAGAGCACCACAACCCTAGGTAGGAAATCCAGAGTTAAATATAGTAAGCGTAAGCAGATTACTTCTCAAACATGTTACACATTGGTAAATAAGTAACTAGGAAAGGCTACAGGCTTATTGGGTGTCATTAAAAGACGCTAGTTTCAGTGAATAGTTTCTAATCACCATCTGGAATCAGAAAAAAATAACAGCCTTACAATGATTCCATGTGTCCACTATTCTCTAGAAAGGGGATGGCATAACTTGAGTTCTTTACGCCCTGGTCCTCCATAAACTATTTAGCTGCCTGCACAAACACAGTCCACAAACAGGGAACTGGGAATACTAAGGGTGTGAGATCCAGGGCAGAACTTAAGAGGTGCATGTTCTGGTCTTGTGATGATAATAGGTATCTTATCCTGCATCCTTCCGTTTCAAAGCAAACTGCTGTGTTGTTAAATTATGCAAACCACAGATAATTTAGATGTGAGCAGAATATTTAACTTGGACAGAGAACACAGACCCAGGAGACTGAATAAAAAATTAACACGCCCGAGGGACTTTAGGGATTAAAAGATTTTTTTTTGCTGCCCACAGAAATGTGTGTCCAGCCAAAGAATTTATTAATGTGTCAAATAGCCTTCAGGAGAAACACTTTCTATAGTGTCTCAGGATATCCCAACGTAATTTACAACCACTGAAATACTTTTGAAGTGTAACCACCAGGTCCACTCAGCTCCTGACCTCATTACAGCTTTCATCCAAACATGAACAAATTAACTGAACTCCCGAGGTGAGGCGAGAATGACTGCCTTTGACATCAAGGTAGCATATGACAAGGAGCCCTAGCAAAACTGGGGTCAATGGGAAACAGAGGGAAAACTCTCCACTGGTTGGAGTCGTACATAACACAAAGGAAGATGGTTTTGATTGTTGGAGGTCAAGCATTTCAATCCTGGGGCATTGTTGCAGGAGTTCCTCAGGGTAGTGTCCTAGGCCCAATGATCTTCAGCTACTTCATCAATGACTTACCCCCCATCATTAGGTCAGAAGTGAGGATGTTTGCTGATGATTGCATGATGTTCAGCACCATTTGCGACTCCTCAGATACTGAAGCAGTCCATGTCCAAATGCAGCAAGACCTGGACAATAGCCAGGCTTGGCCTGACAAGTGGCAAGTAACATTCATGCCACACAAGTGCCAGGCAATGGTCATCTCCAACAAGAGAGAATCTAACCATCTCCTCTTGACATTCGATGGCATTACCATCACTGAATCCCCTACGATCAACGTCCTTTTGGGGAGGGGGGTGGGGGGGTGGTGGGGGGTTACCATTGACCTGAAACTGAACTGGACTAGCCATATAAATACTGTGGCTACAAGAGCAGGTCAGAGGCTGGGAATTCTGTGGAGAGTAACTCATCTCCTGATTCCCCAAAACCTGTCCACCATCTACATGGCACAAGTGAGGAGTTTGAAGAAATATTCCCCACTTGTCTGGATGAATCCAGCTCCAACAACACTTAAGAAGCTTGACACTATCCAGGACAAAGTAGCCCACTTGATTGGCAGCCCATCCACCGCCTTAAACATTCATTCCCTCCACCAGCGACGCACAGTGGCAGCAGTGTGTACCATCTACAAGATACACTGCAGCAACTCACCCAGGCTCCTTCAACAGCACTTTCCAAACCTACGATCTCCATCACCTACAAGGACAAGGGAAGCAGGTGCATGGGAACACCACCACCTGCAAGTTCCCCTCTAAGCCGCACACCATCCTGACTTGGAACTATGTCGCCATTCCTTCACTGTCGTTGGGTCAAAATTCTGGAACTCCCTCCTTAACAGCACTGTGAGTATACCTACTGCCGTGGTTCAAGAAGGCAGTTCGCTAACATCTTCTCCAGGGCAATTAGGGATGGGCAATAAATGCGGGCCTAGCCAGCGACATCCACATCCCGTGAATTAATAAATTGTTTTAAAATCGTTGTTGTAGGAATTGTGAGTGAATTTGAAAATTGAAATGTGATAATTACCAGATATTTTAGAAATGAAAGCAAAATACTGCGGGTGCTGGAAATCTGAAATAAAAACAGAAAGTACTGGAAATACTCAGCATCATTGGAGATAGAAGCATAGCTAACATTTTGAGTCCAATATGACTCTTCTTCAGAGCTGAAGAACAGTTGTGAAGAAGAGTCATATTCAACTCTAAACGTAAACGGTTTCTCCACAGATGCTGCCAGACCTACTGAGTATTTCCAGCATTTTCTGTCTTTATTTTTTTATATGATATTGGTTGAGGGATAAACTTCGGCCAGGATACCAGGGAAAATTCTTCTCTTCTTCTTCAAAACAGTTCCTTGTTTTAACATCTCATCTGAAAGATGGCACCTCTGACAGTGCAGCACTCCCTCAGTACTGTACTGGGAGTGTCAGTGAGGATTTTGTTCTCAATCTCTGGGGTGGGAACTATAGCTACGACTTTCTAATTCAGAAGCGAGAGTGCTATTTACTGAACTGAAGCTGACAACTCATGGAAGCACTTCTACTCCAACTGGTCCTACTGTGTACCGGAGCTCCCAGGAGCAAGGAATTCACCCTGTTTACATTGCAGAGTGAGTTTCGCAGCACCAACAGTGCTGCTTGAATGTCTCAGATCTCCTGTAGAGGAAGCAGCATCAGCTCATTTGCATTACTGCAGTATTACTGGGTTCAGTGCCATCAGCAATGAAGGGAAGATGAATAAACAGAGCAGCTTACATTTAGATCAATCCCTTCGGATAGAAGTATGAACACACAGTTGGTTCTGTCATTATTGTTGTCATCGTTGCAGGGTAGTTGAAAATAGGGGCCTTATGAGCTGTGATGTTTGAGTGGGATTTAAATCATAGAATCAAAGCAATTTACAGCTTGGAAGGAGACTATTCGGCTCATCATGTCTATGCCAGCCACCAAGGAGCCATCAAACCCAATCCCACTTCACACCTCTTGGTCTGTAGCCTTGTAGATTACAATACTTCAAGGTCACATCCAGGTACTTTTTAAATGTGATGAGGGCTTCTGCCTCGACCACGCGTTCAGCCAGTGAGTTGCAGGTTCCCACCACCCTCTGAGTGAACACATTTCCCCTCAAATCCCTTCTAAACGTCCTACATCTGACCCTGAATCTATGCCCCCTGGTTGTGGATGCCTCAACCAAGGGGAGTGTGGCCCCCTCAAGATTATATACACTTCAATTAAATCTCCCCTCAGCCTTCTCCAGTCCAAAGAAAATAATCTTTCCCTATCCAAATTTTCTCCAGCCCAGACAACATGCTGGTAAAATCTCCTCTGTATCCCCTCTATAATGCGGTAACCAAAACTACATGCAGAACTCCAGCTGATGGCCAAACTAATGTTTTATACAGTTCCAGCATAACTTCCCTGCTCTTATATTCTAGACCTCAGCCATTAAAGGCAAGTATCCAGCCTGCCTTCTTGATCACTTTATTCTACCTGCCCTAGCACCCTTTGAGAACTTGGTGCAGTATTGGTTACCGGCAGCAGAGCTTTAGATAAGGTGAAGCTTACAGCAGTTGGAGGATTGGAGGCTGACCAGGAGCTCATTGGAATCGGTGATTATGGAAATGACAAAGGCATGGATTGTGGTTTTCCACTGCAGATCAGCTGAGGCAGGGGAGGAGTTGAGTGGCATCACTTAAGCAGAAGCAGGCAGCCTTTGTAATGGAGTGCATGTGGGTTCAGCAGCTCAACCCGGGGTCAAATAAGACGTTGCGAATGGATTCTGAATGGACTAGTGCATCCGGAGGTGGTGGTCAGGGGGAAGGATGGAATCGAAAGCAACAGTACGGAGTTTCTGGCAGGGTCCAAAAACAATAGCCTTGGTCTTCTCAGTGTTTAACTGGAGAATATTGCTGCTCCCCCAATACCGGGTGTCAGACTAACAGGTCAACAACACAAACAGTCAAGAGGGGCAATGATGAGATAGAGCTGGATGCCATCCGTATACATGTGGAATTTGACACACTGTTTTCCGATGATATTGCAGAGGGGCAGCATGTAGATGAGAAAGAAGAAGGGGGCCAAGGAAAGACCCTTGGGGGACACAAGAGATTTCAGTGCAGGAATGGGAAGAAAAGTCTTTGCAAGAGATGCTCAGGTTACAGTTGGATAGTTAAGAGTGGAATCAAGCAAGGGCAATACCACTGAGCTGGTCAGCAGAGGAGATGCATTGTGGGAGGATGGTGAAGTCGAACTAACCCTTAAACATCTGCTGTTAGAGCCCATCCCAAAGCCTACTTACATTCAGATTCACACAGACGTGAAAATCAGGCTGGTTTCAGCTTCAGCCTGAAAATCAGCACGTGCCTAAACCAAGTCACTTGTTCTCACTACGTCAGATACATTGGTACAACCTCCTATGTTTGTGAATCTTGCTGTGCTGTAATCTGGCTTTAACGGACACTGGTCAAAAAGGAGAAACTGGCACTGGCAAGGCTCCAGACTCCAGCAAGAATAAAAAAGGAGGCATTAGACTCATTCCAAATTTAGATTCTTTGATTCAGTTAACAGATTGGCGTTTGCAAAAGTGACAGAGGGAAAATTAATCAGTCACTTAAGTGTGTGCTGGGTGTAGATGGCAAAATTAAGTGAAAATCACTGTCCTATGATAGATTCAAGAAACAGTCAGCCAAATAAATGAATGAATGAAATATTGCCTGTAATAAATGTGGCAGATATTGTAATAATATAAAAGAAGCTTAGTGTATATATGGGACTGATTTGTTCTAGTCAGCAGGGGATGGGAAGGGATGGGTCTCCAGTAAAAACACAAAACAGCGATGGTAAATCGGGAGCTAGTTTTACATGGTGACAGATTTCCTTTTCTATCCATGACTAAGTCATAAGGTTGTGGGTTCAAGTCCCACTCCAGAGACTTGAGCACAATAATCTAAGTTGATACTCCAATGCAGTACTGAGGGAATGCAGTACTGTTAGAAGTGCCATTAAACCAAGGCCCTGACTGCCCTCTCAACTGGATGTAAAAGATCCCATGGCCTCTATTTTCCTGGCCAATATTCATCCCTCAACCAACATCATAAAAACCAGATAGTCCAGTCAATAATCGCCTTGCTGTTTATAAGAGCTTGCTGTGCTCAAATTGGCTACCGTGTTTCCTACATTACAACAGTGACTACACTTCAAAAAGTACTCCATTGGCGGTAAAGCGCTTTGGGATGTTCTGAGACAGTGAAAGGCACTAAACAGAATTACAGTGAGTGACATATAGAACCCCCATCAGAATTTCAGCTCCCGTTTTGTGCCTATTGAGGTGTAAGATCCAGTGCAACACCAGAGGAGTACAGGGCAGATTTTTAGGAGAAAATGCACCATTCATTTTGTACAGACTGGGCGGTTCATCAGAAAATTTCATGTCCGTTGCTCACCATTTACCACCCACGACAGACGACGACCCAGGAACATGACACAGGGCGTTTCCTGACATCGTACCAACTCATTGAAAGTTGGAGTTCATTTTTGTTCGGGTTCCTTGGTGTTGTATTCCATCAAATGCTGCCTTGATGTCAAGGGCAGTCGTTCTCAACTCATGCTTGGAATTCAACTCTTCGGTCCATGTGTGGACCAGTGCTGCAATGAGATCTGGAACCAAGTGGCCCTGGTGGAACGCAAACTGAGCAGCAGTGAGCAAGTTACTGCTGAGTAAGTGTCACTTGGTGGTACTGTTAATAACAGTTTTTGTTACTTTGCTAATGGTTGAGAGCAGGCTGATGGAGCAGTAATTGAATTTGTCCTGCTTTTTGTGGATATCCCTGGAAAATTTTCCACTTTATCAGGTAATTGCCAGTGTTGTAACTCTTTCGAGTACAAACACGTTTCCATCTGTTCCTATTCAGATGAAGTTACATTGTTTCATAGTTTGCCATTGTGAGATTTGAACTCTTGATCTTGGGGTTACAAGCCCAGTACCATAACCACTTGGCTATTTAGGCCAAGCATTTCCATCTGTTTCAGATGAAGTTACATTGTTTCATAGTTTTGCCATCGTGAGATTTGAATGCTTGATCTTGGGGTTACAAACCCAGTACCATAACCACTTGGCTGTACTGGAATAGCTTAGATGGGGTGCAGCTAGTTCTGGAGCACTATTCTTCAGTATTATTGCTGGAATTTTGTCAGGGCCCATAGCCTTTGCAGTATCCAGCACTTTCAGCTGTTCCTTGACATCATGTGGAGTGAATCGAATTGGCTGAAGACTGACATTTGTTGCTGGGGACCTCAGGAGCAGGCTGAGATGGAACATCCACTTGGCACTTCTGGCTGAAGATGGTTGCAAATGCTTCAGCCTTATCTTTTGTACTGATGTGCTGTGTTCTCCCATCATTGAGTTTGGAGATATTTGTGGCGCCTCCTTCTCTGGTTAGATTTTTAATTGTCCCCTACCTTTACAACAGAATGTAGCAGGACTGCAGAGCTTTTATCTGATCCGTTGGTTGTAGTATTGCTTAGCTCTGTGTATTGCATGCTGTGTCTTGTGTTGTAGCTTCGCCTCATTTTTAGGTGTGCCTGGTGCTGCTCCTGCCCTCCTGCACTCCTCATTGAACAGGTTTGGCCCCTAGCTTGATGGTAATGATAGAGTAGGGGATATGCTAGGCCATGAGGTTAAAGATTATGGTTGAGTACAGTTCTTCTGCTGCTGATGGCTCAAGGTGCTTCATCCATGCCCAGTTTTGAGCTGCTAAATCTGTTCTGAATCTATCCCATTTAGCATGGTCATGCCACACAACACAATAGGGAGTATTCTCAGTGTGAAAATGGAACTTTGCCTCCAAAAGGACCATTCAACATCAACATAGTCACCGGACATGATAAAGGTACACTCAGCTCAGCTGACCCAACAAACTCTTCCTCGCTAAATTGAGGGGCTTGTGTCAAAATTGGGAGAGCTGTCCACATTCTTGTCAAGCAATAATCAGATAGAGTCATACTCACCAAATCAAGCCTCACAGCCAATGTTCGGATCCTCCATTACCATGGTCATGTCATGGGCAGATGCGTTTATGACAGATAGATTGGTGATGATGAAGTCAATTGAGTTTTTTCTTTCAGGTTGGTTCTCTCACCACCTGCTCTAGGCCCAGTTACGTCCTTCAGGGCTCAGCCAGCTCAGTTCGTAGTGGTACTCAAGTGGTGATGGACATTAAAGAGTACATTCTGTGCACTTGTTTCTTCCAAGTGGTGTTTAACATGGAGGAGCTTAAGTACATAGTAATCAGCAGGAGGTTTGCTTGTCCATGTTTGACATGAGGCCATGAGACTTCATGGGGTCCAGGCTCAATGTTAAGAACTCCCAATGCCACTGCCTCTCAGCAGTATACCACAGTGCCACCATGTCTGGTGGGTCTGTCCTGCCACTGAGTCAATACATAGCCAGGAATGGTAATGGAGAATCTGAACATTGGCTGTAAGGCTTGATTTGGTGAGTATGATTATATCTGATTATTGCTTCACTAGAATGTAGACAGCTCTCCCAATTTTGACACAGCCCCCCGATGTTAGCGAGGAAGAGTTTGTTGGGTCAGCTGAGCTGACCGTACCTTTATTGTGTCCGGTGACTATGTCGATGTTGAGTGGTCCATCCGGTTTTATTCTTATTTAACTTTTCCGTATCAGTTTGATACAACTGAGTGACTTACTGGATCATTTCAGAACGTAGTTAAGAGTAAACCACATTGCTGCGGGTCTGGAGTCACATGTAGGCCAGACCAGGTAAGGACGACTGATTTCCTTCCCTAAAGGACATTAGTGAACTAGGTGTGTTCTCACAACAATCTGGTAGTTTCATGGTCATTATTACCGTGATTAGTTTTTTATTCCACATTTATTTACTTAATTAATTTTAAATTGCCCCTGCTGCTGTGGTGATTTGAATTCATGTTTCTGGATTACAAGTCCAGCATATTAACCACATCTTCTACTCCTATTGTAACTCCTACTGTAACTTGGATAAGCTTTAGAGAGTGTGCAGCAAGGTGCAACTGAATAGACAGTTGGCATTAGGTACTTGAGTGATGAGGAGAGGGTGTGAGAGCTGGTAATGTTCACATTGGAAAAATAAGATCGGGGTATCTTCTTGAAGTGGCTGAGGTACTGAAAGTCTTCGACAAAGTAGAGTATATATTCATCTTGTGGGATAGCACAAAATGGGTGACATCATATCAACTGCCCGTTGCACCCCTGCTCAATATTCAGTTCCATTTGTATTGGGTGGTATTGCCAATAGGGTACCATGGCCCGAATCTTCCGATTAGCTTTGAAACCACTTTGTCCGATGCTGGTCAGACAAAAAAACTACCCACGGACCTGGAAAAGGCCAGACTTCTGATCCATGATGCAGAAGAACTCCTTCAACCCAGAAATCCTCATAGAGAGCAGTGTTCCAAAGTCATGACCCTTCTTTCTGGCACTAGCTACCATAAGGTAAGTTTAAATGTCCTGTGTGAATGGGTGATGGATGATGGATGAATGTTAATAAATGGGTGAGTTGATGAGGGAATGAATGGGTAAGGTGGGTAGGTGGATGAGGTAAATGGGTGAGTGGATAGGATGGCAGGTGGGTAGGGTTGCTGGTGAGGGAATAAGCAGGTGATTCCAGGGGTAGTCAGGTTGGATCGGGAGAGGTTGGCAGGTTGGGGGCTGGTCAGGTCTGGTCTGGGGATAGTTGGTTCGGGTCGGGACGGTTAGTGTGGTTAGGAGGGGTAGTCGGGTCAGGTCAGGGGAGGTAGTCAGGGGGTCAAGGAGCATGTCAATAGGTCAGTGTGGGTGAATGAGGGGGTGGTGGTCAGGTGTGTAGTTACACAGGAGTTAGACGAGGATTTTTGTGCCTAACGTTTCTTGGGTAACTACCAATTAATTAATTAACTGATTCAGGTAAGTAAGCCGAACCATCTGAAGTCTCCACCTCTAAGTCAGCAGGGGAATTGCCCATCAGCAGTTCAAACTTCCCGGGCAATTCGTGCGGAGTCAGCACACCGGGACTTCCGTGTGGTCCCGACATCTTGGATCATATGTCCGGTGTCCGACGACCTGGACACCGGAAGATCTGGTCCCATTCTTTTTGTGCTACAGGACAGGGCACAATTCTACCCCAGGTAGTTTTAACAGAGTCACAGATTCTACAACTCAAAGACCATGGCTTAAACTGAGGGCCGTAGCACGATTTAACCACATTACACAGAGCAGGGTGAATGGAATGGACCATCTAAAGAACCAGTGGGGGCAGAGTGGGTGGAGTAGGGGGGAATGACCATTTGTAGTCTGATTGAGGCAACACGAGGATGGGCGTGTTAGGCAACCAATGGAGAGAGTGTGGGGATAGGGCAGTTAGAAGCAGAGGTCATTTGATGATACCTCCAGGAATACATCCAACAAGAGTTGGCAATTAAGTTCTGCATTCATCTGAGCTTCTCAATGTAGTATTTTACAAAGTGTAAACTGGACACTAACGGTTCATTGATCACACTCTGCTATTGTGCACTTAATATACAAAAAAAGAGCAAAATCTTTTACCAATACATCTTGGCATGGTAACCATATCCTTTCGAAGGTGGTCTGGACAGCGTTAATCCAGTTCAAAGTATACAGATTAAACCACATCACAAATCTCCTCTTAATCTTTGGCATTGGTTAACAATGATCTGGCAGTCCTTCTCAGAAAAGTAACAAGATTAAACCATGTGAGAAAAGGAAATGCCGCACAGGAGGTTTGCCTTTGATGTTGTTTCTAAGGTTTTTTTTATCCATTCATGGGATGCAGGCATCACTGGTTAGGCCAGTAGGTGAGTTGGTAAGTGCAGGCGAAGTTTCATCTTAGTCAACATATGTTATTAAATAAACTATCACAATTCACTGACGATAGGCTGTGCCGATGGTTCTGCCTCCAATCTGGAGATTGGCTTTTGCAAAATGTTTTCATTTTTGTTCCTTCATTACTTGGTTCTTGGTTTTTGATCCAGGCTCTGCTCAGATTGATAATGTCTACCAGCCCAAAACCAAATGTTAAATCAACTTGGGCTAGTCAACACAATACTTGGTGGATATAAAACCACTACAATGAAGCTGGCTAAAATTCAGCAAGTATTGATAGCAGACTGTTCCAGTGCTCTCCTGGCTGGCCTCCCACCTCTGTAAATTTGAACTCATCCAAAAAGCACCTGCCCATATTCTAACTCACACCAGGACCCCTCAGCCATCACCCATTGACCCGCAGTGGCTCCTGGTCCAGCAAAGCCTCAGTTTTAAAATTCTTATCCTTATTTTCAAATATCTCCATGGCCCCACCTCTTCCCTATCTCTGTAGCCACCTCCAGTCTTGCACCCTTCCAAGATCTTGCCAAGGTGCCAGCATATGCATGATGGGCTGAATGCCTGCCTCCTGTGCTATATTATCCTGTGAGTCACCTTTCCTGAAGCAGTCCATGTCCAAATGTAGCAAGATCTCGGCAATATCCAGGCTTGAGCTGACAAGTGGCAAGTTTCATTCACGCCACACAAGTGCCAGGCAATGACCAGCTCCAACAGAAGAGAATCTAACCATCGCCTCTTGACATTCAATGGCATTACCATTGCTGAATCCCCACTGTCAACATTCTGAGGGTTACCATTGACCAGAAACTGAACTGGACTAGCCATATAAATACTGTGGCTAGAAGAGCAGGTCAGAGGCTAGGAATCCTGCGGCGAGTAGCTCACCTGACTTCCCAAAGCCTGTCCACCATCTACAAGGCACAAGACAGGAATGTGATGGAATACTCTTCACTTGCCTGGATGAGTGCAGCTCCAATAACACATAAGAAGCTTGACACTGTCCAGGACAAAGCAGCCCACTTGATTGGCATCCCTTCCACAAACATTCACTCCCTCCACCACCAACAGACAGTAGCAGCAGTGTCTACCATCTACAAGATGCACTGTTGGAACTCAACAAGGCTCCTTAGACAGCACCTTCCAAACCCATGACCACTACCATCTAGAAGGACAAGGGTAACAGATAAATGGGAACACCACCACCTGCAAGTTCTCCCCCCCATGTCACTCACCATCCTGACTTGGAAACATACCACCATTCCTTCACTGTTGCTGACTCAAAATCCTGGATCTCCCTTCCTAACAGCACTGTGGGTGTACCTACACCACATGGACTGCAGCCGTTCAAGAAGGCAGCTCATCACCACCTTCCCATGGGCAATTAGGGATGGGCAATAAATGCTGGCCCAGCCAGCGAAACCCACATCCCATGATTGAATTTCTAAAAAGTACTTTCTGTTTCTAGGTTATGTTACTGAGCTAGCAATACCGAGAATGTGAGTTTGAATCCCCCCATGGCATTTGAGAATTTGAATTTAGATCATAAAAATCTGGAATTTAAAAAAAAAGCTTGTATCAATAAAGTGACTATGAAGCTGCATGATTGCCATAAAAAACCCAATTGGTTCACCAGTATCTGCCCTTATATGTGACTCCTCTCCCACAGAAAGTGCTGAGCCAACAGTTTACTAAAATCATTACAAGGAATAACTTCACCCCAGGGAATCAAAATGAAGCCCCACTTTTCAGGGGGTAACTAGGGGACTGGCCTTGCCAGTGATGTCCACATTCCAAGAATTAAATAAAAAAAAAATTGTATTGCATCAGCTCTTGTTGTTAAACCTGCCCAATCCCTCATCATCATGTAGATAGGCCTTTCTTGGCGTGGCTCTTTCTCTGGTCCTACCATTGACGTCTCCAGGGAGCAAGAGCCATAGGAAGCAGTAGCAGGAATGAGGAATGATGGATGCTGCCCAAGGGTTTGTGTTGCTCAATGTTCTTCCCTTTTCTCATTCCAGCACCGTGTCTCTGTTTCTCAAGTCAATCACACTCCTCGTTTTGAAAGATGAAGCTGCCTCTGGCGATTGGTTTATTCCTGATAATGGAAGTTCTCTTGATGGCTGGGGTTCACTCTGCCAGAATAAGACAAATGAAGATAAGAGACAAAATGGTTGCAGGTAAGGAAAAAACATTGAGAGAAATAAAACACAGCATGGAAGAACAATAAGCTGCCAAAACCAGTGGAGACTTCAATCAACTCAGTTTGTGTCATTTTAGAAAGCCTAGTGGCTGGGACAGTATGGCTGCTGCAACTTGTTGTGGTGCACCAGATGTCTCGATGCATAGTGCCAGGGAGTAAAGGAACCCATAGTCCATTCATCTCACTTAGCTGCTTTTGGCTGGAATGAGAAGAGACAGATTGGAAGCAAAGCAACGTGGACGTTGAGTCCACTGATAAACTTTGCGGCATCCCATATTGACATCTCTGAGTTTCTTTGGCATATTATTAGGACCTACCAACCTGCCTCTTTGCTCAGCACCTGGGCAACAGTTACAAGGAAAGACTGTAGAGAAAAGAATAGGATTTCATATCCGCAATAAAAAGAGGATGTATATTTCCCAATGTTCAAATACAAATGCTTTTGTAAAGCAACACTGGAAATTGCCCACTGTTTTGTTTTATGTTGTAAATTGTGAGTAATATTGTTAGTGAGATAATATTTAGGAATTTGCGTGACTTTCCTAACTCATTATTCCTTGTAACAAAAGATTGGGTTACTTAAACCATCAAGCGGGTTTTGTCAAAGAAGTACTTCTAATTTGAAAATTCACGGATGTTTACAATATAAAACATTCTCAAGCTACAATTAGAGGAGGTCTTGTGGTGCAGTGAGTAGCGCCCTGCCTCTGAGCCAGAAGCTCCAGGTCCAAGTCCCACTTGATGGTCAAGGAAGGTATGTTCATAATATGGCCAAACAGATTGACTACCCTCTCCTTCCAACGCATGCTAATGGCAGATGGTAAGAATGGGAGAGATTCCTGGTCAGCCATGCGATAGAAAGAAATTGGAGCCTCTACCACCATTATCCATAACTCCAGACTGAAACTTGCATGTAAGAGTGGATGTTGCCACAGCAACTCGGACTCCTTGTGGGGCCTGGCTGGCTCACTTGGCTGGATGGCTGGTGTGGATCAGATTGGTTCCAACAGCTCAGGGCTCGATCCCTGTTGCAGCTGGGATGTATTCAGGACCTGCTTCCTTGCCCTATCCATGGTGGAGATTGTGATGCTGTGGGTCAGACCAGCCATTGGGCAGAGAACTCAGGAAGAAGAAGCTACAATTAACCTCAACGCTAGGGAGACGGAAATTGGTTGGGGCTTCTGATCACTATCCAGTGAAGGTGTTGGATACCAGGTTATCTTTGGCTGGAATTTTCCATGCCAGTTGGCGACAACATAGCGAGAAGGCCAAAAATTGGTTTTATGCCATCATGAAACCACTTTGTGATCTTCGGCTCTGCCCATCTATGGAGGGCTGCGGCTCCTGCCATCCAATGTCGGGAACTTAATTTTAAAACGTTTGCATCTCACCATTGCGCCCGCACACTGGAATCATCCCCCATGTCAAATTTACTTCCCATGTCGACGTGACTTCAGAACGGTGTGATTTACGACTGCCTTTAAGAGGCGTGCACATGGCGAGCTGAACCTCGAGGGGAACTCGGAGGTGAGTGCGCACAGCCTTGCGCAGCGCTCACGGGGATCGCCCACAGGACATCAAGGAAAAGGCGCTGTGCATTCTGGCGGGCAGGGGGACAGGCAAATCGCTTTTTCCCGGCTGGCTTTCAGTGCGGTGCCGGGACAAGGGCTCCAGTGTGGGTGGAGGATGGGGAGGGCCTGGGTGGGCAGCAAGGCAGCACAGACTGAAGGAAGTACACAAGCTCATGCTGGGAGTTTGAGGGAGGGGGGTGTAAAGGGTGAGTGTAGCACCCGCGCACTTGAAAAAGCCTTTCAAAAGTGAGCATTCTTCCGCAGCTGAGACCATTCAGCTGCAGCTCCATTGACAGGCTTGGAGTCGGGCCTCTGAAGTTTTTCTGCCCACTCAAGGAATGCAAAAGCATGAAAGTGCCACCAAATGCTCCAGAGCTTTTCACCCCTCAGGCGCAGACTGCAAATTAATGTGCCTTTTAGGGTGCTGCAGAATAATTGGATAACTGGGTAAGTTGTGTCCAGTGAGTGTGAAGCCAGACCATCACTTTGCTCTGAAGATTACACACTGCACAGGGAAGAGGCCCTGGACTTTTCTTTTATTCATTCACAGGATGTGGGCTTCGCTGGCTGGGCCATCATTTATTACCCAGCCCTAGTTGCCCTTGAGAAGGTGATGGTGAGCTGCCTTCTTGAACCGGTGCAGTCCCCGTGGTGTAGGTACATCCACTGTGCTGTTAGGGAGGGAGTTTCAGGATTTTGACCCAGCGACAGTGAAGAAATGGTGATATATTTCCAAGTCAGGATGGTGAGTGATTTGGAGGGGAACTTCCAGGTGGTAGGGTTCCCATGTATCTGCTGCCCTTGTCCTTCTAGATGGTAGTGGTCGTGGGTTTGGAAGGTGCTGTCAAAGAAGCCTTTGTGAATTCCCTCAGTGCATCTTATAGATGGTACACACACTGCTGCTACTGTGCGTCAGTGGTGGAGGGAGTGAATGTTTGTGGATGTGGCGCCAATCAAGTGGGCTGCTTTGTCTTTATCTTGTGCAGGAACCAAGGTTTCACATCTGAATGACACGAACACTGCTCAGCATAATAAGGAGCCATAGACAGGGAGACGTTCTTGGGAATTTATTTACAATAGTGAACATTAAGTACAAGTGGTTAACACCTGTGCCCATGCGTTGCAACTACATCTTCTTAACCTTCCTAACCCTGCCGCTACGTCTTGGTGCATCCCCAACATCCAGAGTGGAGGTGAGACAGCCTGCTGACTGCTATGCTATGTTGTCTGTGATGACCTTGGTGGGCGATCTCTGGAGGGCCCTGGCCAGCTTTGGGTATCCTGCTGTGGATCAGGTGCATCCTCCTTGGCCTGTGGAGCTGGAGATGATGGAATCATAGGAAGAGGAGATTTGGATTGGCCGGACATTTCTGGAATCAGCTGGGTGGATGACCCTGGGGTGTCGAGCAGATAATCCTCCTCCTTATGGGTGCTCAATGGTCTCTGGCTGACTCCTTGAGGAGAAGGGGAAGCTGGAGCGAGATTGAGCTGCCCTGCACCCCTCTCGCATTGACACTGTTGGAGGCTAACGACGGTGTTAGCGATGGAGTTCAGCCCACACAACAGTACAGGACCAATGTCCTGGAACATGGCAGCTGCCATCCTGCCAGCGTTGGCCTCGGTGCATTGGCATGCCGGCGCTATTACCTCAGACTGAAGGTGGGTGGACTCCCCCATCGTCCCTTGCAATCTGAGGAGCGGAGTGGACATCTCTTCCTGATTTTCCCATGAATATCTTTGCAGCTCCAACACTGATTGAGGACCAAGTCCAGAGGCTCATCATCTGACTCAGGCTCAGCAAATTCCTTGCCTCCACCAGTCCTCCAAGTGCCAGTGATCTCAGATGTCCCTGCCTCCACTTACTGTGGAACAGATTGTGTGCTGTGCTCACCAGATTGTGATCCTGAGGTTGCTCTACATCTAGGTTCCACTGGGGTGTGTGTCAGTCTGCTGGTGGAGGGTGACTGGTCTTCAATGTTGCTCCCCTCGGGGCCCTCATCCAAGGTGCTCTTGGTGCTGGATTTGGCATCAAGGTTGCCTGAGGGCAACATGGCAGATGTGCCTAGGATAGAAAATGGAAACACAGAACAGTGGACTCAGGGGAGTGTTGAGAGAGGGATGATATGGTGCAGAATCTTCACATGGAAGCTTGCTACCGACCTCTCCGTCACTGCAGGTACAGTCCACGTACTCTCCGGTTAGCCCCAATGCGCGACTCTCGAACGAAGTGAAGACCTTGATGTCCACCCTCAGTTTGGGACCTCTCCTGTTGATTGTGTGCGATCTTGTCCTGCATAAAGACAGATGGAGAGAATGTGAGCAAGGCGCATGCCAGGCCAAGCGAGGAGGATGCCAGGTCTGCGTGTGTGCTGAGTGGGCAGTCTCCAGAGGAGTTGAGGCCAGATGGAGATGTGAGAGTGCATGTGAGAGAGTGAGTGGTGATTCCCCTTGAGCTGGCAGTGAGTGAGATACCAGTGAATGTGTGATTAGCTTGTGAATGTGTGAGTTTGGAGTGATGAAATGGTTGACTTACCCTGGTGGCACAGATTCATTCTTTTTCTGCACTGGATGGCCGACCTCTTGTATGTAGTGTTGGCACTGACCACCACTGCCACTGCTTCCCAAGCCGGAGTGGTGAGACTGATGAACCTCCTGCAGCCAGAGCGGGGATGGAGCACATCGCAGCGGACCTCCACGGAGTCCAAAAGTCATCGCAGGGATGAGTCACTGAATCAAGGGGGCTGGACGCTTCTTGGCTCTTGGGGCCATGTCTTCACTGGAGTAGCCCCGGGCTGCAACCATCGAGAAATGGCCACACGGCCAGTAAATACGGCACCCGGAGTAAGAAAGCAGTGAGGTTATGGCATGGCGGGCAAATCAGGGGCTGGCCGCCAGCAATCCGGTGTGACTGCATAATTTATGAGGCGGGAAGGCCTGAAAATCTACCATTGCAGCTGATGGGTAAAACATCTTTTTTCACACCTGCTACATGGGATGATTCCGTTCACAAAATAAACCAGCGCATGCAATAACTCTTGAATACCACGGGCAGAACAATTCACAGCAACACAAATAATTGATCATTCGTATTTTGACCCCAAGGCATTCTACCTACACAATTCATTTACAATGGCCAGGATTTTCCATGTGCCAGGCAGCTCGGTGGGAGTGGGTGCGGGCAGCCGCGGAGCTGACCGCCACCCGCGATTGGGTCAGCACCGCGATTTTAGGCAGGCAGGCCACCCAGCGTGGATCCCTGTGTGGGCGGGGGGAGGAGGGAGGGTCAGGCACGGAGCTGCCTCAGGGAGATTGAAGTGTTTTTTAAAGACATTATTAAAAACATTAAGAATGTAATGAAAAGTGTCCCCTCCTGTGACTGTGTCACATGAGATGGGACATGTTTTTATTTTCAAAATAAAGTTTTTATATAATCAGTGTTAGCTTTAGGAAACCTCATCCCTCGTGTGGCCTTTTCGCCTGCTGGGCAGTGTAAATTTGGAGTTACTTAGTACATTTATGGCCTTAATGGGCCTTTCAATTATCAACGGGCGCGCACGTCATCGCAAAACAGTGCGATGATGTCAGGACACACACCCAATGTCATCATGTGTCATTTTACTTTCCGGCATGTTGGGCCCACCCCCACACGCCAAATGTTAAATTCTGCCCCGTAAGAAGACTTGCAATTATTCACACAATGCACCCTTCATGACTTCAGGACATCCCAAAAAGCTTTATGGCCAATGAAGCACTTTTCAGGTGTGATTACTTTTGTAATGTAGGGAAACACAGCAGCCAGTTTGTGCACAGTTTTTGGCAATGTTGATTGATGGATAAATGTTGGCCAGGACGCTGGAGCGAGGTCCCCTGCTCTTCTTCAAAGAGGTGCCATGGGATCTTTTCCACCTGATTGATAATTTTTCAGTGGCTATATGCGACCAATTTCAGAAGGATGTGATTTATTAATAAACCACTTTGTCTCACTCGGTAGCCTAAAATTAGGGTAGATCAGTATGAAAACAAAATACATTTTTCTTTAAGAGAACTTTAAAACTTGAAATAAATATTTGAGAAGATTTTGCGGCCCCGTCATGGTGGGACCCGCTGTGGGGGTGCAGCGGACCAGCCAAATGTCCATTGACTTTCAGCGGGAGTAGAAAATCCCAAAGGCGGGCGAGGCTGGAAAATCCCAACTGTTATTCGTCCATCTCTAATTTTCTTGCCTTCCTCTCCTGATGTTTTGCTGCCTCTTCCCAGGTTGTAGATCCAAAAGTTTATGGTGTATTTATGAAAGTCATTACTTGTCTAACAAAAATGTCAGGTTGTTCTTATGTAAACATCTAAGTCCATTACAATCTACTCCAGTCAAAGCCGTGCTAGGTCACAGACAAAGCTTGGGTCTGAAGGTTCTAGGGTGGCCTGTTCATGATAGAGGACCAAACATAATGACCCATATGGGGAGGTGGTGGCTTGGTGATATTGTCACTGGGCTAGTATTCCAGAGACTCAGGGTAATGCTCTGGAGACCCAGGATTGAATCCCACCATGGCAGATGGTGAAATTTGAGTTCAATAATAAATTGGAATTAAAAGCCTGATGAAGACCATGAAACCATTGCTGATTGTCATAAAAGCCCATCTGGTTCATGAATGTCCTTTAGGGAAGGAAATCTGCTATCCTTGCCTGGTCTGGCCTACATGTGACTCCAGACCCACAGCAATGTGGTTGACTCTTAAATGTCCTCTGAACAATTAGGGATGGGCAATAAATGCTGGCCTTGCCAGCAATGTCTGCATCCCATGAATGAATTTTAAAAAAAATAAGGAGGAGGGACCAGGGAAAATGCTGAGTCTTCACTGGGACCTGAGATAAGGTTGAGGCAGACATGCTTTGTTGGATCAGGTCTAACCCACCATCACATGTGAGAGCCGCCTGTAGATTTATGCCCTGGAAGCCCACAAAACCATTTGCAAGCTCGTTAATTTGAATTTGACTTTAAAGGGAGCCACTAGGGTCAACACTTTGTTTCTGGTGGAAGAAGATACAGAATAGTGTGTGTCCTCCTCCCACACCCTCTTCTCCCCATCCTCACCAGGTGTCCTGATAGGGACTCTCATCATACTACAGTAGTTGCTGCCCCATATGTGCTCCCAATGGTTCAGATAACCACTAATGGTTGGCAAGTGAAGGGACCTCTCCTTGAACCCTTGTCTTTGGGCAAGTTCAGCAGCTGAGGTCCCAGGTCGGGGCATCTCGGCACTGAAGCTGAGATATGCCACAACACAGATTTCCAAATCGATGGATTTCAGTTATCAGAGAAGTGGGGTAAAAGAATTAAAATGAAGAATGTTATATTTGAAGTAGCTATCACCTGCATTCTCTTCAACATATCTTGTCTTTCATTTCAGATAGAAAATGCACCACAGGCCCCATCGATCTGCTGTTTATCATTGACAGCTCTAGGAGTGTCCGCCCATTCGAGTTTGAGCTGATGAGGAATTTTGTGATTGACATGATCAATTTCTTGAACGTGGGGCCCAGTGCCGGCAGGGTCGCATTGATCCAATACTCCAGCCAGATTCAGAACATCTTCTCCTTCAAAACATTCCAGAAAAAAGCTGACATGATCAAGAGTATCAAGGAGGTGATCCCCCTGGCCCAGGGAACAATGACAGGCTTAGCCATCCAGTATGCCATGAACGTCGCTTTCACTGAGCAAGAGGGTGTCCGTCCCCTGGCACAGAAGATCCCAAGAGTTGCCATCATTGTAACAGACGGGAGGCCCCAGGACCGGGTCACTGAGGTGGCAGCGCGGGCTCGAGAGGCCGGTATCGAGATCTATGCCGTTGGCGTGCAGAGGGCAGAGATGTCTTCCCTCAGAGCCATGGCCTCCTTGCCTCATGAAGAACACGTCTTCCTGGTTGAGACCTTTGACCTGATTGATCAGTTTGCTAAGACCTTCCAGGACAAGTTGTGTTGTAAGTGCTAAAATAAAACGGTGAAAAGAGAGGCGTACTAATTCAGCATCAAACATTAACTGTTTCTCATCTTTACTTTTTGCCACAGTGAGAAAGGTACCCACCAGCCAAACCATCACATGTCACTTTACAATGGAAAATTAGGAGTTAATGTTATATGTGCCCTATCTGCAAGAACAATTCATCAAAACTCACTCCCACCACCGCCCCCAACTTTCCCCATAGTTTTGCAAATCGTTTCCCTTCAGGTGTTTATCCAATTCTCTTTTGAAAGCCACAATTGAATCTGCCTCCACCACACTCTCAGGCTGTGTTTTCCATATCCTATCCACTCACTGTGTAAAAAAAAAACCTCATGTTGCCATTGCTTCTTTTGCCATTTACCATAAATCACTGTCCTCTGGTTGATCGCCAGCTATATATTAACCTGCATGTGATGCATTCTTTCTGTATAAGACCCCCAGCTATATAATGCCCAGAATATATTACCCTATGGTCTGTCTAAGGACCATAGCTATCTGTTACCTTACAAGAAACATACGGACCTTCAAAATTTCCTATTTTCTGATTCTGCTATTACCCTAAGACAAAGTGAGCAATTAAATTTTGACTTGTGTGTTTTCCCTCCTAGCTGATGACATGTGCGCTGTTACGAATCATGGTTGTCAGCACATCTGCGTCACTACACCTGGATCCTTCCACTGTGCTTGCCGTGAGGGCTATGTGCTGAACCCAGACAAGAAGACATGCACAGGTATAGTTTGGGGTTATTTTATCTGCAGAGTTGTGACTTGTTATAAACTGCATCTTGAACTGTCAACGAGCTGGTTGCAAGTAACTGAAACTATAAAATATGGAAACATGCCAAGTATCCACACCATACTGAGATAGCCACAGCTGAGATGGGCTGATCATGGAGCCAGAATGCCTAACAGTCAATTAACAAAGTGAATCTTCTATGGGGGGCTTGAGTCTGGGATGTGCTATCATAGTGGTCAAAGGAAGCGCCACAAGGACGCTCTGAAGGTTTCACTTAGGAATTTAGATTTCAATTTTGAGTCCTGGGAGAAGATCATCCAGGATTGCTGCACCAAGCGCAACCAAATAGAAAATGGTGCAGCCTCCTTCGAAAGAAATCAAATATCAGAGACAGAGAGGAAATGCAAAGAGACAAAATCCTGAGCCAACAACTCGTACAAAACTCAATCATCCACGGTATCCTGTCTTATTTGCAGCAGAAACTTCTGGGTGCAGATCGGCCTTAGCAGTCACCTGCCTACCCTTCGTAACCTGACCAAACAACCCAGATGTTGAACATGGTCATCTTCACCTCCAAGGACGAATAAGAAGGATTTCAGATAGCATGCTGCTTTATCTAGCTGACAGAAAGTAGTTTTAGGTCAACAGCTACACTAGAAATAGCTGACAAAATTGTCTTTTTTAAATTCAAAATGTTGATTTAGCTCATGGATGAAGAAGTTGGGGAATAGCTTTTTCTTCATATGTTTATCATGTTGCAACCCATCCCCCTTCAGGACCAGTTGTTAACATTGGCAGTTTTATAACCAATTGATTAAGTTTGTTTGAACACACACTGTCCTCTGGGGTGGAATTAAAAGAAAACTTTTCTCTCTGTCCTTTTTTTCTTACTGAACATCAACATATTGCCACATCAATAAGTTATGTGTTTGTAATGCTGTGTGCTATAACCCTATCTCCTTTGGAAGTACAGCATGCTGTAGCTCTATTCATGGGTAGAATCAGCTTCTTCTCCAGGTGGCAGTTTGTACACTCTCTTGATATCTGACACTTGACTGATGCTGTAATCCTGAACTCCTATAGCTCCCACCTAGCTGCCTTGATTCATTAAGATCTTGTGGACCATTTTGTAGTCGCACAAGGAACCTGGGCAAAGTTGTTTCACAAACTGTTAACAACAGGGATGTGGGGAGCAGATGGTACAATCCTTTCACTTCTGGGGATCTGAGTTTCAACAGAGTCGAGATAGTTGAGAGGAGAATATGCAGATGTAATGAGGTCCTGTGACCAAGTTATTACAGCCCATCAGCAGGAAATTGGCATTCTCATGCAGGACCATCCTATGAGTGTAGAAGTTGCAAGTGTTTCAGTAAAGTAAAACCTTGCATTTATATAGTGCCTTTTTTTGAACACCTCAAAGCACCTTTATAGTCAATTAAGTACTTCTTGAAGTGTACTCGTTGTTGTAATGTAGAAAATGCAGCAGCCAATTTGCAAACAGCAACGTGATAATGATCAGATAATCCATTTTCGTGATGTTGATTGAGGTTCAAATATTGACCAAGGGACAACTCTCCATTGCTTTGAAATGGCAATGAGGGATCTTTTAAATTTGCCCTATCAGGCAGATGAGCTTTGGTTTAAGATCTCACCCACAAGACAGCACCTCTGACAGTGCAGCACTGGAGTGCCATGCTCCAATAGCCTGCTAACATTCAACCCCTAAGGTTCACCCCTCCATGGAAAAGGCCACTGGGGCGAGGTAGAGGCAGGCCTCAACAAGCCAAGGATCCATATCCCAGATGCTTGACCCTCAATAAAAAAAATTACAGCGGGAACTTGCTGGAAAAATTGGATGGTGGAAAAAAATTGAGAATCTCACTCAGAACCACAAGGATGGTCAGTGAGGCTTTATAAAACATCACATATAGGGAAATGCTGTTTCTAGAATTGGGTTGATGGGTTAAGGCTCAATATTAGGAGAGAGCTTTAATCTGCATCAGGTCTTATTGTATCTGGCCCGTCAATGCTTCATGTTGATACATGTTGATGATTTTTTTTTTTAAATCACAAAAGGGGAAAATAAAAAGAAAAGAAACGAATGTGTCAATAAAGACTTCTAGATTTTTCTGACCTGTGAGTGTGTGTTTCTTTATAGCCATCGACCTTTGTTCCCATGGAGACCATGACTGTCAGCAGATATGTATTAGCTCTCCAGGTTCATACCAGTGCAGTTGCCGGGAGGGCTTCAGACTGAACCAGGACAAGAAGACTTGCAGTGGTTAGTATTCCAACACTACTCATCATTAATACTGCGCATAATTATGTTCTAACCATGGCTATTAGGAAGAACAAGAAGGCGTTGGAGAGGGTGCAGAGGGGATTTACCTGAATAGAGCTAGGGTTAAGGTTTTTCAGTTGTCTGCAGTGACTGGAGAAACTGGAGTTGTTCTCCTTTGAGCAGACAAGTTTAAGGAGAGATTTAAAAGAAGTGTCCAAAGTAGAATGTAATGAAGGATTTCGATGGGGTAGATGGGGAGAAACTGTTTTCACTGGCAGGAGGCTCAGTAACCAGAGGACACAGATTTAAGACAATTGGCAAAAAGAAGCCAGGAGGAGATGAAAGTTTTTTTTTAAAACCTGTAAGTTATTGTGACCTGGAATGCAGTGCCTGAAAGCGCAATGGAAGCAAATTCTATTGTAATTTTCAAAAGGGAATCGGATCTCTTCTTTAAGAAGCTTTTTTTCAGTTGTTAATACAAAAGCAAAATACTGCGGATGCTGGAAATCTGAGAGAAACATAGAAAATGGTGGAAATACTCAGCAAGTCAGGCAGCATCAGTGGAGAGAGAAGCAGGAGTTAAGGTGCCCATTAACTCTTTCTCTCTCCACAGGTGCTGCCTGACTAGCTGAGCATTTCCAACATTTTCTGTTTTCATTTTTTCAGTTATGTTGGTCAAGACTTTGGGGAGAACTTCGATCTCTTCTTTGAAATAGTACCAGGGGATATTTGATGCCCACCTGAGAGGGCAGGTGGGGCTTTGGTTTAATGTCTCATTTGAAAGATGATGGCCAGGATCTTCCGGTCCCACCTGCCAGCAGGATTTACCAGTGCCACCAAAATCAATGGACTTGTGGCTGGCTTGCCACATCCACCACAGCGGGAAAACCCCACCTGATGTCTCCAGCAGTGCAGCACCCCCTCAGCACTGGCACTGGGAATGTCAGCCTGAATTATGTGCTCAAGCCCCTGGAGTAGGACTTGAACCCACAAACCTCTGATCCACGTGAGGAGGCTACTGACTGAGCCATGTTGTCGAATGAATGCTGATTTGTTCAAAACTAATATAAAATCAACAGAGAGATGAATTTGACATGAGTGTATTATGTACTTTCCCAATAACATTCGCAGTAACTGCAGCATTTCAAGGAGGATCATCCCTACCTTATCAAGGCTACTAGAAATAGTCAATGAAAGCAGCCTTATCCTGAAGCCCATTCCCTAGAATTAGAAAAAAAAAGTTTTAATAGTTGACCAATATCACTCAGAACCACAAGGATGAACAGTGAGGTTTGATAAAATGTCACATGCCCAACAAAGACAGGTCCTGTTTCTGAAGTTGGGCTAAGGCCCACTATTGGGATAGTATCTAGTCTTATTGTTTCTGGTCTGGAAATACTTCATGCTAATACTAGGAAAGTAGCAATTTTAAAAGAATCCTAAAAGGCAGGAGTGAGAAAAGGAATAAAGTAGCACAGCGCTAGAAACTTATAGATAGTTCTGACCTGTATGTGTTCCTCCGTAGCCATCGACCTTTGTTCCCATGGAGACCATGACTATGAGCAGATCTCCAGGTTCATAACAGTGCAGTTGCCAGGAGGGCTTCAGGCTGAACTAGGACAAGGAGGCGTTAGTATTCCAACACTATTCTTTATTAATACTGCACATACCTTAAAAACATAAGAAGTAGAAGCAGGAGTTGGCACATGGGCCCTCAAGCCTGCTCCCCCATTCAATAAGCTCCTGATTGACTTGGTACATCAACTCTATTTTCTTGCCCTATCTCCTAATCCCTTGAATCCCTTAGTACCCAAAAATCTATGAATAACCACTTTGAATATATTCAGTGACCAAGCATCCACAGGCCTCTTGAGTAGAGAATGCCAAAGTTTCCAAAAGTAACTATATTTTAATCATGACTACAAGCCTGAAGTGTGTTGTGTCTTCTTAATCTCTGTGATAGCTCCAAAGTGTAGAGTTCTAAATGTGTCAAGCCTCTTTTAACAACCCTGTAAGGAAAGGGTTAATCAGATTGTCCTGAGGTCTTGTTAATGTTACAATAATAAGATAGGTTTGCTTTATTTTATATGCATGCATGTAAAGTGGAAGAGGAAGGAAGTGCAGAGAAGTTAGGTTTCAACAACAGCAGCTTGCATTCATATAGCACTTTTAACATAACAAAGCATCCCAAACATTTATAAAGAGCAATATCGATAGAAACGCTTTTGACACTAAGCTACGGAAGGAGATATCAGGAAAGATGGACCTAAAAGCTTGGTCAAAGAGGCAGTTTTGAGGAACGTTATAAAGGAGGAGAGAGAGACTGAAAGATTTAGGGACGGAATTCCAGAGCTCAGTGTCTAGGCAGTTGAAAGCATGTGCACCTTTGGTGGAGTGAAGAAAATGGAGGATGTGGAATGGCCAGAATTGGAGGAGTGCAGATATGTGTTGACTTGCAGACAATCTTGGTTAAAGCAGGCTTGAAACACAGTTCTGGTCTCCGCAATGCTGAAAGCTTGTGGAGGCACCAGAGAAGGTGCAACAAAGGTTTACAAGGATGATAACAGACCTGAAAGGTTAGACCTATCAGGAAAGACTGAGCAGACTGGGGATCCCTTCTCCAAAAAAATGTTGAGGACTGAGGAGTGACATGACGGAGGTTTTTAAAAGTAGGAAAGGGTTTGATAGCATGGAAATATGGAAGAGGTTTCCACTTATTGGGAAACTCAAAATTAGGGGCCTTCAATAGAAGATAATCACTAATAAACCCAAGAAAGAATTTAGCCTAAACTACTTTACCCAGAGAGTGATTAGAATGTGGAAATTGCTACCACAGAGAGAAATTGTTGAGGCAAATAGCATAGATGCATTTAAGTGGAATCTAGATAAACATGAGGGAGAAAGAAATAGATGTATATGCTAATAGGATGAGATAAAATAGGGTGGGGGGAGGCTCATGCGAAGCATAAATATCCATATGGACCTGTTTCCATGCTGTAATATCTATGTACGTATAAGGATATGTACATCTATACAATACAAAATATGTGTACCTATATAATATAGGCACTTCGACCACTGAACTGTTGGATTAAGACTGATCTTAAAACAATAGTTTGTTTAGGCAATAAACCAAATTATAACTTTTAATTAATTGATGATATGTTCTGCAAAAGGGCAGAGTAATATCATTGTCCATTCTAAAGGAGAGACCTCAGGTGGTTGTAAATCCAGAAGAGGTTACAAAGAGAGTGAAATGGAGGGATTTGAAAACCTCATATCCATATAGGAGCTATACAGAAGCTTATACAGCATTGTTTTCAATGCCTTTCCTGTTAAAGAATATCTCCCTTGCCTCACCCCTGCATAAATCCTTTCAAGTTTATCAGATAGAATGAAGTTGCTGGAAGACAAACCAAAAGAGAGGATTGTTTTCACTTAGGGTCATTGGCCAGGATATTTCAGATGTTGGGGGTTTCTCGTCCTGCCATCCATTCCCCACCGACCCAGTCTGCCCCACAGCCATTTCACGCTCGAAAGAGCATCAATTGCCTGAAAGCAGGGCTTCCGCCCTTCACCCGGGAGGAAGTCCCACCTTAGAGAGCTGCCGGCCAATCAGGTAGGCTGGCAGCTCTCGAGTGCCTGCAGCAACATAAGCTGCAGTGAACAGAAGAGGAACTTCCTGAAGACATCGGAGTCTAAGTCCCGCAACAGAGCGGAAAGGTGAGTTTTCAGGATCTCAGGGCAGGGAAGGTAGGGAAGGCATTGGGAGGTTGGTAGTGGGTGATTGAGGTGTCAGGGGAGAGGCCGGTGGAGGTGGGGGTGGAGGGAGGTGGAGCAGCCACTGGACTTTAAGGGGGTGATGCCTGCAGTTAGAAGGGGGCTTCTGTTGGAGGTGCCCCCCCAACAACCTTGTCACCCGAGGTCTAAGATTGATCATTTTCGGGCTTCTCCCACAACTGGGAGATCCTCCCACCTGCCTAAAAATTGAGGCTGGGTGGGAAAGGCCCTTAAATGGCCAATATTGGTCACCACTTAAGGGCCTCAATGGGGGCAAGGGTGGGTGGCCCATCCGAGGCCTGGCCTGCCCCAACGTAAAATCGCTGAGAGGTTGGGGCAGGTGGGAGCCCAGCTGGAAGCCTATTCCCACCCCCCTGCCTAAAACCTGCCAACGGGGAGCATGAAATTCAGGCCACAGAATCATCAAGCACTGAAAGAGGCCATTCGACCAATCGAGTCCATACTGGCTCTCTGTAGAGTAATTCAGTCAATCCCACCCACCATCTCCATATAACCCTGCAAGTTTATTGCCCTCAAGTGCCTATCCAGTTTCATTTTGAAATCCCTCAAGGAAACCAGTAGGGACGCAAACTACAGATGAAGAAATGAAAGTGCCACTGTCCTTGCCCTCAGCACATGTTCTAACCTATCGATTTTTTATCCTTCTAGCCATCGACCTCTGTTCCCTGGGAGATCATGGCTGTGAACATATCTGTGTGAGCACCCCTGGGTCTTATCACTGCCGCTGTCGATCCGGGTACACCCTCAATCAAGACAAGAAGACGTGCTCCGGTTAGTATTCCTCACTCTACCCCTCATTAATTCTATTCTCACCCACAATTACTGCCCTTGTGAATTTGAAATTACTCAAAGTCAGAGGCGCCAAAGGTAATACTGACCTTACTGCTTATGAGTGCCAGTTGGCAAGAACTCTCCAGAGGTTATTACAGGCAAATTGGGCAAGTGGATCAACAATACCTATTTTCTGTGTTTTGTCTTGGAGTGGCCTTCAAGTCAATTCAACAGTTCCTGAATGTCACTCTCGTCATTTACAAGTTTTCACATTCTTTCAAATTGTTCTAAGCTACACAAACCTTTGTAACCTCTCGATTAAAGATGATGTCAATGTAAGGGCCTTGGTTTAACGCCTCATCTGAAAAGCAGCACCTACATCAGTGCAGCACTCCTCTCTGACCTGTAATACAGTGTCTTGTGCTCATGTCTCTGGAGTGGGATTTGAACCTACAGCCTTCACATTTAGAGTCAATAGTGTACAACAATGACAACCTGCATTTATATCGCACCTCTAATGCAATAAACCTCCCAAGACTTCACAGGAGTGTTATCATTAACATTTGACACTGAACCACATGAAGAGATTTAGAACCGGTGACCAAGGCCAGAATTTTTCTCTGAGTGGGCAGGCAGACAGGACCTCGGTTTTAACACTTAATCTGAAAGATTCCACTTCTGTCTGTGCGCCACTCCCTCAGTGCTGCACTGGGAGTGTCAGTCTTGATTTTGTGTCAAGTCTTCTAGAATAGGGCTTGAACCCACAGCCATCTCATACACTACACTGTCCTTTGAACTTTCAACTGTGCCTCCTTTGTGATAATGCCTGAACAAATGATGATCTTCCTTCCTAGCCATCAACCTCTGTGCCCTGGGAGATCATGGCTGTGAGCACATCTGCGTGAGCACCCCTGGGTCATATAAGTGCCGTTGTCGCCCTGGGTACAACCTCAATCAGGACAAGAAGACCTGCAATAGTGAGTATCGGACCGTGTATTTGTCTGTAATTGGTGTGATTTTTTCTCCTGCAATTTATTCTAGTTCTTGAGCTCAGCATGGGCCCTCTGGCTGCTGTTGATGTTCACTGACTGGACTCCACCCTCTCCTCTAGAGATGGATGACTCTTACCAGGACAAACTGTTTGATCTTTTACCCTTAGTGAGAGCTGATGAAGCCAGCATGAGTGTGGTAGATAGCCTAATATTCTCACCCTGCCATTTTCTTAAACCCACAGTATCACTAAATTGTTACAGTGCAGAATGAGGCAATTTGGCCCATTGTGTGTGCACCAATTCTCCAAATGAGCATTTCACCTAATGCCATTCCCCCACCCTCTCCTCGTAATCCTGCACATCCTTCCTTTTCAGATAACAGTCTAATTACCTTATGAATGCCTCGATTGAATCTGCCTCCACCACACTCTCAGGCAATACATTCCTGACCCTAACCACTCGCTGCATGAAGAAGTTTTTCCCCATGTCACTTTTGCTTCTTTGGCCAATTACTTTAAATGTGTGCCCTCTTGTTCTCAATCCTTTCAAGAGTGGGAACGGTTTCTCACTATCTACTCTGTCCAGAACCCTCACGAATACCTCTATCAAATCTCCTCTCAGCCTTCTCTTCTCCAAGTAAAACAGTCCCAATGTCTCCAATCTATCTTCAAAACCAAAGTTCCTCATCCCTGGAATCATTGTAAACTCCAATATATTATCCATATTTGGAGGCAGAAGGACTGTCCACTCCTCAAGGACTTCAACAACAATGGATTGCATCTAAATAGCACCTCTAACACCATAAATCATCCCTAATGCACTTGGAGTGATTATCAGCACAACAAACATAGATCCAAAAGCAGAGCTCAAGTTTCTTCATGAAGTTGTTTATTCGGGACCTCAGTCCTGAAAAAGTGCTCTCCATAGTTACTTGAACATCTAGTGACACCTTGCATAGACTTTGAATGTTCTTTCATCCAATTTCTTATTATCAGACCAGTTCATATTGATTCAGTAGAGCGGTATCATCCCAATCCCACATAGAAACCTGGGAACAGCTCTTTCACTGAGGGCATAGCTGATCCACGACTACACATCTTTAGTGCTTACTAAGCTGTTTGTAGCATTGAAGTTACAGAGTGTGGGGTCTTTCTCTGCAGTGGTGAACTATTGTTCGTTTGGGAACCACAGCTGCCAACATGAATGTGTAAACATTCTCAATGGATACTACTGCACATGCCAGGATGGATTTGAACTGCAAGATGATGGGAAAACGTGTAAAGGTAAACAGAAGCAATGGAGTAAATCCATAGCAATAATGGTTATGAAAGTCATTTCAAATTTGTAGTTCCTCTCTGACTTTGTTTAGATCATTTTTTAACCCGCCCATTTGTCGCTAACTCTGAGCTGATTCAGCCCATCAGCGTTAGACCTTATATATATGAAGTGTACAGCCTGAAGGAAGATGTAAAGAAACTTTAATTTATATAGCGGCTTGCAAGATATCCCAAAGCACTTCACATTTAATGCAATACTGTTGAAATGTAGTCACCGTTGTAATGGAGGGAAATGCAGCTACCATTTTGTGAACAGCAAGATTCCATAGGCAGATAGTCTGTTTTCTGATTGAGGGATAAATATTGGCCAGGGCATCAGGGAGAACGCCCCTAGTTCTTCTTTGAAATAGTGTCATGGGATCTTTTATGGCCAGCTGAGTGAACAGTCGGAGCTTCAGTTTAATATCCCATCTGAAAGATGGCATCTTTGACAATGCAGCACTCCTCAATACTGCACTGGATGTGTCGGCTCACATAAAATGCTCTCAGAGTGCCACTTGATCCCAGAACTTCAGCCTTAGTGGTGAGAGTGCTGTCACTTTGCCAAGTGGCTAAACTTGTTAATAATGTAGTTTTTTTTATTCATTCACAGAATGTGGGCACCACTGGCTAGGCTAGCATTTATAGCCCAGCCCTAATTGCCCTTGAGAAGGTGGTGCTGAGCTGCCTTCTTAAACCCTAGGTCCCTATGGTATAGTACCCCCACAGTGCTGTTAGAAAGGGTGTTCCAGGATTTTGTCCCAGTAACAGTGAAGGAATGTCAATATATTTCCAAGTCAGGATGGTGTGTGGTTTAGAAGGGAAATTCCAGGTGGTGGCGTTCCCATGCGTCTGCAGCCCTTGTTTTTTGAGATGATAATGGTCATGGATTTGGAAGGTGCTGTCTAAGGAGCCTTAGTGAGTTGCGGCAGTGCATCTTGTAGGTGACACACACTGCTGCCACTGTGCACGATGGTGGAGGCAGTGAATGTTTGTGGATGTGGTGCCAATCAAGTGGGCTGCTTTGGTCCTGGATTGTGTCGTGCGTCTTGAGTGTTGTTGGAGCTGCACTCATCCAGGCAAGTGGAGAAAATTCCATCACATTCCTGATCTGTGCCTGTAGATGGTGGACAGGCTTTGGGGAGTCAGGAGGTGAGCTACTCGCCGAAGGATTCCTAACCTCTGACCTGCTCTTGTAGCCACAGTATTTATATGGCTAGTCCAGTTCAGTTTCTGGTCAATGTTAAGCCCCCAGAGTGTTGATAGTGGGGGATTCAGTGATAGTAATGTCATTGAATGTCAAGGGGTGATGATTAGATTCTCACTTGTTGAAGATGGTCATTGCCTGACACTTGTGTGGCGTGAATGTTACTTGCCACTTGTCAGCCCAAGCCTGGGTATTGTCCAGGTCTTGCTGAATTTGGACATGGACTGCTTCAGTATCTGAGGAGTTGCGAATGGTGGTGAACATTGTGCAATCATCAGCAAATATCTCCACTTCTGATCTTATGATGGAAAGAAGGTCATTGATGAAACAACTGAAAATGGTTGGGCTTAGGATGCTACCGTGAGGAACTCCTGCAGTGATGTCCTGGAACTGAGATGATTGACTTCTAATAACCTCAACCATCTTCCTTTGTGCTAGGTATGACTCCAAACAGCAGAGAGTTTTCCCACTGATTCCCATTGACTCCAGTTTTGCTGGGGCTCCTTGATGCCACACTCAGTCAAATGCTACCTTGATGTCAATGGCAGTCACTCTTACCTCACCTTGGGAGTTCAGCTCTTTTGTCTATGTTTGAACCAAGGCTGTAATGAGTTCAGGAGCTGAGTGGCCCTGGCAGAACCCAAACTGGGGGTCAGTGAGAGGGTTATTGCTAAGCAAGTGCCGCTTGATAGCACTGTTGATGACCCCTGTCATCACTTTACTGATGATGGAGAGTAGACTGATGGGTGGTAATTGGTCAGGCTGGATTTGTCCTGCTTTTTGTGTACAGGACATACCTGGGCAATTTCCATATAGCCAGTTTGATACCAGTGTTGTAGCTGTACTGGAACAGCTTGGCTAAGGGCACTGCAAGTTCTGGAGCAGTACTATTGCCAGAATATTGTCAGGGCCCATAGCCTTTTCAGTATCCAGTGCCTTCAGTACTGGAGTGAATCGAATTGGCTGAAAACTGTGATGCTAAGGACCTCTGGAGGAGGCCGAGATGGATAATCCACCTGGCCCTTCTGGCTGAAGATTGTAGCAAATGTTTCAGCCTTATCCTTTGCACTGATGAGCTGGGCTCCTCCATCATTGAGGATGGGGATATTTGTGGAGCCTCCTCCTTTAATGAGTTGTTTAATTGTCCACCACCATTCACGGCTAGATGTGACAGGACTGCAGAGCTTAGATATGATATGTTGGTTGTGGGATCACTTAGATCTGTCCATCACTTGCTGCTTATATTGTTTGGCATGCAAGTAGTCCTGTGTTATAGCTTCACCAGGTTGACACCTCATTTTTAGGTATGCCTGGTGCTGCTCCTGGCATGCCCTCCTGCGCTCTTCATTGAACCAGGGTTGATCTCCTGGCTTGATGGTAATGGTAGAGTGGGGAATATGCCAGGCCATGAAGTTACAGATTGTGGTTGAGCGCAATTCTGCTGCTGCTGATGGCCCACAGCGCCTCATGGTTTCCCAGTCTTGAGCTGCTAGATCTGTTTGAAATCTATCCCATTTAGCACAGTGATAATGCCACACAACATAATGGAGGGTATCCTCATTGTGAAGATGGGACTTCATTTCCACAATGACTGTGTGGTGTTCATTCCTACCAGTACTGTCATGGACAGATGCATCTGTGGCAGGCAGGTTGGTGTGGATGAAATCAAGAATGTTTTTCACTCTTGTTAGTTCCCTCACCACCTGCCGCAAACCTAGCCTAGCAGTTATGTCCTTTCGGACTCAGCCAGCTTGGCCTGTAGGGGTGCTACCGAGCCACTCTTGTAATGGACATTGAAGTCCCCCACCCAAGGTACATTCTGCACCCTTGCCACCCTCAGTGCTTCCTCCAAGTGGTGTTCAACATGGTAGAGCACTGATTCATCCACTGAGGGGGTGGTGGTACGTGGTAATCAGCAGGAGGTTTCCTTGCCCATTTTTTACCTGATGCCATGAGATTTCTTGGGGTCTGAAGTCAATGTTGAGGACTCCCAGGACAATTCCCTCCTGACTATATACCACTGTGCCACCACCTCTGCTGACTCTGTCCTGCTGGTGGGATGGTGATGGTGGTGTCTGGGACATGATTCCATGAGTATGATATGTCAGGCTATTGCCTGACTAGTCTGTGAGACAGCTCTCCCAATTTTGGCAGTAGCTTCCATCTGGTTTCATTCTTTTTAGACTTTGTAGCCGCTTGATAATGGCTAGGCCGTTTCAGAGGGCAGTTAAAGTCAACCACATTGCTGTGGGTCTGAAGTCACATATAAACCAGGCCAGGCAAGGATGACAGATTTCCTTCCCTGAAGAGCATTAGTGAACCAGATGGATTTTTTGGACAATTAAGAATAGTTTCATGGTCATCATTAGACTCTTAATTCCAGATTTTTGTTGAATTCAAATTTTACCATCTGCCTTGGTGAGCCTTAAACCCGGGTCCCCAGAGCATTATCCTGGGCTCTGGATTACCAGTCCAGTGACAATACCACTATGCCATTGCGCATCCCCACCCCCCTCCCCCACCACATCTAGAGGTCTGAACTGATGTTCCAGGTACATGAGTTGGGGGAATTTAAATTTAATTAATAAATTGGGAATAAAATTATAGTCTAATTAATAATGTTTATGAAAGTAAAGGATTGTCATAAAAACCCATCTGGTTCACTAACGGTCTTCGGGGAGGAAGTCTGCTGTCCTTACCTGCTCTGGACTGCAGATGTCTCCAGGTCCATGGCAGAGCTGTTGACTCTTAACTGCCCTCTGAAATGGTCCTGCAAGCCACTCAGATTTATTAATCTGCTACAGAGTGGGGTACAAAAGCACTGTGGGTGCACCTATAGCATACAAACAGCAGCGGTTCAAGAAGGCAGTCCGCCACCACCTTCTCAAGGGCAATTAGGGATGGGCAATAAATGCTGGCCATGTGAGTGGTGCTTTCATTCCATGAATGTGAGAGAAAAAATACTTGGAGCAACTGGGCAGGTGAGGGTTGCAGGTCATGAAAAAGCTAAATGGGTCTCAAAAGCCATGTTATGAATGCTCATGGGTGAATGGAATTTTATAACTCCTATCGGACTCCTGACACAGGAGTAGTATGTCAATAATGTTGTTTCTTAAAGTGATCACTCTCTTGCATTGCAGCTGTTGACATGTGTAACACTGTGGAACATGGGTGTGAGTTTGAGTGTGTCAGCACCCCTGGATCATACTTCTGCATCTGCCCTGCGGGGAGGCAACTCAATGAGGATGGAAAGACCTGTAACAGTGAGTTAATATCCCTGTCTGCACTCATTCGGTCTCCGCTATCAGCTATTTCCATTGCATGGCCTGCTAGTAATGCACCACTGCGAACACAAATTGATATAGCATGGCAGGAGGCCATTCAGCCCACCTTTCCTGCACTGGTTACCCAAAAGAGCTATCCTATTAGTCCCACTCCATCTATTCTTCCCCCATAGCACTGCATATTTTTGCTTTACACATATTTTTCCAATTCCTTCTTGAAAGTTACTATTGGATCTGCCTCCGCCACCCTTTCAGGCAGTGCATTCCAGATCACATCAACTTGCTGTATTAAAGAGCTTCAGCTCATCTCACCGCAGGCTTTTTTGCCAATTATTTTAAATCTGTGTTGTCTATTTACTGAACCTCCTGCTAGTGGAAACACTTTCTCCCTATCTACTCTGTCAAAACTCTTCAGACTTTTGAACATCTCTGTTAAATCTCTCCATAATCTTCCCCTAACTTTCTCTAGTAATGAGAAGAATAGAAAATGCTGCAAATGCTCAGCAGGTCTGGCAGCATCTGTAAAGAGAGAAACAGTTAATGTTTCGGGTCTGTGATCTGTCATCATCTTCTCTCGTCTCTGAAAAGGTCTCTATTACTGAAACCCCTTTTAAAATAAATAAGGAAGTACGTGATTGGCAAACTGTATATGTTTTCTTATTGATAATCACCCTCTCTGCACAAACACTATTCAGATTATTCATCGAACACAGATTCTGGTCAATCACCAGGAGAAGTTATGCCAGTTTTGCTCTATGTGATCATTCTGCATGTGTAGATGTGGGCAATGGCCAACGGACTGTCCGGCCATGGGAGAATCCCAGGAAAGACTTAATGGCGGTAAATTCTCATTTCCACCCCAGTGGGCAGTAATACAGCAGGGTAGATCATCCACTCATTATAGACCCACCCAATTATCACCCCATTTCTTTCAAATAAAGAAAGAATTTGCATTTATATAGCATCTCCCATGACCTCAGGATGTCCCAAAGTGCTTTACAACCAATTAAGCACTTTTGAAATGTAGCCACTGATGTAATGGACAAAACACGGTAGCCAATTTGTGTACAGGAAGCTCCCAGAAAGAGCAATGTGATAGTAACTAGGTAATCTGTTTTTAGTGATATCAGTTGAGGGATTAATATTGGCATGGACAGTTGCCCTGCTTAGAAATAATGCCCATGTGTTCCACTTGAGAGGGCAGACACAGCCTTGATTTGGATGACTCATCTGAAAGTGAGCACCTCTAACAGTACACAAATAAAAACAAGAGGACTCCCTTTTAAGACAGATGAGGAGAAACTTTTTCTCCCAAAGGGTCACTGGTGGAATGCTCTTCCCCAGAAAGTAGTGGAGGCTGGGCCTCTGAATTTATTTAAGACTGAGTTAGACAATTTTTTGTTAGGCAAGGGAGTTGAGTGTTATGGGGGAGTTGGGGGGGGTGGGGGGGTTTGACAGGAAATTGGAGCAGAGGCCACAACCAGATCAGCCTTATTGAATGGTGGAGCAGGCTCGAAGGACCAAATGACCTCCTCCTGCTCCTATGTTCCTACAACACTTCCTCAATACTGTACTGGAGTGTCAGCATTGATTTTATGCTCAGATCTCCTGTGTAGGACTTCAACCCACAGCCTTATGACACTGAGGAGAGAGGGCTTCACATTAAACCACAGCTGACAGTATGGCAGTGGAGTGCAAGTTGATAGAACCCATGATGGATGTCTTATCTCCTCTGACATTTTACCCCAGCAGTGAAGACAAAAATTTGCCCCATTATGTCTTTATGTACCATGTTCCAGAAGGGTTTGTTTGTGAAAGATCAGGAGCAGATACTGAATTTTCCTCTCCTTAACCTACAATATCCACACCTTTGCCCATTGGCGATCTAATGATTAAGCATCTCTGACTACACTAGGTGGTACATTAAACCATTGAGTCTTTCAGGTGATTTATTCCCCCCACATCTCCCACCTCTTTTTAATTTTAACACAATTGCTTGTTTTTTTAATAGGATGCAGTAAGGCAAACATTGACCTGGTCTTTGTGATTGATGGGTCCAAAAGTGTGCGGCCTGAGAACTTTGAGCTGGTGAAGAAGTTTGTGAACAACGTTGTGGATTCCTTGGATATCTCCACCCAAGGCACCCGTGTCGGCTTGGTGCAATATTCTAGTCGTGTCCGCACAGAGTTTTCACTGGGCAAGCACACGACCACTCCAGCTCTGAAGAAGGCCGTGAATGATGTGGTGTATATGGAGAAAGGCACTATGACTGGACTCGCTCTCAAACACATGGTGGAGAACATCTTCACTGAAGCAGGAGGAGCAAGGCCCGAGTCTGAGAGCCTGCCCAGGGTGGGCGTCGTATTCACTGACGGCCGTTCTCAAGACAGCATCTCCGAGTGGGCTAAAAAAGCCAAAGATGCAGGTAAGCTACAGCCGAGCCTTGTGTACGCAGCCATCTGGAAAAGTATCCAGTTTGCAAACTAGAAGTTCCTATTTGCCATTTGTGTCAAACTTTGTCTGATTACCCTCCCCCTAAACACTTTGGGATGCCACTCCCACCAAATCCAGTTCACCCATCACCCCCATGCTCACAAACTTACATTGACTCCCAGCTCAGGATAATGTCATGGAATCTTTTGCACTGAGAGGGGAGACATGATGTTGACTCAATGTCCTATCTGAAAGAATGCACATCCAGCAGTGCAGCGCTCTCTCAGAACTGAATGAGAATGTCAGCCACAATTTTGGGGCTCAAGCCTCTGGAGCGGGACTCAAAACCATAAGTGTCTGACCCACTGAGAGAGTATTGGGAGAAGATATGAACCTTGCAATCAAGAGATTGGAGACTGAGAAAGTGAAGGAAGGATTGCCTAACACATGAAACTCAGGAACGATCAATGTTTCCCTTCAGAAGGGAACAGTAAATCAATGCAGTTGTCTGACCCTAAGTTACTGGCTGGTGTTGAACATCTCTGTTTAATTTTAAAGTGCCCCTTCATGATTTTTTATGAACCTCTGACCTGACTGTTGACTTTCCTCCTGAACACTGACCCCTTCACCCAACACATAGGCCAGAATTTATCCCTCATCGGGTGGGCTCAGCGGGAGTGAGTGGAGGTGGTGGGGAAGCTGACCATCGCCCACGATCGGCTCCGCACCTTGATTTCACACTGGCGGGCGTGGTTCGCGAGCGGCAGCGCTGAGCGCTACCTGTGTCGGCGGGGTGGGGGGGGAGGGTGGGGGAGGAGGTTGAGCAGGCCTGGTGTGCAGTTCATGCATGCGCGAGAAAGAGCGCTTCAATCTCCCTGAGGCACGGAGCTGCTTCAGGGAGATTAAAGCGCTTTTTTAAAAAATGAGTAACAACAGTAAAAATTTTAAATACATGTCCCCTCATGTGACTCTGTTACATGTGTTTAATTCAAATATAAAGTTTTTAGTGAACATTTATTTGCTTTGGGAAACCTCATCCCACTCATGGATGAGGTTTCCTAAAAAATGTAAAGGTTTTCAGTGGCCCGCCAACCGGAAGGTTGGATGGGCAGTGTAAATTTGATTTTAATTAGCTTGTTTATGGCCTTAATAAGCCATTCAATTATCGGGCGGCGGGCAGCCAACCCCACGCACGCCTGCTGAATGAAATATCGTGCGAGTGTGGGGTGATGTTGGGACACATACCCGACGTCATCACGCATCATTTTATGCTCAGGCGTGTCGGGCACACGTCCACACACCGAGCGTAAAATTCTGCCGGAATGTCAACCTAGGAACATGAAGATTCCAATGTCTTCACATTTTGGCAGTCCTTCCCTGTGAAATAAGTTTGGCAGTACCATTGTGGTTAAAAGGACCTCAGAATAAAGCAAACTATCCTTAATTGGCACCCCATCCACAACGTTCACCACCGATGCACGGTAGCAGCAATGTGTGTACCATCTACGAGATGCATTGCGGAAATTCACCATGACTCCTTAGACAGCACCTTCCAAACCCATGACCACTACCATCTAGAAGGACAAGGGCAGCAGACACATGGGAACACCACTCCTGAAAGTTCCCTTCCAAGCCACTCACCATCCTGATTTGGAAATATATCTCCATTCCTTCACTGTCGCTGGGTCAAAATCTTGGAACTCCCTCCCTAACAGCACTGTGGGTGTACCAACACCACATGGACTGCAGGAGTTCAAGAAGGCAGCTCACCACCACCTTCTCAAGGGCAATTAGGGAAAGGCAACAAATGCTGGTCCAGCCAGCGACACCCAGATCCCCTGAATGAATTTTTTAAAAAGAGTTAAAAAGTGGACTTTCCACTGCATACTCTTAATCATGCAATTTCATGCTGTCCAGGGGTAGAGTGGCTATATAGGAAAGCAGGAGAAATTTCGGGTGTGCCAATCGGAATAGTTCCATCGTCAGTGTGACATTTCTCCGTGGCATTCCAGTGGAATCCCATGCCCTTTTGGGAAGAACCAGTCCAGTCCCAGCACAACTGGTCAGTGATGGGCAAAGAATTTACAACTTAACAGTTTGGGATATCGTGCTTCTGGTATGGGCTAAGAGTGCGGAGATGGAATTTTTAACCCTTGAATTACTGAGCCTGTTAACATAGGTCAGGCAGATGGCTGGTGTGACTAAAGGAATGTAACACACAATACAGTAAACCCTCAGCGGGTCAGGCTGAGAGAAACAGAGTTCATGTTTCAGGTCTGTCTCTCTCTCCACAGATGCAGCCTGACCTGCTGAACATTTCCAGCACTCTCTGTTTTTATTCCAGATTTCCAGCATCCACAGTGTTTTGGTTTTCAAGACAGTAAAGCTTGTTCTTCTGAACTAGGCCTGGTTACAGAATCATAGAATGACACAGCACAGAAAAAGGCCATTCAGCTGATTATGCCTGTGCTAGCCCTCTGAAAGAGCTATTCAATTGGTCCCTTCCCCTTGCCCTTTCCACATTGCTGTATAAAAATTCCCTTTCAACTAGAGATCCAATTCCCTTTTGAAAGTTACTGGTGAATCTGCTTCCAACATCTTTTCAGGCAGCCCATTCCAGATCTTAATGACCTGAACTAGATTTTTGGACACTAAGGGAATTAAGGGATCTGGGAAGAGTGCAGAAATGTGGAGTTGAGGTAGAAAATCAATCATGGGGAAACCAGCTAGAGTCCTTCCTGCTCCAAAGTCTTATGTTCTTGTGTTCTGGGACACAATAATGGAGAAAGACATTTGGATAAGCACACTGATGTAATCCACAGCTATTGCTGTGTTTATTTTTATAACTTAAGCAGAGATGCACACACACAGACACATACACGCAATACACATGTGCACACATACACAGCCACACATGTATGCGTACACACATGTACATGCACACATACATTAACACACAAATACAAAACACACACACACACACACACACACACACACACACACACACAGGCACATAGATCTGCGCAAACACATGCACACAAAAGTGCCCACACACTGACTGACACACAAACATGCATCCAAAAAGAAATACACATACCTACACTTGCACACACAGCCAGGGGTTCAGTAACATATGCACAAAGAGACGCACATGCACACACATAGACACACACACACACACACACACTTGGGCCAGGATTTTCCAATGGCTGGGCAGGCCCAGGAGCAGTTGGGAAGCAGACCGACACCCACGATGGGGCTGTAACCGCAATTTCATGTTGGCTGGACAATTAACGGCCAGCCAGCGTGAAATGCACGCTGCAGTGCTCAGCGCCGCCGGGGTAGGGGGTGGGAGGAGCCCGAGCACTGAAGTTCACGCATGCATGCGGGTGCAAACAGTAAAAGCCCCCTGAGGCACAGAGCTGCCTCAGAGAGGTGAAGAATTTTGAAAATCAAAAATAAAGAATTTAAATATGTTAATAACATGTCTCCTCATGTGACTCTGTATGTGAGCAGGGACGTGTTAGAACTGAGTTTGAAAAATTTTTATTTTTCTTTAAATCATCGAACGAAACCTCATCCCGCCCGTGGATGAGGTTTCTCAGAAAATCCAAAGGCTGCTTGGCCTTTTCGCCTGCCCGCCAACAGCAAGGTTGGATGGGCAGCAAAAAATTTCATTTAGTTATTGCTTTAATGGTCTCAATAGGTTTGTTTATTGTCAGCGGGCGTGCTGCCGACTCCCACGCACAACCACCAACCAAAATATCACGCAAGTGTGCGATGACATCAGGATGCTCGCCCGACGTCATCGCGCATTATTTTACGCTCATTCGGGTCAGACGCCTGCCCAACGAGCACAAAATTCTAAGATAAAAGCAAAAAAACTGCGGATGCTGGAAATCCAAAACACGAACAAAAACAAAAATACCTGGAAAAACTCAGCCGGTCTGGCAGCATCTGCGGAGAGGAACACAGTTAACGTTTCAATTATTCTGCTCTTGCTCTCATTAATCAGTTAGTGGATTTTTGTTGCCTCAACCTCTTTGTCTGCGTTTAGTGAGCGACCAATTCCCTGTTGATGCGTATCCTTGCAGGTATCACTATGTACGCTGTTGGTGTTGGGAAGGCAGTGGAGGATGAACTGCGAGAAATTGCCTCAGACCCAGTGGATCAACACTTCTTCTACGCATCAGACTTCAGTGCCATCGATCAAATTGCTGAAAATCTAAAACTAAACATATGTGAGGGTGAGTTTCTTCTGCTGGATTGGTTTGAATCAGTAGAAAACCACTTGAAGTTTTAGATCTTTGTGACAGCATGGCTCAATGAGTTAGTTAATCAATTCCTGATCTCACTTACTTTCCAGCTTTGTTTAGGTCAGAATTCCAGTTCAAGGTTAAAACGTTCAGAAAGAAAATACTTGAATATTCTGTTGCTTTTTTTTTTATTTTGCCAATTACTGAACCTTAACTGAGCCATTGCTAAGCATTCAGCCCTGTCCTCCATCTGTCTCCTTACCTTGCCACCTCTTTGCTTTCTCCTCCACGACCCTCGACTCTCCCCCTCTCCGAACGCAGAGACCACGACCAGGGGTTTTCCTCGAGCTGGTTCTGCTCCTCCATCATAACTTCATCTCAAGTGTGGCGGGAGATGGGATTTGCGTAATACTTCTGGCAAAGCTACGGTTGCAGAGCTCCAGCCACTCTGGGGACATTCCTGGATGGGGAGCTCCATTCAATGACGGGGAAGGATTAGATCACTGAATCAAACAGCATGGGCGAAGGCCATTCAGCCCATTGCATCTGTGTCAACTCTCCACTTTTGCCCCATAGCCCTGCAAAGTTATCCTGTTGAAGTATAGATCCAAGTTGAGCTCGCCTCTAAGTTGGAGCTGTCCAACTTAATCATCCACAGATTCATGCCCAAAAACTGATAAAGTTTTATTAATTCACTCTAAATAAAGGAAAAACAGATTTATGATTCTCCCTGTGTTCACTCATTCTTCTTAACACATTTTGAATGGAATGTTAATCGAGGCCCTGGTTGCCGTCTCTGGTGAACATAAAAGATCCCATTTGAAACAGAGCAGTGGAGCAATCCCCAGCATTGTGCAGTATTAATCCCTCACTCAGCATCACAAAAACAGCTAGCTTTTCCCACCATAAGCACATTGCTGTTCGTGGGAGCTTGCTGTGCGCAAATTCACAACCACTTTCCAACATTACTGCCAAAGAAGTTCTTTTTGAAGTTGTACTGTGCTTTGGGGCAATCTGAGGCTGTGAAAGGTGCTATATGAATGCAACTGTTTCTTTCTTTCAGAGGAAGCGACTGGACAGGAGACGATTAAAGATCCATGCGCATGTGAATCTCTTGTAGCATTCCAACAGGACACACTGTCGCTGTTAGAAGGATTCTCGCAAAAACATATCCTTTTCCCCATGGAGTGACTGCAGAAGGTGCTGTTGTGTGTTTCCCGCTGTTGCAGCCCTACCTGGGTTGTGAGATATCTGGGCAACCAGCAAAGCAGTAAAGTTAAGATATGGGGCATTTAGTTGAGATACAGACCACTTGCACTCAGGTAGAACGTGGGCTATTTTATGTTTTATAATTGAGATTCCATCGTGAAAATCCCATGGGGCAGGATGTAACCAAGATTGAAAGTGTACGAGAAGGAATGAACTAGTTCAAGAAGGGTTACTTAGGTGTTGGCACATAGAAGTTTTAAATGCCTGTAGGACTGAAAGGAGTAATTAATTCCATAGTTAGCAGTTGAATCCTGCTGAAAAGAGAGACATGTCGTTAAAGCTTTTCATCTTGCACTCATCAGGACAAACTCAAGAATGCCAAATTTCAAATGATCACAACAATTTATACTACAGGAGATGAGTGCTGAATAGTTGGCAAGTCAACTCTGATTGGCCTAGGTGTTGCCATGGAGAAAGTAATGGGGAACTATAGGCTCCCCAAGCTCTTGGGTAATTCAAAAAAGGTGCAAGGCTTGAACATGTTCCTTTTGTTTGCAGAGAACGGGTTCCTATGTATAAATGTATGTTGCTTCCAGCAAGCATAAATGAGCCACTTTACAAGCGTGACTTTCTTAAATTGATTGTTAGTGTAACTATTAGCACACTCAAGTGCTGCCCAATTGCGGAATCACATCTAACAGTAGATGTTAGTAGAGGCTACGAGTCCCTGTTTATGAAAGAATTAGGGCATGAGACGGAGTGAGGAATCTTGATTTCAGTGCAATGAAGATACAGCGAAGAAAAGGATTACATTGGACAATAAAACTTATGACAAACCTAAACTAAAGTTCCAAGGTACAATGACAATATCAATACCATGTAAAAGCCTAAAAAGGTTGCAGTTTGGAGGTTAAAGGTGGGAGAAGGTTTATAACCTATTAGAAGATGATGATCAGAAGCTGGAATTGTAGGCTGCCTACAATTTAATACAGGGAGAGATAGCACAGTGATTATGTTACTGGGCTAATAATCCAGAATCCTGGACTTGTGATACAGAAAGCATGAGTTCAAATCCTGTCATGGCAGCTGGGGAATTTAGATTCAATTAATCAAATAAGCCTAGATAGCAGAGACAACAACAATGGTAAGAATGAATCTTTCAGATTGTTGAAAAAACCCATCTGGTTCACTAATGTCTTTTAGGGAAGGAAATCTGTCACCCTTACCTCACCTGGCCTATATGGTTGACTCTTAACTGACCTCTCTGCCTAGCAAACCAGCCAATCAGTAAGAAGGCGGCTCAACCACACCTCCTCAAGGGCAATTAGGGATGGGTGACAAATGCTGGCTTTCCAATGATGTCCAGATCCCATGAATGAATATGCAAAAAACTTGGGTTCACATCCAGGTATAATTGAGATTTTAAGAAAATAAGCAGCATTGGGTAAGTGCTCTGAAGTTGAAACAAAAATAAATAGCAAATTGGTCAGCATCCAGTAAAAAAAAGAACTAAGGGGCTCAATGTTTCAGGTAAAGATCTCTTGTCTAATACAAGCTTCCCTCCTGAAATGTTAACCTACCACAATGCCAACAACCCAGTGTGAGATTTTATATCTAAAAGCATATAGAGGCACTAGAGAAGGAGTGAAAAATGATTAATAAGGATTATTACCGGAACTGAGAGGGTACAACTTTCAAGAAGGACTGAATGGCTGGGGCTCTTTTAATAAGAAACGTAAGAAATAGGAATAAGCCATTCAGCTCCTCGAGCCTGCTCCCCCATTCAATAAGATCATGGCTAATTTGATTAGAGCTTTAATACCACTTTCCTGCCTGTCCCCCATAACCATTGACTCCCTTGTCAATCAAAAATCTCAAACTCAGCTTTGAATATATTCAATGACCCAGCCTCCACTGCTCACTGGGGAAGAGAAATCCAAAGAAAACGACCCTCTGAAGGTAGAAAATCCTCCTCATATCCGCCTTAAATGGGAGATCCCTTATTTTTAAACAGAGGCCCCCTAGGACTAGATTACCCCCACAAAGAGGAAACATCCTCTCAGAAACCACCCTGTCAAACCTCCTCAGAATGTTACATGCTTCAATATCGGAAAACAGAAGACTGAGAGATGACCTGATAGAGGTCTTCAAGATTATGAATGGGTTTGATTGGGTAGATGTAGAGAAGGCGTTTCCACTTGCAGGGAGAGACCAAAATGAGGGGTCGTAAATATGAGATAGTCATTAAAAAATCCAACAGGGAATTCAGGAAAACTTTCTTTGTCTGGAGAGTAGTGAGTGAGTGGAGCACACTATCACACAGAGTGGCTGAGGCGAGTAGCTATATGCTTTTAAGAGGAAGCTAGATAAGCACATGAGGGTGAAAAGATCAGAAGGAAATGTTGATAGGGTTGGGTGTAGGAAGGAGGAGGCTTGTGCTAAACAGCGGCATGAAGCAGATGGGCCAAATGGCCTGGTTCTGTGTGATAAATTCTATGTAATTCCAGTTTTGTCCATGGTTATTTCCTCCTGAGGACAACCTTGAATCTTCCTTGACCTCGAACACTGGCCCAGATGACAGGGAAGTTGGAAGATTTGGAGAACAGGTTGCCAAAATCAGTGAAATAAAACGTAAGCAGAAAAATCACCACCATCATTGCACCATCAGAGGTGTTCCTACATCGCTAAAGTTATTTTAGCTTTTTTGTGTTATTGTCTCATTTCCTGGGTGTTTTTTCATAAAAAGAAAATATTCATTTAGGATGCGTTTTTTTTCCACTGCTTTGAACAGTACAGGACCAGTTTCACAAGATCATTTTACAAGATGTATATCTTTCCACTTTTTATATTACATTCGCGTATGTGGTAAGCACTCCCAATATTTTGTTTAAAAACATAGGCGTGTAAAAGTGCACATTATTCAAATGGAACGATTAAAGTGTGTCGAGTCGGTATTGGTAACAGTGAACCGTTGATAGCGAGTAACAGAAAAGTCAGTGCGTGGTGGCCACATGTTTGTTTTAAAGGAGCTAAAGGGTTAAAAAAAATACTGCTGAAGTGAAATAAAAAGTGAAAATGCACAGCAGACCCTATCAGCTTCTCAAAGGAAACAATTGATTACAATTGTAGTCCACATGGACTGCAGCAGTTCAAGAAGGCAGCTCACCACCATCTTCTCAAGGGCAATTAGGGATGGGCAATAAATGCTGGCCCAGCCAGTGAAGCCCACATCTCATGAATAATGAATAAATAAAAATCAGAATGAGGGTCAGAGAAAGACCAGATGGCCCATTAACCCTGCCCCGCAACACAATAGCTGAGGCATCATGTCCAGACAATTTCCACACATTCACCCATTCCATTGCCCACCCCACCTGACCCGCGCAGCTGTGTAATCCCCTGGGAAAAGTGAAAGTAAAACAGAGTGAAAACCCCAGGCTAATAAGGGGGAGAAATGCTGTGAAAATTCCTTTCTGCCTCAGACAGTGAAAACCGGTCAATGAGATCACGTAGCCCAAGTATTATCTACAACAAAGCTTACCTTCTACATGATGCAACCTCTGCCCCTGTTGGGAACCACTCCAGCTCCTATTGAAGGTTAATACAACAACAACAATACGCATTTAAATAGTGCTTTTAATGTAGTAAAAACTCAATGTGATAAAAGTATAAGAAATAGGAACAGGAGTCGGCCATTCGGCCCCTTGAACCTGCTCTGATATTCACCAAAATCATGCCTGATCTTCTACCTCTGCTTCACGCATTACCCCCACATCCCTTGATTCCCTTAGTATCCAAAAAAACCTATTGACCTCTGTTTCGAATATGTTCAACAACTGAGCATCCACAGAATTCCAAAGATTCACAACCATCTGCTTGAAGAAATGCCTCCACACCTCAGTCCCAAATGGCTGACCCCTTATTCTGAAACTGTGACCCCCTGGTTCTAAACTCCCCAGCCAGGGGAAACATCTTCTCAGCATCCACCCTGTCAAGCCCCTTAAGAATTCTAATTTAATTAACTGTGTTTCAATGAGATCACCTTTCATTCTTCAAAAATGTAGGTATTATAGGCCTGGTCTACTCTCCTCATAAGACAATCTCCTCGTCAGGAATCAGGCTAGTGAACCTTTGTTTGCACTCCCTCTAAGGCAAGTACATCCTTCATTAAATAAGAGGAACAAGACTGTAAACAGATGAGGGTCTATGTCTGGCCACTCCCTTTTTCTCAGGATAGCTGACAGGCCTACTGTGCATTTTTGGCTTTTATTGCTGTTTTCAGACACATAGTTGGCCACCATTTTATGTTGAGTGCATGCAGTTGATATATTGGATAAATGGGAGCCGGGTGGGAGAGCAGGGCTTTTTTAATATTGGGCAGTGTGTAAAACAGCCTAAAAATCGAATTTCCCACCCATTATGCGCCATGCCAGATTCTGATTTCGATTGACATCCTCGGATGGAACAACCAGGTGGTTTTCTGTATAACTGGCAGCAAAATGGATTTTGGCTATTTTACATCCCCAGCAAATGTTAAAATTGCCCATGTGCAATCTAAGATGGACTACAGGATTCTGTGACAGAAATAAAAGAAAATCACAAATCTATGATGGGACTTACTATAACTTTTTTGATAATAAAGACAATCTAGTTCATTAAATAAAAATGTACAATAAACTAAACAAGATGTTTCCCATTGACCTTCTCATTGATTACCTGTTCAGGTTCACACTGGAGGCATTTTTCATGATCCATTTGTTGGTGTTTATGTTTTTTTTCTCACATGACACGTCAGTTTCAAAGACGTTCCCAGAGGCTTCATGGTGCAAAGCACCAAAGCAGAAAAAGTCAGCCAGGGTTTGTGCATGTGTGTGTCTGTCTGTCTGTCTGTGTGTCTATATGTGTGTGTGTGTATATATGTGAATGTGTTTTTCATCATTACCCCTGGTGGCCCTCAAGAACCGATTCTTGGTCCCTTCCTATTTCTCATCTACATGCTGCCTCTCAACGACATCATCTGAAGGCACGGTGCCAGTTTTCACACCTGTGCTGACGATAGCCGGTCCTATCTCACCACCATCTCCCTCAATTACTCCACTGTTGCTACATTATCAGATTGCTTCTCTGACATTCAGTACTGGATGAGTTGAAATTTCCTCCAATTAAATATTGGGAAGACTAAAGCCATTGTTTTTGGTCCCCACTCCATACTCTGTTCCCTAGCTACCAACCGCATCCAACTGCATCCCTGGCAAAGTCTGAGATTAAGCCAGTCTGTTCACAATCTTGCTTTCACATTTGATTTGAAGATGAGCTTCCGACTTCATATTCGTGCCATCACCAAGACCAACTATTTCCATCTCTGTAGCATCACCCAACTTTGTCCCTATCTCAGCTCATCTGCTGAAACCCGCATTCATGCCTTGTTACATTTAGACTTGACTATTCCAATGCACTTCTGGCTGGTCTCCCACGTTCTACCCTCTGTAAACTTGAGTTCGTCCAAAACTCTGCTGCCTTTGTCTTAACTTGCAGCGAGTCCAGTTCCCCTATCACCCCTGTGCTCGCTATATTGGTTCCCGGTAGAGCAACATCCTTATTTTAAAATTCTCATCCTTGTTTTCAAATCCTTCCATGGCCTCACCCACTCCCTATCTCTGTAACCTCCTCCAGCCCCACAAACCCGCCAAGATATCTATGCTGCTCTAATTCTAGCCTACTGGGCAACCCAATTTTAATCGTTTGACCATTGGTAGCCATGCCATCAGTTGACACTCCTTAAAACCTGCCTCTTTGACTGAACTTTTAGTCATCTGACCTAATATTACCTTATGTGGCTGCACTTCATACTTTGTTTCATAAGGTTCTTGTGAAGCATTTTGGGATGATTCATTACGTTAAGGTTGCTATGTAAATATAAATTATTGTCTGTGTGAAAGTGTCTTGTGTCTTTGTGAGTGTATGTTGTATAAGTGTGTCTGGATGTGAGTGTGCCTCTGTGTGAGAGTGTTTGTGTGCCTGACAGTGTATGTGTGAGTGAGTGTCTCTGCATGCATATGCCTACATTTATGAGCCTTGGACGATGACAGAATTGGGCTCAACCGTGATGCTCGCTGTTGTGATGAGTCAAATTCAGATGAGACAAAATTCTGTTTGTGTCAACGTTATCAACCATTCCAGCAGAATAGCAAAAGCCATAGAAAAATGCCTGTGACTAGCCAAAACTCCGCAATAGTTGAGCCCGTTTAGCCAAACCTTTCCTGGCAAGAAAAATAATGCCGAAATGCTTTGCAAAAGAGGTGCTTCCGCGGCGCAAGCAAGCAGGCTGCTTCTGTCAATGATCATGTGACCACACTGACCAATCAAAGCAGAGTGGTTCGATCTCAGCTGGACAAGCCATCATTTCATATTGGGATTTCTCTGTGAAGAGATGTGCGAAGTGTGTGAGTATGGTGAAACCTGTGAGAAAGTTAAATGTCTACCCATTCATCCACCTTTTTCCCACGTTAACCCCATGAAGACCTTAGATGCTTCAGGACTTCCTACTACAACATGAAAACAGCAAAAACTTATTTGACTGCATTGACGACATGGCAAACTATATCGCACATAGCCAAAAATAGCACACTAAACAAAAAAAGATTATGGATTTCTTCCAGTGATAAATCCTGGCCAATTTCAAGGTCAACACATGATACCATGTGAGATCCACAGCTATCAGAAAGCTCTGCTTAACCATAAATTTCGAGGCAGTTCCCTGGAATTTGACTGACCAAGAGTTTACCATATTTTATGTCTCAGATCTATGCAGAGATGATGCTAGTTTCTATGGTTTTGTTCACATTGATTTAAATTGTCTACTCCATGCTTCAGCTCTAGCTTTCTACTGCTTTGTTTATTTTTCTCTGAGTCCACACCCAGGCTTAACCAATCAAGCACAGTGAGAATCAATTGTGAACAGACACATAATCAAACACAGAACAATTGAACACTACATTCGCCATAGTTTATTATTTGCTAGGACTCACTGATGGGAGTATTGTCCACTAAATCTGCATTGGCAGGAAGGGAGGGGAGGAAGACAGAATAAAAATACCAAGAAAATCAATAAAGGATATATTGTAAAATTGGGCATTAGAATCTTCATGCTTGTACTTGATAGTAGAAATTTCAGACATAAATATGATATATTAATGTATCAGTGCATGTGTAAGTATGCAAACCATGATATATTTTATATAAAAATAATTTATTTTCATTTTTGGGGGGCAGATAATTCCAAGGGCAGGATTTTTAGTGCGGCAGGCGCCAGCAATTGGTGGGTCAGGGAGCAGCTGGGGAACGGACCCCTGACTACAATCAGCCCCCGACCGTAATTCCACGCTGGTTGGCCAATTAAAGGCCAGCCAGCGTGAAGTGCGCACTGAGAAGCTCAGCGCTGCTGGGGTGGAGTGGGAGGTCAGTGAACGCTGAAGTCAGAGAGGGCATGGGGAAGCGGAATGAAAGCTCCCTGAGGGCAGAAATCTGCCTCGGGGAGCTGAAGAATTTAAATGCAATTTAAAAAATCTTAAAATCCAGAAAAGAATGCACACACATCAGAATCAGTCACTTGAACACATGCAAGATGAAAATTCTGCCCATTTTTTTTTTCATTTAATAAGGGAAACCTTATCCTGCGCTTGGATAAGGTTTCCTGAAAAATGCAAAGGCTATCTGGCTGGTTCGTTCACCCGCCAACCATAACATTGGATGGGCAATGAAAACTCTCCATTAATTACAATTTCAATGGCCTTAATAGGCTTCTTAATTGTCTCTGAAAACCCCTGTCAAGTGGCAAAGGGGAATATCACTGTTAGAGATGTTGAAAGGCAAATTCTCAACCAGTGAACTAAATACTGAAATTGCTGGAAGGCCACCTCGTGTCATCAACAAGAACTGTAAGGAATTTGGAAGACATCGATCAAAATCAACCCATCGAATCTTGTACTCCGGAATGGTGCTAATGAACTGTTTTAGCCCACCCTCAAAATCTATGTTTTTCTGTGCCTTATGTGTCTTGTAGGTGTGTGTGTCTAGGGATTTGAGAAGAGGTAGAGTTTAGGTTATAGAATTAGAAATTAGCCGTTCATATTTCTTTCTTTTGCCACTGGTTAACCACAGTTTGTTCAATAGACAGTTATTTACTTATTAAGTTTACAAACCTGGTGTTCATATCCTATTAACCTAAAGCAAACAGTTAGATAGAATTGGGGCAATCTGGTGGTTTGGTCAAATTTCACATTTGTCATGGCTGGGATAGCAGTGGGGCTGGATATTACAGCGCACTATCCTCAGTGAGTCATGATAGCAATGATGTCAGGACACTTTCCTGATGTCATCACATGCCATTTCACGCTCAAGCAGGTGGGCGTTCACCCACACGCTGAGCAAAAAACTCTGCCCCAAGTCATTTTTGCAAAATCAAATTTGAATTATCAGACACTCGAGTGAACTGACTTTAAATTAAAAAAATTCACATGGTGTGCCTTTGTGGTAATTATGGTTTTACCTAATGTGTAATTTAACTTTAAGAAGAATGTTTGTTAAGGAAGATCACATGCCCTTTAATACCCAATAGGAGAGTAGCGTGGGCTACCGCAGTAGTTAGTAGTTAGCAGTATAGAGATACAGTTTGAAGTGAAAGCACGCATGTAGTTGCTGCTGAGCACCTTTGTAAATAAACTAGAAGTTTTCCACCTAAGAAGTGTCTGCTGATCAACTCTATCAATAATACCAACTCGGCCACCACGCTCAACAAACTGGCAGCAAGGATCAACAGGATCCAACAAACTGGTGACAAGGATAAAACAAGTTTAACAGAAGAAATCAAGTGAAACTGTACCTCACACAGTAATTGTAAGTAGAAGTTCTGTATGAATCGAAGAAGTAATTCCCTCTCAGAATGCAGCAATTCAGAAGAATTGATCCTTTCGATTTCATTATATTGAACGCCTCACTTTCTTTTTCCAAGCAAAGAAGATTACAGTGGGAGAGAAGAGGCAAGCAACCCTCTTAAGTACATGTAGGAATAAAATCTATGGCTTGATTCGGAGTTTGATGGTACCCTGTGCCCCAGATTCAAAAATCTTTGATGAATTGGTGGACCTGGTGAATAGTCATTATCAACCAAAGCGCTCGGTGATGATGCAAAGGTTCAAGTTTAACTCGGAACAGTAGACCCCCAGGGGAGACAGTTGCAAGCTATGTAGCAAGGTTATAGCAGTTAATGGAACATTGTGAGTTTGGTACAGCTCTAAACAACATGCTCTGAGATCGTTTAGTGTGTGGTGTGAATGAGGACACAATTCAGAAGAGATTGTTATCCGAAGCAAATTTGGATTTCAAGAAAGCACTACAGATAGCGCCATGGAGAGTGCAGTAAGAGATAGCGCCATGGAGAGTGCAGTAAGAGATAGCGCCATGGAGAGTGCAGTAAGAGATAGCGCCATGGAGAGTGCAGTAAGAGATAGCGCCATGGAGAGTGCAGTAAGAGATAGCGCCATGGAGAGTGCAGTAAGAGATAGCGCCATGGAGAGTGCAGTAAGAGATAGCGCCATGGAGAGTGCAGTAAGAGATAGCGCCATGGAGAGTGCAGTAAGAGATAGCGCCATGGAGAGTGCAGTAAGAGATAGCGCCATGGAGAGTGCAGTAAGAGATAGCGCCATGGAGAGTGCAGTAAGAGATTCAAAAGCCATACAGGGCATGCAAAATGGTGCCATCCTCCAGAGGTCACGTCTGACCAATTTGATAGAATTTTTCGAAGAGGTGACCAGGTGTGTAGATGAGGGCAATGCATTTGATGTAGTCTACTTGGACTTCAGCAAGGCTTTTGATAAGGTCCAGCATAGGAGACTGATAACTATGGTAAGACCCCATGGGATCCAAGGCAATTTGGCAGATTGGATCCAGAATTGGCTGAGTGGCAGGAAGCAGAGGGTGATGGTCGAGGGGTGTTTTTGTGACTGGATGCCTGTGTCCAGTGGGGTTCCACAGGGATCGGTGTTGGGTCCCTTGCTGTTTGTGGTACATATAAACAATTTAGACTTGAATGTAGGTGGGTTGATCTGTAAGTTTACGGTTGACATGAAAATTGGTGCGGTGGTAAATAGTAAGGAGGATAGCCTTAGATTACTGGAGGATATAGACGGGCTGGTCAGATGGGCTAATCAGTGGCAAATGGAATTTCATCTGGATAAGTGTGAGGTGATGCACTTGGGCAGGACAAACAAGGCACGGGAATACACGATGAGTGGTAGGACCCTGGGAAGTACCAAGGATCAGAGGGACCTTGGTGTGCATATGCACTGGTCCCTTAAGGTAACAGGACAGGTAGATAAGGTGGTTAAGAAGTATTTGGATGTGCACTTGCGATGCCATGGCATACAAGGCTATGGGCCTAGTGCTGGAAAATGGGATTAGAATAGTCAAGTACTTGTTTGACCGGCACAGACTCAATGGGCCGAAGGGCCTTTTTCTGTGCTGTAGACCTCTATGAATCTATGGGCAGGATTTTCCGTCAGCGAGCGGGGGGCAGGGCCTGCTCACCGACGTGTAAAATGACGCGCGGTGACCTTGGGCGGAACTCCCAACGTCAATGCGCCCCATTTAAAATTTCCGGCAGGCGGGAGCGCAGGAAAATCAGCTGTGCACCCGCCGACCTGTTAATGGCCAATTGAGGCCATTGACAGAGTAGTTAAACTAATTAATGGACCTGCCCGTCCAACCTTAAGGATTGCGGGCAGGCCAGGAGCCCTGGCGGGCATTAGAAAAAGCATTAAACCTCATCCACGAGCGGGATGAGGTTTCATGTAGGCTTTAAAAAATTTTAATAAAGTTTTTGTAAAAATTATGGACATGTCCCAACTCATCTGACAGTGTCACATGAGGGGACATGTCAGGGATTTTTTTCTCCTCTATTTTTAATAATTTGTACTGTAGAGCCGATCTCTGTGAGGCAGCACTTAACCATCATGTAATGAAAGCTAATCTCAAAGCTTGAAATCATCATCCAATGTCTAATTCCGACCTTCGCTAATGTCCTTTAGGGAACGAAATCTGCTGCCCTTACTTGGTCTGGCCTACATGTGACTCACAGCCGCATGATTGACTCTTAACTGTTCTCAAGGGCAGTTAGGGATGGGCAACAAATGTAGGCCTTGCCAGTGATGTCCACATCACATTAAAGAATAAGTTAAAGATTTCAATGGGGCAGCCTACAGGAGAACGTGGGTGAACATGCATGCCGAGATGCTAGCTGTGCTAACTGGCCTGTCAGGCAGCCTCCTATCACTGTCAGGGAGAGTGGAGGAACCCAGCTCCAACTTGGCAGAGGGCATGGTGCAGAACTTCCCCTCTCCACAGCCTTTGCTCTATCAGCCTGTTGTGCTGCAGACCCATAGACATTAACACTGATGCCCCCCAACAAGCCCCCACTGTGCCTGTTGCAGTCTTCATGTGGACAGGTCACCTACTCCTCTGCCCTGCCAGAGAGGATACAGAAACAGTCACCTGCTAAATCCAGGTACACACCTCCGAAAACACCCTGAAGGCTTTTGGACCCTATGCAATAGCAGAAGTTCTTCAAAATTACCTTACCTGCAAGTTGGGTGCCTGGCTCTCTCTCTAACACTAGAGCAGGGTCAATCTGGCAACTGAATATCTGACCTTTTGTGAGTGCCTTGCAAATTTGTTGGATGGATGTATTTGGCTGAAGTTTGGAAAATTGGAGTCACGTTAGGCGGCTGGGCTTTGTGGCATCATGACAGGACATGTTCAGCTACTTCTGCCGCTTACAGGGAACATTTGTACCCTAGTCAAGGCAACATGCTGCACAATCCATGTCAGATTCAGCTGATGGCAGCAAGTGCACTCCCTTAGCAGAGCGCCGTCTCCAGCGAAACTACCGATACAAATTTCAAACCGTATGTTTTTAGCGAATTTTCTTAAATCACTTTTGGTTCCCAGCTATAAAAGCATGGGCTGTCTGACTGGCTGTCAAGAATCCTGCAACTGGATGATGAAACTTCCAGGAATGTCCAAGCAGAGTTGGCAACTCTACCTCCCAGGCATTCCCTCTCACTTGCCAAACTGAAAAGCGCCAAGGGTGGAGAACAGTGAACGTCCTTGTTGTGAGTCCTCTTCAGTGGGCCTGGGCAGTCAGATGGGCCTTTCCACAGCCACATCTGTCTCCATCTCATCCTCTGGCTTGTAAAACGCTTCCTCCTCTGCAATGTCAATCTTCCAAAGTTTTACAACGTTTTATTTTTCTTTGTGGTTTGGCAAACACCTAAAAGAGGAATTGATTCTCCTGGCACAAGGTGCAGTGAGTGTTTTATACATTATGATAAAACAATAGCGTTGCTCTCTGTGGACTTGCACAGCCTTATTAATGTCCATCGATCCAGTCGCATTGAAGTGATTATGTCACCAGTTTACCACCTTAGAGATGATGGGGGTTAAATTACACAAGGGCTAACCCAGCAATAAACAAGTGCAAAGAAGTCCCATTTAGTGGTCTTATCTCTCATGTCAACAGTGCCAGAAAAACATCTGATACCAAATTGGTATGGGCACTATTGAGGCATCCCTGGGGACACCTCAAACGGGTTTTAGGCCAGTTAAATATACCAGTAAGATGCCTTTTGCCTGCTTTATATCTTACCCCAGAAATTGGTTTCCCATGGGCAAGTGAAGCCTGCTGGATCAGGAATACTGGATCTTCATGTGGCCTAAACCATGAGACGAGGGTCCTTAAAAGGACCATTGGAGGAGGCTACAAAAAGTGTTTAAACATTAGGTTACTTGTATGTGGAGCCAGGAAGAACAGAAGTGATCCAACGTCTATGATGATGAGTTCATGCCCCACAACAGCAAGTCACTTGGACATTTGCGGTTGACACCAGGAAAACAAAGTATATGATATAGAATTTACAGCATAAATACAGGTCATTCAGCCCAAGTGTTACATGCTGGTGGCTCTACTCCACATAAACCTCCTTCACCCAACTCTATCACTATAACCATCCATTCCTTTCTTCTTCCTGTGTTTATCTTCCTTCCTCTTAAGTGTATCTGTACAACTGGCCTCAACTACTCTTTCCAGTAGTCAGTTCCGCCATCCTTTCTTTTGAACTTTTCATGGATGTGGACATCACTGACCAAGCCAGCATTTGTTGTCCATCCCCATTTTCCCTTGAGAAGGTAGTGGTGAACACACTTCGTGAACTGCTGCAGTCCAAGTGGTGTAGGTACTGTGCTCTCATGCAGGCAAGTCGAGAGTATTCTATCGCACTACTGGCTTCTGTCTCGTCAATAGTGGACAGGCTTTGGGGAGTCGGGAGGTGAGTTACTCACTGAAGAATTTCCAACCTCTGACCTGCTCTTGTAGCCACAGTATTTATATGGTTGGTCCAGTTCAATTTCTGGTCAATGGTAACCCCCAGGATGTTGATAGTAGAGGAGTCAGTGATGGTAATGCCATTGAATGTCAATTGGAGATGGTTAGATTTTCTCTTGTTGGAGATGATCTTTGCCTGGCACTTGTGTGACACAAATGTTACTTGCTACTTAGCAGCCCAAGCCTAAATATGGTCCAGGTCTTGCTGCACAAGGACACGGACTACTTCATTATCTGAGAAGCCACGAATGGTGCCGAACACTGTGCAATCGTCAGTGAACGTCCCCACTTCTGACCTTATAATGGAGAGAAGGTCATTGATGAAGCAGCTGAAGATGGTTCAGACTGGGACACTACCCTGAGGAACTCCTGCAGTGATGTCCTGGGAATGAGACGTTTGGCCTCCAACAACCACAATCATCTTCCTTTGTGCTAGGTATGACTCCTACCAATGGAGAGTTTTTCTCCTGATTCATGTTGATTCCAGTTTTGCTAGGGCTCCTTGTCTTTTGCACTGATGCACTGGGTTCCCCTGTCATTGAGGATGAGGATATTTGTGGAGCATCCAAAGCATCCACCATCATTCATGACTGGGTGTGGCAGGGCTGATCCTTTGGTTAAGGGATTGCTTAGTTCTGTCTATCACTTGAGAGCTTCTGCTTTTTAATCCTGTGTTATAGCTTCACCAGGTTGACACCTTATTTTTAGGTATGCCTGGTGCTGCTCCTGGCATGCCCTCCTGCACTCTTCATTGAATCACGGTTGATCCCCTGGCTTGATGGTAATGGTAGAGTGGGGGAATTTGCTGGACTATGAAGTTACAGATTATGGTTGAATACAATTCTGCTGCTGATGATGACCCACAGTGCCTCATGGATGTCCAGTTTGAAGCTGCTGAATCTGTTCTGAATCTATTCCATTTGGCACGGTGGTAATGCCACACAACACAATGGAGGGTATCCTCAACGTGAAGATAGGACTTCGTCTCCACAAGGACTATGCGGTGGTCACTCCTACCAATACTGCCATGGACAGATACATCTGAGACAGGTAGATTGGTGAGGACGAGGTCAAGCAGGAGTTTCCATCTTGTCGGTTCCCTCACCACCTGCCACAGACCCAGTCTAGCAGTTATGTCCTTCAGGACTTGGCCAGCTCGGTCAGTAGTGGCACTACCAAGCCACTCTTGGTGATGGACTTTGAAGACCCCCATCCAGAGTGTATATTGTGTCCTTATTACCCTCAGTGCTTCTTCCAAGTAGCATTCAACATGGAGCTGAGGGCAGGTGGTAGGTGGTAATCAACAGGAAGTTTCCTTGCCCATGTCCCCTTCATCCAATTCCCCTTTTGAAAGCCATAATTGAATCTGCCTCCAGTCTCAGTTAGTGCATTCCAGATCCTAACCACTTGCTACATTAAAAAATTTCCTCATATCACCATTGGTTCTTTTGCCAATCACACTAAATTGGTGCCCTCTAATTCTTGATCCTTCCACCATAGGGAACAGTTTCTCCCTACCTACTCTGTCCAGACCCCTCATGATTTTGAACGGCCTCTACAAAATCTCCTCTCAACCTTCTCCTTTCCAAAGAGAAGACTTCCAACTTCTACATTCCGTAGACACGATAGTCCAGTTGAGGCTGAGCCAGTATTTTGTGAAAGTTCAGTGTAACTTCCTTGCTTTTGCACTCTGTGGGCAGGAGTTTCTGGTCCTGCCACAGCTGGATTTCATGGCAGACGGGAGCAGAAGATTCGGAGGGAGGTCAAAAATCAGATTCCCGCCAGCAGGAAATCAATTCAAAATTTTCCCCTTGCCACTTTCATGGCAGGTTAATGGTGGGGTCAGGTTTCCCACTGATCCATGTCGGGAACGCCATTTGCACGTGTTACCATGTCATGAATACTCATTAAAAACACTACTCACTGGAATCACGTTCCCCTCCCAGTTGCTAGCGGGAAATTCGACCGGTCTAAATCACCACTGGATATAAGTGGCGTGCAGCTGTCCTCCCTCACTTCGCTCACGACCTCGAGTAAGTGCAACATTCAAAGCCTACCTGCAACAGCGCTGCTCTGCCAATGTTACGTCACACTGATGGGAGTGTAGGGTTGGTCTGCTCACGGTGGGCGCCTCGGTACTCCAGGGGGACGGAACTCAGTGTGTGCTGCAGGTCTCAGGCAGGGCTGCACTCTGAAACAGAGACCAGCATTATGACCCGGGGGAAGAATGACAGGGATATGGGGGACAACCGGGTATGGCGGGATTGGAGAGGGGGAGGGCGATGGCAGGCAGAGGGGAGACCGAGGGTGGGGAGGCTGGAGCCCAACATGGAAGATTAGGACGCAGACACAGAAGCAGCTGGATGGGAATCGAACTGTGTGAATGGTGGGGGGCGGTGGGGTGCACGCAGACTCCAGAATACGAGGGACGGGGGCACAAGTGTAGCACAAGGAGGATGGGGTGCAGGGGGTAAAGGCCAATTGTGTTGTGATCAGTTATGAAGAAACAGAAGAGCTCTTTGAAAGACAACCATAGTCTCTGTCTGAGGCCAAGGGATCTGAGTGAGCAATTAAAGGCAGTCCTGGGGCTTTGCGGGCCATCCTACAAGGCTATGCATGGCATGCACGTCATAATCCCGCTCCAGGCAGGGGCAAGGCCTGTGTGCTCCATTGGGATAAGGCACAGCTTAGTGTGCAGAGCGTGTTCATTGTCTTACACTCGGTAGTGATGGGGGTATCTGGCTCGGTACTGGGCTGCAGATAGAATGGTCATGGTTAGGGGTGGCATCTGCAGCCTGTAAATGGGCAAAACATAATAAAGGAGGGGAATTCAAAGGTCTCCTGGAGGGGATTCTCCTCTGGATGTGAGCTATGTGGACCCCAACACCACCGCCCCCCCATCTCATGGGGAAGAGGTAAGGTCCACATGGGGCATGGGGACATCACAGTGATGGGTCAGGGTGAGAGAGTTGGAAAGTCCACCACAATGACAATGGGCTCCAGGGTTTCTGGGGGAGTGCTGGAGAATAACTGGAGAGAGATCTATCTGCATTGGTGAGGTTCTGATCCAGGAAGATTGGAGGGACCTGAACACAGGCAGGGAGGGTCGAAGCTGGCCTCAAAATAGTGGTTTGGGCAGACCTGTGGCAGATGAAATTTAACGCAGAGAAGTCTGAAGTGACACATTTTGGTAGGAAGAACAAGGAGAGACAATATAAAATAAAGGATATAATTCTAAAGGCCATGCAGGAGCAGGGGGACCTGGGGGTGTATGTGCACGAATTATTGAAGGGCAGGGTGAGGAAGTAGTTAATAAAGCACATGGGACCCTGTTCTTTAGGGCCTTAATCTTCCGGTCGGTGTGCAAGGGCGGGCCCCACTCGCTGACATGTAAAATGATGCATGGTGATTGCAGGGTGTGGGTCCCGATGTCATCGCGCGTTATTCAGATCTTCAGTTCGGCCGGTGTGCACCGGAGTTGGCTGTGTGCCCTCTGAACTGTCAAAGGCATATATTAAGGCCACTTAAATAACAACTAAAATAATTAACAGGGCTGCCCATCCAACCTTAAGATTGGTTAGCAGGGGGATGGGGGGGGCAGGCGAAGAGCCCAGGCGGCCTTCGCATTTTTCATGGAACCTCATCCACGGGTGGGATGAGGTTTCCTGAAGGAATTTTAAATGTAATAAAAATTTTAATTAAAATTCATGTGACACTATCACATGCGGGGACATGTCTGAATAATTTCTTTTTCTCTTTAGTTCAATTTTCCATTACCAACTTAATCTCCCTGAGGCAGCTCCGTGCCTCAGGGAGATTTTGGCTCCCTTTTGCGCACATGTTCGAAAGAGCGCAGGCCCCGACTCTCCCTCCTTCCCCCCCTCCCCCCACCCTCCCCCCACCCCGCCTGCACAGGGAGCACTGAGCGCTTCCGGGCACGCGTCACACTGAGCAGGCCTTAATTGGCCCGCCCAGGTAAAATGGCGGCACACAGCTGATCGCAGGCAGCTATCGGCTGCGCGCACACCACCCCCCCCCCCCCCCCCCCCCCCCTCCCCCGACAGGGAGAAAATTCTCCCCTATAAATAGAGACATAGAGACATAGGCTGGAACTTTCCCTGCCACAGACTAAGTACTGTGACGGGCAGACTGGGCAGCGTGGTAGGTATCACGCCCGGTTTCACGCTCGGAAACTCATTCATTATGCATTGGTGAGTAGCTCTCCGAATCACGTGGCGGGTCGCGCACTGATTCATCTGCCCCACCATCACCTAATGGGGTCAAAGGTCTGGGCGCTGTTATTTAAGCATCACCCCGAACACACGCGTTACCCTCGCATGACTAGTAATCCAGAGCTTCAGGGTAATGCTCTGGGGACCCTTGTTCAAATCCCACCACAGCAGAGGGCGGAACTTGAATTCAATAAAAACCTGGAATTAAAAATATAATGATGACAATGAAACCATTGTCGATGGTTGTCAAAACCCATCTGGTTGACTAAATTCCTTTAGGGAAGGAAACCTGCTGTTTTTACCTGGTCTGACCTCCATGTGACTCCAGGCCCACAGCAATGTGGTTGACTATTAAAAGCCCTCTGAAGGGATGGGTAATAAATGCTGGCCTGGCCAGCAATGCCCACATCACATGAATGAATTTTAAAAATACTGGGAGATGTAGAAAGCAAGCTTTCTTTTGTCTGAAACCAGAATTACAGGATTACTTTTGTTTATTTTTTTAAGAATGTTTAACTTTTAATTTTTTTTTCTTTTTCGACCTGGCGCAGACACGATGGGCTGAATGCCCTCTTCCTGTGCCGTAACGTTTCTATGGTTCTTTGTTCTATGATTACGTAGTTTATGTGAAACAGGCCATTCAGCCCAACCAATCCGTTTCTGCTCCACTTGAGCCTCCCCCTGCATTTCCTCTTTTAAACCTATCATCATAACCCTCTATTCCCTTCTCCCTCATATGCTTGTCTAGCTTCCCCTTAAATGCAACTGCACTATTCACTTCAACCACTCTGTGGCAGAGAGTTTCATATTCTCACCACTCTTTAGGTAAAGAAGTTCCTTCTGAATTCCCTGTTGAATTACTTGGTGGCGACTTGTACTGATGCTCTCTCAATATGCTCTTCCCCACAAGTGGAAACATTTTCGCTGTATCCACTCCATCAAAACCTCTCATAATTTTAAAGGCTTCAATTAGATTTCCCCTCAGTCTTCTTTTTTCAACAGAAAAGAGACCCAGCCTGTCCTGAAGAAGAGTCATACGGACTTGAAACATTAACTCTGTTTTTCTCTCTTCACAGATGCTGCCAGACCAGCTGAGTTTTTCCAGCACTTCCTGTTTTTATCCCAGCCTGTTCATCCTTGCCTGATACATATACCCATGCATGCAAAGGACAGATATGTGCCATTCCAAGCAATTCTTTTTTAAGCTTGTTTTTGCATAACTCTGGAGAAATATAAAATTCAGATGTTTGGAATATTTTAAGTATGGAGGTATTTTGTTTAAAAGTAGCAGTGTGCACTAAAGGATACCTTCTGACAGAACGACTTTGTTAAAATGGTCTCAACCAAAAGCTAACCTGAAAATGATGATGATAAATTTGTACAGCTAAAGACAGGAACATAGGAAGAGGAGGATACCATTCTGCCACTCAAACCTATTTCGTCATTCAGTTAGGTTATGGTTGATCATTTATCCACCTTGGTTTCGTAACCTTCAATACCCTTGATTAACAAAACTCTGTCAATCTCAGTCTTGATATTTTCAATTGATCCCCAGCCTTAACAGCTTTTTGGAAGGAGAGAGTTCCAGATTTCCACTCCCCTTTACGTGAAGAGGTGCTTCTTGATATCACCCCTGAATGGTCCAGTCTCTTTTAAAGATTCTGTCCCTTGTTCTAGGCTTTTTTCACTGGAGAAAATAACTTCTCTCTATCTGTTCCCTCAACTCCTTTATTCAACTTTAACACTTCAATTAGATCACCCCACAATTTTCTATGTTAAAGGCTGCAGCCAAATTGCACATTATCGATTCCAGACTGAACGTCCACAATCTATTTACAAGTCATTAGCCTTATGACAACATGTCCATTGGCGGAATTTTACGGTTCCATTGTGAAGGGGATGGGGCTGTAAAATGCGGCCAGCCATCCAAAAGTCCACTGACTGGCGGAACCATAAAATCACGCTGCCATAAAATTCCGCCCTATGGATTTGTCCATGAGTTTCAGGAAGTTGCTACATGTCAGAAGGAATTAAACGTGCTGCAAGGAGTTAGGGCTGGTACCTAACAGCGTAAGGACCCTTTTAATGATGAGATTTTATGTCCCTGGATGTCACTCAACCTCGACAGATAGGGATTGTGGAATTTCATTTCTACAGGTAATAAATTGTTCCTAAAGGTTTTGAAAGCCAAAAGTTTTATTTCTTTTTCTTACCTTTGTTTTCCATCTTTTTTTTTCCCTCTTTGCTACTCCGATCTTTATTCCCCTCTCTTCATTGTTATATCCATACTTGAATTTACCTAATTCACCTGATTTCAGTGTCTCTATTGCTTTGCCAATCCTTAGATCTCATTGATTAATGAGATAGACAGTTAGCTCCAACATTCACTAAGATCCCAATGTCCCGTTGCCCTCATCAAATACATCTAACCAACAGGGATTTCTATGAGATGTCCTACTCCAACATAGTTTGGGATTAGTGTGATGAACCTTGCACTCCGCAAAAGCCTGCATTTGTGTTGTGTGGAGGTCCCTGTAAACCTAAAAGCGAATGAGAATTCTGGAAATTGGAATTCCTAGCAAACATTTCAGTTCTGAGCATTTTCTGTTTTTATTCCACACACATATGTCTGAGGAATGGGACTTGAAGCCTTCTAAGTCAAAGGCACTAAGCCACAGCTGGGACCATGTTAGCAAACGCCACTCAGTTTCTTTTATTTGAATAAGCCGCTGCTCTTGCTGTCTCAACTCACAGGTAAAGAAGCAGCAGAAAGGCTTCATCAGTAGAATGGAGTCCTGACAAAAGACAGCATCTTTGGGAGGGAAGGGGGAAAAGGGGGATAAAGATTTTATACATAATCTGGTTGATTTCTTAAATCTGTGCTAATTGCTGAGAGCGCACTGAAAATTGTGGACAGCCTAATTGCAACATTAGTAAAGGGAGAAGCATTGGAGACAGTGAGGTGCAGTGAAACGTGGGGGTATGTTTGATGGGCTTTGTGAACAAATGAACCAGAAGGGCCAAAGAGCCTCCCAGATCTGGACTTGCCCACATGTCATTTCTCCCATACACGCTGCCACAAACCCACAAAGTCCCCAAATACCCAAAATTACAAATAATCCAATCCTTATTGTCAGATCCCTACATGAGCTCACCTCTCCCTATCTTTGTAACTTCCTCCAGCCCCTAAAACTCTCTGAGATCTCAGTGCTCCTCCAGTTCTGGCCTCTTGAGCATTCCCAATTTTAATCTGTCCACCATCGGTGGCCATGCCTTCAATTGCCGAGCCCCAGGCTCTGGAATTCTCTGCATAAACCTCACCACCTCTCTCCTTTCCTTTCCTCCTTTAAGAAAATTCTTAATAAATACCTTTTTGACCAAGCTTTTAGTCACTTGTCCTATCATCTCCTTATGTGGCGTGATGTCAAATTTTGTTTGGTATTTCTTCTGTGAAACATCTGAATGGGATGATTTACATTAAGGTGCTATATAAATGCGAGTTCTTGTTGTTGTCAAACACAGCTGTGAGTCATGTGCCTCCTGGCTAGGAAATGCCCACGTTTTGGTGGAAGCTCTCCTTGTTAGTTGGGTGGCAGTGCCCCCTGCTGGTAATGCACCTTTGCAAGTTACCTTCAAATTTCCCCTTTGAAGTGTGTAGTCGCCATGGCACATCTCATAGTTAGTTCAAAATAGAATCTTACCAATAGAGGATTGTTGGTTTTGGTTGGATGACTGACAATGAAATACTGAGCAACAATATCAGAAATATTTCGCACTTGGACCCAAATCACAAGTGGAGATTATGCTGGATGTGGAATTCTCTACAATTCCCAATGAGCAGGAAATTCCTTGGCACATTGGAATCCTTCAGATTGCATCAATGGAATGTGTTGATTGGGAGTCAAGACACAAGACTGAGTCTTGATGAAAAAATATTTGATCCCAGCATGCATCAGAACATCCAGACTACTTTCCCTTCATTCCCCATTGCACAATAGCCCCAATAAAGCATTGCATTTCAATCAAATAATCCCAATTCATAGGAAGCAAAACAACGCAAGCAGCTGCTCACTGGGTAGCGCTCTTGCTTATGAGGCAGAAGGTTCTGGGTTCAAGTCCCATTCCAGGGTTTAAGCACAAAAATCAAGGCTGACATTCCAATGCATTACTGAGGGAATGTTACACTGTTGAAATCTTTCGAGTACAAACACATTTCCATCTGTTTTCAGATGAAGTTATATTGATTGCCATGGTGAGATTTGAACTCTTGATCTTGGGGTTATAAGCCCAGCACCATAACCACTTGGCCATTCAAGCTGTTACATTATTGAAGTTGCTATTGTTTGGATGAATGTTAAACTGAGGACCCATCTACCATCTGAGGTAGGTGTAAGAGATTCCATGATACTATTCTGAAGAAGAGCAGGGAAGTTCTCACAACTGTCCTGGCCAATAGTTATCCCTCCGTCTACAGATTACCTGGTCATTATCACTTTGTTGTTGTGAGAGCTAGCTGTCCACAAATTGACTGCCGCAGTTCCTACATTACAGCAATGATTGCACCTCAAAAGCACATCATTGTTAAGTGCTTTGAGACAGCAGGTGGTCACGACAGGTGCTATATAAATGCAAGTTATCATTTGTTTAATGGGTAGGTACTCTAACTGACGGGATATGATTGACATAGTAGTAATGTAAACTAGTAATCTGGAGGTCCCGATGAATTCCCTGGGGACATGGGTTCAAATCCCAACACAGCAGCTGGTGGAATTTAAATTCATCAATAAATCTGGAATGTAAAGCTAGGGTCAGTATTGGTGAGCATGAACCCGTCATCAACTGTCACAAAACCCGCCTGGTTCATTAAATTCCTTTAGCGAAGGAAATCTGTCGTCCTTACCTTGTCTGGTCTACGTGTGATTCCAGACACACAGCAATGTGTCTGGCCATAACTGCCCCCTGATATGGCCAGACAAGCTATCCAGTTCGAGGGCAATAAGGATGGGCAACAAATGCTGGCCTTGCCAGTGACGCCCGTATCCCATTGAAAAAATAAGGAAAAAATCTGACTCATGGTGTCCCGCAAGGGTCCGTGTTGGGCCCTCAATTATTAATCATGTTTATTAATGACATAAATGACGGGGTAGAAAGCCACATATTCAAGTTTGACAATGACACAAAAGTGGACAGATTTGCGTGTGGAACTATAAAATTACAAAGAGATTAAATGAAAGGAAAAAACTGTGGCAAATGGATTTCACTGTATGCAGATGTGGACCTTGTAGTAGCAGGGTTAACCTGGGGCTGAGTAGAGTACTGCCCACTGGTGGTATAGGTAGGCACCTGACCTAGATCTTAGGTTAGCAGTGTAGAGCTAGGCAACAACATGTAAAAACATGCCATAGAATCCTCACCATACGAATATATGAACATACAAATTAGGGGAAGGAGTAGGCCGTTCGGCCCCTCGAGCCTGCTCTGCCATTCGATGATATCTTGGCTGATCTGATTGTAAGCTCCAATCCACATTCTGCCTACCCCCGATAGCCTTTCACTCCCCTGTCTATCTAGCTCTGTACCCTCTACTGTAAATATGTACATAGTTCAGTCATGTTAACAAGGACTTCTTGGTAACCTCTACAAGACTGCTTAATGGTACCTAAGCAATACACACCACGGGTGGTGACAACACAACTAACCTGAAAAGGGTAGAATAATGTATTTTCCAAATGGTGAAAAGCTACAAACAGTGGAGGTCCAAAGAGACTTGGAGAGTCCAGGTACTGAGATCATTAAAATGTCATGCACAGTTACAGAAAATATTCAAAAAAGCTAATGGAATACTGGCCTTTATATCTAGAGGACTAGAGTACAAGGAGGTGGAGGTCTTGCTTCAGCTATACAAAGCCCTGGTTAGACCACACCAGGATCCTGTGGGCAGTTCTGGACACCACACCTCAGGAAGGTTATATTGATCGTGGAGGGAGTGAATGTAGATTTACCAAACCGATACCAGGACACCAAGGGTTAACTTACGAGGAGTGATTACAGAAACTGGAATTTAGATGGTGATTTGATTGAACTTTTCAAGATATTGACGGGAACTGATAGGGTAAAGAGAGAGAGAAACTATTTCCACTGGTTGTGGAGTCCAGGGCTAGGGGGCAGAGTCTAAAAATTAGAGCCAGACCTTTCAGGAGTGAAGTTAGGAAAGACTTCTACACACAAAGGGTGATAGAAACTTGAACTCTCTTCCACAAATGGCAATTGATACAGGGTCAATTGTTAATTTTAAATCTGACGGAGATTGATAAATTTTGGTTAATCAAAGGGATATGGGACGTAGATTGATGTGAGGAGTTATGTCACTGATCAGGCTCACACTGAATGGCAGAACAGTCTTGAGGGGTTAAAAGGCCTGCTTATGTACCTCAATGCCTAGATGTCACGGGTTCAACTACTAGTCCTGTGACATGAACACCAGAATCTAGGCTGACTCCAGCACTGAGGCAGTACTGCACTGTCAGAGATGCCATCTTTCATATGAGACATTAAACCAAGCCATAAAGAACCCCATGTGTTCAATAGTATTCAATAGAAGTGCAAGGGAATTTGTCACAATATTTATCCCCCAATCAACATCAGTAAAACATAGATCTCCTGGTCATTATCGTGTTGCTGATTGTGGGACCATACTGTGCGTAAATTGGTTCCTACATTACAACAGTGACTACACTACAAAATACATCATTGGCTGTAAAGTGCTTAAGGACATCCTGAAATTGCGAATGACGCTATATAAATGGAAATCTTTCATCATGCCACTTATAATGCTTGGCTAGAATTCAACTGCTGCTGAACCTCACCTCGAAGGCACGATATATTTTAGACATTGAACATGGTAAGTAAAGAAAAAGCACCAGGTGGAAATCTGAGACTAACCATGACCATTCAGGCACCAAACAACCTCCACAGCTTCCAAAATGGAAGCGTGCACTGATCTTGGGCAGGAAGTGTGCCATCCACCATATTGGATAAGGCAAGGGCACAACTTGAGAACATTCAAAGGTGGAAATAATTTAGTTGGATCAGAATCTTGCTGTCCTGGAGAGACCAGTTTCCATTTTCTACTATGACAGTGCATCACCTGTGTGCTCATCTCACACAACACAGTATGGCATTAAAAAGAAGACCCACTGGCTCGCCCCCCCCCCCCCCCCCCCCCCCCCCCCCCCCCCCCCCCATCCAACCAATCTCCACCATTCTTACACAAATTTGGAGACATAAGACTGTACCTAACCCCATATAATAAGAATGCTGGATATTCTCTGTTGTGATATCACTTCAAGCGAGAATATGCTAATGAGTAAGTAGCTGGCCAGAACATGTGGCGCTATACTTGCAGCTGTACTTTCCTGTTAACAATAGCTGTTGAATCTTTATAGTAAATCTGTCTGCTAAGAAATCCTGGACTACATCTTCAAATAAACTGAACCTATGGTTAGTTTATCAGTCTTGCGTGAGATTGGTATGTTTGGATTAAGCGAACACAGAACTACAACATTCCCCACCTCCCACCTCATCAAAAGTCCACTGATCACTGCCCTCTCCCAGTCTCACCCGTCAACCCCCACCCAGCAATCACTGCAGTCCCCCAAAGAGGGCATAAAAGATCCCCATGGCACTATTTCAAAGTAGAGTAAGAAGGATAGGGGCTGTTTTGGGAAATGTTTATACCTCAATTAACACCACTAACAAAAAGAAATCTTCTGATCATTATCACATTGCTGTTTGTGGGATCTTGCTGCGTGCAAATTACAACAGTGACTACACTTCGAAAGTGCTTAATTGGCTATAAAGCTCCTTCAGATGTCCTGAGGTTGGGAATAGCATCATATAAATTCAAGCTCCTTTCATTCTTTCACATTACAACTTAAATTAAGGATATATTGTTGGATGCATTCTTTATTTACACCTCTCACAATGCAGGGCACTAAATGTGTTGGGTTGATGAGATCACGGAGGTGGTAAGCTCAAGGGTCAGTTTCAGACCTGCATGGTTGATGCCATTGCCTCTTGAGTATTGCTGATTTTCATCGCTGCACCATTAGCAGCCATTCTGTCAGTTGCCACGACTCTAAGCTCTGGAATTCCTTCCCTATACTTCTTTGACTATCCAACTCTCTCTTCCTTTAAGATCTACTTAAAACCTACTTCTTTGACCAAGCCATCTAGCCATGGGATGATAAAGGTGCTATATAAATACAATCTGTTGTTGTGTTAAAGCACAAAAACAGAGGCCCCAGAAGACACTAATAGTTTTGGAACAAGATGTTAATTTGGATCAGGGGGTGTTACTGTTGACTTCCTAACACTGACAATATTCAAAATGAAACGTCCTTTCAAACTTGGCCTTGCACTAAACTCAAAACAGAGTGTGATCACCTCTCAAGAGTTAACTTTTGAGGACAGTTATAGAGAACGGCAAATATGAGACACAAAGGAAATAGAAGCAGGAAAAGGCCATTCAGCCCCTCAAGCCTGTTGCGCCATTCAATTAGATCATGGCTGATCTTCCACCTCAAAGCCATTTTCCCATGCTCTCCCCATATCCCTTGATATCTTTAACGTCTAGAAATCTATCGATCTCTGAGGTAGAGCAAGACCTGACTGTGGGAGTGACCATGATCTACTCGCAAACATGAAAGAACATGGCAATGCCTGGTCCAACTCTGGTTGGACAGATCTCTGGAGATTGCCTCCAACTGCACCATCCAATCATAAATGCTTTTCTCCTGCCTCTCTAATGTTTTATAAGTAACAAATAAGGCTGTTCAAAGAAAAATTAAATAAGCTACAGTTTTTTTTATAAATTGCCCCGTGACAAACCTAGGTACGGAAGAAAACCAGAAAATGCTGTAAATACGAAGCAGGTCTGGGACCACATGTGGGCAGAGAAACAGTGTTGACATTTCAGATCAATCGGAACTGAGAAAAGTTAGAAATGGAATAGGTTTTAAACAGCACAAATGGGGGGAGTGTGAGAGAAGAGAAACAAAAGGGAAGGTGCGTGATAGGACAGTAGATGTGAGATGTTAAAGACAAAAGAGTTGGTGGGGCAGAGCCAAAGACAGTGGTAATGGGACAAGTAAAGGAACAAAAGATGTGGTCAGAGGAGGTGAGAATGGCATAGTACTAAACAGCAGCCCTCTGAAAGCACAAACAGGAGAAACATAGGGTTATGGTCAAAGCCTGCAAAACAAAGAAAACAAAATAGGGGCAGAGATTATGGTCCGAAATTGCTGGACTCAGTGTTGAGCCCAGAAGTGTCTAATCGAAAGATGAGGTGCTGCTCCTCAAGCTTGTAATGAACTTCACTGGAACACTGGCCCAGGTCAAGGACAGAGATGTCAGCGGGAGAGCAAGGTGGAGAACTTAAATGGCGGGCCACCGGAAGCTCAGGGTCATGCTTGTGAATGGAGTGGAGCTGTTCTGCAAAGCGGTCGCCCAATCTGGATTTGGTCTCCCCAATGTAGGGCAGACCGCATTGTGAACGGTGAGTACAGTATACTAAATTGAAAGAAATACACATAAATCGCTGATTCACCTGGAAGGATAGGAACAGGAGTATGCCATTCAGCCCTTCCAGCTTATTCTACCCTTCATTTATTTCCCCCAGGTGCTGCTTGCTGCAGTGTACGAGAGATTAAGGGGAGATGATGGCATTGTGGTAATGTCAATGGACTAGTAATCCTGAGGGGCACAGGTTTAAAATCTCACTATGGCAGCTGTTGGAAGTTGAATTCAATTAATAAATCTGGAATTGAAAGCTAGTCTCAGAGCTGTTGTCGTAGCAACCCATCAGGTTCACTAATGTCCTTTAGGGAAGGAAATCTGCCATCCTTACTGGGTTTGGTCTACATGTGACTCCCCAGGGCAACAGCAATGTGGTTAACTCTTAGCTGCCCTCTGAAATGGCCAAGCAAGCCACTTGTTTCAAGGGCAATTAGGGACGGGCAACAAATGCTGGCCCTGCTAGTGATACCCACATCCCAAGAATGAATTTTTAAAAAATAAACCTTAACTCTTAAAGAGGTCAGGCCAATCCTGGAGGGTTGGCAACCCTCAATCATCCTGATTATGGTGAAATGAGTGAATACAGTTAAATCCAACATAGTCTCAAAGCTCAAGAAAATCTATCCCTTGGCTAAAAACTCAACAAATTCTGTAGAATTTATTAAAATAGTGCAGAGGTCTTTCTGTGGACCTTGGCTGGACCCATTCTGACGAACATTAGTAAAGAAAAAAAGAGAATTAATACTCTCTTTCTTGCAAAGCCAACCTCAGAAATGAAATATTCATCCATGCAAATAAATAAGGTCCAACTTATTTGGAGGTTTCAACTCAGTTAAAAGAAAAAACACGGAGCGAATATTTCATCCACAAACTCTCCCATCCCCAAAAGTAAAATCCTGGACGTGGATACAGGCTTAGAAATGTGGTAACCATGTTGTTGGAGGCTGTGTTTACTCAGATTATTGCCCAGAATTGAAAATTATCGTACAACAACATATAAATAGTAGGTGAGATGGTGGCATATTCATCCAGAGAAAGGGGTCAATGTTCTGGGTGGGGGCGGGGGGGGGAGCAAGGATTCAAATCCCACTATGGCAGCAAGCCTTGCCAGTGATGCCCACATCCCACAAAAGAATGAAGGGTAAACAAAGGTAAGCCCTCATGGCATGGTGGTAACATTCCCTAACTCTGGTCTAGAATCTCAGGATTCAAGTCCTGCCTCAAGACTTCATGGCCATGGGAGACCTGTTCATAATGTGGCCAAACAGATTGATTGTCAGCCTGTAAATCCTTCCGATGCACTTGGGGACATTTTTTTTTTTATTCATTCACAGGATGTGGGCTTCGCTGGCTGGACCAGCATTTATTGCCCATCCCTAGCTGCCCTTGAGAAAGTGGTGGGTGAGCTGCCTTCTTGAACCACTGCAGTCCATGTGGTGTAGGTACACCCACAGTGCTGTTAGGGAGGGAGTTCCAGGATTTTGAGCCAGTGACAGTGAAGGAACGGCGATATATTTCCAAGTCAGGATGGTGAGTGGCTTGGAGGGGAACTTCCATGTGCTGGTGTTCCCATCTATCTGCTGCCCTTGTCCTCCTAGTTGGTAGTGGTCGTGGGTTTGGAAGGTGCTGTCTAAGGAGCCTTGGTGAATTCCTGCAGTGCATCTTGTAGAATGTACACACTGCTGCTACTGTGTATCAGTGGTGGAGGATGTGAATGTTTATGGATGTGGTGCCAATCAAGCAGGCTGCTTTGCCCTGGACAGTGTCAAACTTCTTGAGTGTTGTGGGAGCTGCACTTATCCAGGCAAGTGGGGAGTATTCCATCACACTCCTGACTTGTGCCTTGCAGATGGGGGACATGCTTTGGGGAGTCAGGAGGTGAGTTACTCGTCACAGGATTCCTAGCCTCTGATCTGCTTTTGTAGCCACAGTATTTATATGTCTAGTCCAGTTCAGTTTCTGGTCAATGGTAACCTCCAGGATGTTAATAGTGGGGTAATAGTAATGGTAATTCCATTGAACGTCAAGCGGCGATGGTTAGATTCCCTCTTGTTGGAGAGGCCATTGTCAGCTTTAGGTTTTTGATTTCAAATTTTTTATATTCTTTCATGGGATGTGGTCATCCCTGGCAAGGACAACATTTGTTGCCCATTCTTAACTGCCCTTCACTACAGTGGTATCTGCAATAATCGAGTGGCTTGCTAAGCAGTTACGAGCCAGTCACATTACTGTGGGTCTGGAGCCACATATAGGCATGATTCTGGAGTCACGTGTAGGCATGATTCTGGAGCCACATATAGGCATGATTCTGGAGTCACATGTAGGCATGATTCTGGAGTCACATATAGGCATGATTCTGGAGTCATATGTAGGCGTGATTCCGGAGCCACATGTAGGCATGATTCTGGAGTCACATGTAGGCATGATTCTGGAGTCACATGTAGGCGTGATTCTGGAGTCACATGTAGGCGTGATTCTGGAGCCACATATAGGCATGATTCTGGAGTCACATGTAGGCATGATTCTGGAGTCACATGTAGGCATGATTCTGGAGTCACATGTAGGCGTGATTCTGGAGTCACATGTAGGCATGATTCTGGAGTCACATGTAGGCGTGATTCTGGAGTCACATGTAGGCATGATTCTGGAGTCACATGTAGGCATGATTCTGGTGTCACATGTAGGCATGTTGGCAGATTTGCCCTAAAGGACCTAAATGAACCAGATGGGTTTTTATAACAATTATAAATGATAGAGTTCTGGTACCACTTTTAATTGAATTTGAAAACTGCACTGGTGGCAGGATTTTAACTCATGCCCCTGGAGCATTAGTCTGAGCTGTGAGATTACAAGCTCAGTGATACTGCCGCTACACCAGTCACCACTTTTTCATTAGCTCTATCTTTCATTATCGTTAATTCAGGAATGGATTGACTCATAGCACTACTGCCTGACTCCAGCAGAGGGCAATGTCCACTACAGTTTATAATTTACCAGTTAAACCAGGGAGAGAGGAAGAGATTATTACCTTACATTTGCTGAATTGGGATTCCACCAAATGCACAACAAGCTGAATAACAGTATTCATTATGATGGATTGCCTTCAGCTGGCAAGGCCCAAAACTCTGTAATTCCCTCTCCGTCTCTCTACCTATTTCTCCTCCAAGATACTCCTTAAAATTTACCTCTTTGAACAAGTGTTTGATCACCTACCTTTACACCTCTTCATGTGCTTTGGTGTTAAATTTGGCTGGCAACCCTCTTGGGAAGTGCCTTGGGGCATTTTCCTGCATTAAAGGCACTATATAAATGCAAACTGTTGTATTCCTGAGTCCCTGCAACCACTGGCAAACAGAATCACGGCATCACTAAGGTGAAGAAGGAGGCCATTCAGCCCATCATGTCTGCACCGGCTCTCCGAGCATTTTAGCTTTGTGCCAATCTCCTGCTTTTTCCCCGTAACCCTGCACATTAATTCTATTTAGCTAATCATCCAACGCCCTCTTGAATGCCTCAATTGAACCTGCCTCCACTACAATTCCAGGCAGTGCATTCCAAACCCTAACTACAGAAAAAGAGCTCCACTGGGGGGATTTGAGCACCTGGAGCATTAGCCTGGGCTGCTAGCTTATGAGTCCAGTAACACTGCCACTACCACCACTGCCTCCACTACAAGATGCTGCATCAAAACCTCATTATCTTCTGCAGCCTCTGATATTTTCCAATTTGATAGTCAGATATGAGAGACTCGCATTCACACCCTGAGGATCAGCAGGGCACACACATCATAATCTAGCAGCCCAGACTAATGCTCCAGGGGTCACTCCCAAAGTCTAAAACTGACAACACTAAACTGGAAGGAAAAAATGCATTTCTTTAGCACCTTTCCAATCCTCGGGATGATTCAAAAAGTGCTTTGCAGCCACTGAAGTAATCTTTGTCACTTCACTGAATCACAGAATTGTTATGGCGCAGGAAGAGACCATTCAGCCCATTGTGTCTGCAACAGCTCTCCAAATAAGCAATTCTCCTAGTGCCATTTCCCCGCCTTCTCCCTGTAGCCCTGCTCATTCTTCCTTTTCAAATAACAGCCTAATTTCCTTTTGAATACCTTGATTGAACCTGCCTCCACCACAGTCTCAGGCAGTACATCCCGGACCCTAACCACTCACTGCGTGAAAAAAGTTTTTCTCATGTCGCTTTTCCTTCTCTTGCCAATTCCTTTAAAGCTGTGCCCTCTCATTCCTGATTCGTTCACGCGTGGGAATGGTCCCTCCCTATCTACTCTGCCCAGACCCCTCATGATTTTGAAAGTCTCAATCAAATCTCCTCTCAGCCTTCTTTTCTCCAAGGAAAACAGTCCTAACTTCTCCAATCTATATTCATAATTGAAGTTCCTCATCCCTAGAACCATCCTTGTTAAGTTTACTAGACTAAAACCAGGAATGGGCAGGTTGCCTTATGAGGGAAAGATTGGACAGGTTAGGCTTGTACTCACTGGAGTTTGGAAGAGTAAGAGGCGACTTGATTGAAACCTTGAAGACCCTGAGTGATCTTGACAGGGTGGATGTGGAGAGGATGTTTCCTTTTTTGGAAGGAAGAATCTAGAACTGGGGGTCGCAGGTTAAAAATAGGGGGTCGTTCATTTAGGACAGAGAGGAAGAGAAATGTTTTCTTACAGGTGGTTGTGAGTCTTTGGAACTGTCTTCCTCAAAAGGCAGCGGAAGCAGATTCTTTGAATATTTTTAAGGCAGAGCTAGATGGATTCTTGATGAGCAAGGGGGTGAAAGTTTATCAGAGGTAAGCAGGAATGTGAGGTTGAGGTTACAAGCAGATCAGCCATGATCTTATTGAATGGTGGAGCAGGTTTGAGGGGCCGAGTAGCCTACTCCTGTTCCTAATTCATATGTTTGTATGTTCATATGTAATCTTATCTTCACTCTCTCCAATGCCTTCACATGAGTCACTTATGTTTTGATGGCAAATACAGAATGTACAGGGAGATCCCACAAACAGCAACTGAGATCAATGATCAGTTATTCTGTTTTCTTCTGCTTGAGAAGTAAGTATTGATTCCAGGTCAGGGGAGGAGCTTCCCCACCACACCCACCCCCTCAAGATAAAAAGAAGTGGCATGGGATCTTTTGCATCCAGTTGAATACGCGGACATGCAGTTGGCTTAACTTGGCATCCAAAAGACTACACCTCCAATAGTGCTGCACTCTTTCACTCTGGCACCAGGATTGTCAGCCTGGATTATGTTCCCAAGCCTCTTGTGTAGGACTTCAAACCACTAATCCTTCTCTATCAGCAAAAACCAAAAACCAATTCCCTTGTAATTGGTCCAGGAATGTAAGAACAGGAGGAGATCATTCAGCCCCTTGAGCATGGTCTGCAATTCAATGAGATTCTGATTATTCTGCAGCATAACTCCCTATACCCACCTTTGTCCCATATTCCTTAATATCTTTGGTTATCAAAAATCTATCAATTCCAAGTTTAAAATTAGCGATTGACCCAACATCAATTGTTGTTTTGCAGACAGGAGTTCCAGCATCCTTTGTGTGAAGAAATGTTTGCTAATTTCATTCCAAAATGCCTGGATCAAATAAACCTATGGCTGCTAATCCTAGACTCCCCAACCAGTGGAAATGGTTTCTATCTACCCTGAATATGTTGAAAACCATCTCCACGGTCAGTCTGGGCAGCCTGTTCCACACATTCAGCACTTCTGCATGCAGGAGCTAGTCAATGTACAGTTACAGCCGCTAAAGTGGGAGAACACAGGAGAACATTACAGAATCAGACACACCCAAACCATAGGGGTTATGTCCATTAGGAAAGACTGAAACAGGCAGGGGGTCTTTTCTCTAGAAAAGTGAAGGCTGACGGGTGACCTAGTTGAGGTCTTTAAGATTATGAAACGGTTTGATGGGCCAAGATTTTTCTTTGATAGGGCAGGCTCGGAGGGAGAGGGCAGGGTCTGTCACAGGGCCAACCACCACCTGCAATCAGCTCTGCACCGTGATTTCACGCCGGCAGGCCAATTAAGGCCCACCCAGTGTGGAACATGAGCGGTAGCGAGCGCTACCTGTGTGGGCTGCTGGGGGGTGGGGGGTAAGAGGGAGAATCGGGTCCAGTGCATGCGTGCGAAAGAGCGATTCAATCTCTTTGAGGCACGGAGCTGCCTCAGGGAGATTGGAGCAACTGTTAAAAAAAATAAATAAATGCAGCGAAAATTTAATGAAACACGTCCCCTCATGTGACTGTGTCATACGAGATGGGAAACGTTTTCATTTTTCAAAGAAAGTCTTTATTCAAGTTGTTGTAACTTTAGGAAACCTCGTCCTGTTCGTGGATGAGGTTTTGCTAAAAAAATGTAAAGGCCGCTTGGTCTTATCTCCTGCTCGCCAACCGGTAGGTTGGATGGGCAGCGCAAATGTGAAATTAATTAGTTTGTCAATGGCCTTAATAGGCCTTTCAGTTATCAGAGGGCACGCAGCTGATTCCAGTGCACACCTGCTGAACAAATATCGCAAAGCAGCACGATGACATTGAGACGTTGAGACGCACGCCCATTATTTTACATTCCAGCATGTCGGGCCTGCCCCTGCACACTGAATGTAAGATTCTGCCCATAGAGTAGATGTAGAGAAGTTGCCTCCTTTAACCAAAACTAGGGAACATAATATAAGATAGTCAATAATATATCCAGCAAGGAATTCAAGAGAAACATATTCACCCAGAGGCTGGTGAGAATGTGGAACTCACTGCTATAGGGAGTGATTGAGGCAAATGGCATGAATGCATTTAAGAGGAAGCTGGACAAACACACAAGGGAGAAATGAATAGAAGAATATGTAGATAGGGTGAAATGAAGCAGGGTTAGAGGAAGCTCATGTAGCAGCATGAACACTGGAGGAGTGGGTTGTGATGCAGCACCTGTTTCAGAGCTTAAAGTCATTCACTGTGGTGGGGAATTCTGCAGTAGGTAACCCTCTCCCTGACTCCCCAAAGCCTGTCCACCATCTGCAAGGCACAAGTCAGGAGTGTGATGGAATACTCTCCACTTGCCTGGATGAGTGCAGCTCCCACAACACTCAAGAAACTCAACACCATCCAAAACAAAGCAGCCACTTGATTGAAACCCCAACCTCCAGCTAACATTCACTCCCTCCACCACCAATGCACAGTGGCAGCAGTGTGTACCATCTATAAGACAGTCTGCAGCAATTCACCAAGGCTGCTTTGACAGTACCTCCCAAACCCTCTACTATCTAGGACAAGAGCAGTAGATGCATGGGAACACCATCACCTGCAAGTTGCCCTCTAAGCCACGCACCATCCTGACTTGGAACTATATCACCGCTCCTTCAATGTCACTGGGTCAAAATCCTGAAACTCCCTTCCTAACAGCACAGTGGGTGTACCTGCATGGACTGCAGTGGTTCAAGAAGACAGTTCACCAACCACCTTCTCAAGGGCAATTAGGTAAGTGCTACCATTACCCTTTCAGGCAGTGCATTCCTGATCACAGCAACACACTGCATAAGAAAAAATCTCATCTCCTCTCTGGCTGCTTTTCCAATCATCATAAATCTGTGTCCTCTAGTTACTAACTCTCCAGCCTGTTTCCCTCTATTAATTTTAACAAAACCCCAAAGAGATAGAACAGGCAGGGGAAAAGATTGAGAAAGGAGAGCCTCCTGTATTAAATTCAAAAGCAAAATACTGAAGACATTTTACATAGTCTTTACTGTACAGAAATTTAACACTCAGCCCAACAACTATGAGCCAGTTTTTATGCTTCTCACAAGCCTTTCTCTGACTGCCCTTCATCTCACCTTATCAACATATCCTTCTATTCCTTTTCCCCTCATCCACATAACTAGATTCCCCTTAACTGTATCAATGCTCTTCACCACGGTTAATCTTGTGGCCGCAAGTTCCCCATTTAAGCCCTCAATGAGTGAGGAAATTTCTCCTGAGTTTTACATATGGCCCCTGGTTCTGGTGGCGCCCAGAAGTGGAAAGATCTTCCTATTGTTGGAAATCTGAAATAAAAACAGAACATTCTGGAAACACTCAGCAAGTCAGGTGGTCTCTGCGGAGGGTGAAACATATGGCTCATGTTTCAGGGCAACGGCCTTGCACCAGTTCTGATAAAAAGTCACCAACAAAATGTTAGCACCTCGAAGAGTGGGGGAAAAGGGGACTCAGAGGCAGTAACCACATCCTCGATGAACTATCCAATAGAGTCCAGTTTATGGCTCCTGAGAGAGATCAAAGTGTGACATCACAGGAAAATAGATAAATGATTAGTTGGTGAATACTTTGCTCATTTATCCCCAAAACTTGTGTAACTTATTAGTAATTATAAGGTTTTTTTTAGTTTCAGTAAGGTTTACTAGCAGTAGCAAATGTTATTGGGAGTCGCAATGTTTACTAGTTATAAATTAATTGAGGATAAATTAATTAACACATAATAAAGATGGCAGAACCAGTGATGTGTTGCAACTGCAGAATGGGGGAGTTCCTGGACACTGGGGTGATCCACGCCAAACACGTTTGCGATAAGAGTCTGAGACCTCAGGCGCCTCGGTTCAGACTCATTGAGCTGGAGGCCAAGCTGCAGACACTGCAATGCATCAGGGAGGGGAAAAGTTACCTGGACATTTCGCACCAGGAGGCAGTCACACCCCTTAGGATCAGGTCTTCTGATTCAGTCAGTGGCCAGGGGCAGGGGCTGCAATTGAGGCAGTTATGGGGACCCAGAAGGGAGAAATGGAGGAGCCTCAGCCTATGTAATTGTCTAAAAGATTCTAGGTTCTTGCAGCCTGTATGGATGAAAGCAGTGGCTGCAGGGTGAATGAGCAAGCTGACCATGGCACCATGGTACAGGAAGCCATTCAAGCGAGGAGAGTTAATAAGAATGTAGTGATAGTTGGGGACAGTATAGTCAGGGGGATAGACACAGTTCTCTGCAGCAGAAACAGGAGTCCAGGCAGCTGTGTTGCCTGCCTGGTGACAGGGTTTGAGACATCTGCTCTGGGCTGGAGAGGAACTTGGATTTGATGGAGGGGATCCAGTGGGTCATGGGGTTCACGTAGATAACCAATGACATAGGTAGAACTAGGAAAGAGGTCCTGCTGAAGGAGTATGAGCAGCCAAGGGCTAAATTAAAAAGCAGACCCTCAAAGGTAATATTCTCTGGATTACTGCCCGAGCAACAAGCAAATTGAGATAGGGTAAATAAGATTAGAGAGTTAAATGTGTGGCTCAACGATTGGTGTGGGAGAAATGGGTTTTGAGTCATGGGGCACTGGCACTAGTACCAAAAAAAGTCGGAGCATCTTGGGACAGTCATCGTCGGAAACGTGCTGGGGCGAGTGTTCCGGCAAGCCATATAACTAGGCCAGTAGAGAGGGCTTTAAGCTGAGTAGTAGGGGCAAAGATCAAGTTTGGAAAGATGAGAATAAATTAAAAGGTGAAGACAAGGCCAAGGTGCAAGTTAGGAATAAGGGAAAAGATAATCAGAGCATGGCAGGATGGGAGGGAGTGTTCAAACCTAAGAGTGCACCAGCAGATAAGGCTAGAGGTTACACAAAAGTAAAAAGACAGAAACTAAAGGTTGTATCTGAATGCACATAACATTCGTAACAAAACAGATGAACTGACAGTTCAAATAGAAATAAATATGTATGATCTGATAGCCATTATAGAGTAGTTGCTGCAGGATGACAAAGACTGGGACCTGAATATTCAAGGGTACATGACATCTAGGAAGGACAGGAAGCTAGGAAAAAAATTGAGGGGTAGATCTGTTAATTAAGGATGACATTGGTACAACAGAGAGGGATGACCTTAGTTCGGAGGTTCAAGATGTAGAATCAGTTTGGGGAGAGAGGAGACATAGTAAAGGTAAGAAGCCCCTTGTGGGGGTGGTTTATAGGCCTCTAACAGTAATCATACTGTATGACGCAGTATACAGGAAGGAATAATGGGGGCTTGTGAGAAAGGTACAGTGATAATCATGGGTAATTTTAATCTACATATAGATTGGACAAATCATATTGGCAAAGGTAACCTGGACACTTTTGGGACATTAGAGCAGCATGTTTTAGCACCAACTAGAGATCAGGCTATACTAGATCTGGTAAAATGTAATGAGACAGGATTAATAAATGACCTCATATTGAAGCCCCTAGGTAGCAGTGATCATAATATGATTGAATTTCACATTCAATTTGAGGGAGAGGAGAGTGGATTTAAGACCAGTGTTCTAAACTTAAATAAGGGCAATTATGCGGGCATGCATACAGAGGTGGCCAAAGTGAGCTGGTAAATTAAGTTAAATGATAGGTCAGTAGAGATGCAGTGGCAGATATTTAAAGAAATACTTCAGAATATTCAGAAAAGATACATAGTAAGAAAGAAAGACTCTAAGGGAAGGATGCACCATCCATGGCTAAATAAAGAAGTTAAAGGTAGAATCAAATTGAAGGAAAAGGTGTATAATCCCACAAAGATGAATGGCAGGTCAGAAGATTGGAAAGAATATAAAGAATGACTAAAGATTAATAAGAGAGGAATTAGATTATGAGAGAAAGCTAGTTAGAAATATAAAAACAGATAGTAGGAGTTACTGCAGCTATTTAAAAAGGAGGAGAGCAAGTAAAGTGAGCGTTGGTCCTCTAGAGAGTGGAGAATGTGAATTAATCATGGAAATAAGGAAATGGCGGATGAATTGAACAGATATTTTGGATCTGTCTTCACTGTAGAGGATACAAATAACATTCCAGATATAACTGTGAATCAGGAGGAGAAAGGGATGGAGGAACTTAAAACAATTGCAATCACCAGAGAAAGGGCACTGAGAAAATGATTAGAACTAAAAGCTGAGAAGTCCCAGAACCTGATGGACTTCATCCTAGAGTCTGAAAAGAAGTGGCTGCATTGGTTTTGATTTTCCAACCTTCCCTAGATTCTGGAAAGGTCCCATCAAATTGGAAATAGTGAATATGACTCCTCTATTCAAGAAAGGAAGGGAGTTAGAAAGTAGAAAACTACAGACCAGTTTTCTCAACATCTGTCATTGGGAAATTGCGGGAATCTATTATCAAGCAGGTTATAGAGGGGCACTTAAAAAATCTCAACACAATCAAGCAGAGTCATCATAGTTTTGTGAAAGGGAAATCATGTTTGACTAATTTATTTGAATTCTTTGAGGAAGTAACAAGCAATGTGGATAAAGGGGAACCTGTGGATGTGGTGCGCTTAGATTTCCGGAAGGCATTTGACAAGGTATCACATCAAAGGTTACTACACAAAACAAGAGCTCATAGTGTAGGGGATAACATATTAGCATGGATAGGGGATTATTCAGCTAACAGGAAGCAGAGAGTAGAAATAAGTGGGTCTTTTTCTGGTTGGCAAGATATGACGAGTGAAGTGCCACAGGAGTCAGTGCTGGGTCCTCAGCTATTTACAATTTATATCAATGACTTGGGTGAAGGGATCGAATCAATTGTTACTAAATTTGCTAATGACACACAGATAGGTAGGAAAGTAAGCTGTGAAGAGGACGTAAGGAGTCTGCAAAGGGATATAGATAGGTTAAGTGAGTGGGCAAAAATTTGACAGATGGCGTATAATGTGGGAAAATGTGTACCTGTTCACTGCGGTAGGAAGAATAGGAAAGCAGTATACTATTTACATGGAGAGAGATTGCAGAGCTCTGAGATTTAGAGGGATCTGGGTGTCCTGGTACATGAATCAGGAAAAGTTAGTGTCCAGGTACAGCAAGTGATGAGGAAAGCAAATGGAGTATTGTCGTTTATTGCAAGGGGAGTGGAATATAAAAGCGGGGATGTTTTGCTACAGTTGTACAGTTGATGAGACAAGACCTGGAGTACTGTGTACAGTTTTGGCCTCATTATTTAAAGAACAATATAATTGCGTTTGAAGCAGTTCAGGGAAGTTTCACTTGACTGATACCTGGATGAATGGGGTGATCTTATGAGGAAACATTGGACAGGTTGACCCTGTACCCATTGGAGTTTAGAAGATTGAGAGGTGAACTTATTGAAACATAGATGACCCTGAGGAAACTTGACAGGGTGGATGCTGACAGGATGCTTCCCTTTTTGGGAGAGACTAGAACTAGAGGACACAGTTTAAAAATTAGGAGTCTCCCACTTAAGATGGAGATGAGGAGAAATTTTTCTCTCAGAGGGTTGTGAATCTTTGGAACTCTCGTTCCCAGGGACCTGTAGAGTCAGGGTCATTGAATATTTTTATGGCAGAGGTAGATAGATTCTTGACAACAAGGGAGCCAAAGGTTATTGGGGTAGGTGGAATGCGAAGCTGAGGCCACAGTCAGGTCAGCCAGATCTTATTGAATGGCAGAGCAGGCTCAAAGGGCTGAATGGCCCACTCCTGCTCCTAATTCACATGTATGTTCAAATGACCTGAAGCATTAACCCCACTTCCCTCTTTCCATAAGGGCTGTCCGACCTGCTCAGGAATTTCCGGAATGTTCCTATATTTAAGTATCTTCTACCCTATGGCCCCTTCACAAATGCCATTTGCTTTAACCATTTTTCCATTTTTGATGCTAAGATGTTGGGTTCATGACTGAAAACCTCCAAAACTGTGACTGGTCAAAAGCATCAGTCAGTCAGGCGGGGAGTTAGATCAGGTGACTTATACTCTGTCAGTCGGGTGGCCAACATTCTAGAATTGTCCAGGAATTGTTAATCCACCACTCCGAGCAACATCCAGGAGGGAAATTAAGGGGACATTAAAAGGAGCTTTTTTGATGGTGGCTCTGAATATTTCCGATTACTTCTTATAAAAATACAGAAAATGGGCAAAAAAGGCTGTTTGAGTCAGAGTCAACTGGTCAATAAAGAGTCATCTCGCTTTCCAATTGACCCTGGGATTAAATTTAAGAATGATAATTTTTAATACAAGCCAAGGATATGTAACTAAAACAGGTGGATACTGTTAAGATTCAAATCAGACATGATCTCACTAAAAGGCAGAACAGGCTCAAGAGGTCAAGTGGTCTCATTCTGTTCCCATGTTCCTCTAGCTATTGGCTTCACTCAGCTGGTGGCTCTTTCACCTCTAAGTTGAAGGATCATGAGTTCAAGTCCCGCTGACATGTCTGCATAGCACTGAGGGAGGGCTGACCCCATTTTTGCCCTAACATCACATTATATGGCCCCAGTTTCAAATCTTATTTGATAACACTCCTGTGAAGCAACTTGAAAAAACGTTACCGTGTTAAAGGTGCTATATAAGTGCCAGTTGTTGCTGATTTTTTTGTGGTATGAATGTGGAGTAAGGGAGGTTGCCACAGGGAGAATGTTAGCTGGGACGATAAGTAGGTTTTAATGAGGGTCTTAAAGGAGGAGAGTGGTAGAGAGGTTGAGGGAGGGAATTCCAGAGCTTAGGGGCCGAGGCAGCTGGGGACATAGCCAGCTACGGTGGAGTGATTAAAATCTTGGAGCTTTGGTTTTTAAATATAATGCAAGGAGCCCAGAGTTGGAAAGGTGCAGTGATCTCAGAGTGCTAGAGAAGATTACAGGGTTAGGGAGGGGTGAGGCCATGGTGGGATTTGAAAATAAAGATTTTTAAATCTCGGCGCTGCTAAGAAGCAGCCAATGTAGGTCAGCGAGCACAAGGGGTGATAAATGGACAGAACTAAGTACAAGGTCACCATCCCCTCCCAACCCAACCCACCCCACCCCACTCCTCTACCTTTTCCCAGGCTCTGTACTCACTTATAACCTGTTAAATCTCAAACTTCTTCCAGTTGTCCACAGATGCTGAGCATATCCAGCATGTCTGATTTCAGTTCCAGTTTCTAGCATCCCAAGCTCTGGAAATGCCTCCCTGCACCTCCCTATCCCTTCCCCTCCTCCTCCTTTAAGACTCTCCTTAAAGCCTACCTCTTTGTCCGAGCTTTCGATCACAGGTCCTAATGTCTCCTTGTGTGGCTCGGTGTCATATTTTGTCTGATAATCACTCCTGTGAAGCACCTTGGGATGTTTCACTAGCCTTAAAGGTGCTATATAAATGCAAGTTGTTGTTGTTCCAGCATCCACAGTATTTGGATATTTTGCACATTACTCATGCTGTTTTACTTCTGCCCTGAAGCATGACACCCTTGCCTTCCTTCTCATGCATAACTAGGTCCACTTCCCGAAACCCTCTTCCCTGCAGATTAGCTGAGATGCGGTCTGTAATTCAAGCTGATATATGTATATATATAGAAAGTCAAACTGGCCCAGTACTGGGAGAGCGCAGTGAAGCTGCACCTGCAAAGAACACTGGCTGGCTTCTTATTAATTTCGCCTTTCTTGTTTAACTTCCTCCCTTTCCTGTTCAGTTTTTATGTAGCATTCAGCCTCCTAACAGCACAATTGAAACAGCAAGACCTGGATCCACCTGTACTTGCTCCTCCATGTTTGTCTCACTCTGTAAGTACTCAGCGATTTTCTCTCTCTCTCTCTTTAATCTCCTTTTTGATTTTGTGATTGGTGAGGTGAAGGTTGTTAGCACTGAACTGAGAATATGAACCATTTCCATTCCAGGCAGCCAGAGTCAGCATCAGGCGTTCCCAGTTCAGGAAAGACATGGTTAGATCCGGAGTAAAGCTTCCATTTGACTGCCTCAAAGCACAGAGGGGTGCCCCCTGTTGAAATATTATGATGTTATTTCTCCATTTCCCATCTCAGCCATCCCGACTGAGCAAGGACTTGCATTTATATCGCGCCTTTTACTGCCTCAGTATATCCCAAGGCACTTTACAGCCAATGATGTACTTTTTGAAGTGCCTTCACTGCAGTAATGTCAGAAACACGGCAGACAATTTGCGCACAGCAAGCTCCCAAAAACAGCAATGTGACAATGATCAGATAATCTGTTTTCAGTGATGTTGGCTGAGGAATAAACATTGGCTCGAATTCTGCAAAGATCTCCCTTGTTCCTATTTGAAAAGTGCAGTGGGATCTTTTACGTCCACCTGAGAGGGCGGCTGGGTCTTTGTTTAGCATCTTGGTTTCATCAATAGTCCAGGTGATGCTCCCGGTGCAGTACTGAAGGAGTGCTACATTGTCGAAGGTGCCCTCTCCTGGATGAGACGTTAAATCAAGGGTGATGTAAAATACCCCATGTCACTACTTCAAAGAAGAATTGGGGAGTTATCCCTGGTGCTTTGGCCAATGTTTTTTCCCTCAATCAACAGTACAAAAACAGACTATCTGCTCATTATCACATTGCAGTTTGTGGGAGCTTGCTGTGTGCAAAATCGCTGCTGAGTTCCTTACATTACAACAGTTCTAAAGTACTTAATCAGTTGTAAAATCCTTTGCAATGTCCTGAGGCTGTGAAAGATATTATATCAACATAAAGTCTTTCTTTAAGTCTTGTGGTGCAGTTGGTAGTGTTCCTACCCTTAAACCAGGAGATCCAGGTTCAAGTCCCCCATCAGGACTTGATGAACAGGGAGGGTGTGTTCAACCTTGTAATCCCCAAAACCTTCCAACACACACAGGCGGTAAGACTGGGAGAGATTCCTGGGCAACCATGTGATGGGAAGCCTCTAGCATCACTATCCATAGCTGCAATGTGGACTCCCTGAGTGAACTGCTCCTCATCTTGCTTAAACAAGAGTATATCTGACAATGCAGCACTCCACTGGGATACAGACCAGCACCTTGTACATGTTTCTCTGGAGTGGAACTTGAATCCACAATGTTCTCACTCAATGACATGAGGGCTATACTGAGCTGCTGCTGATGCATGAGTAGCAAATGAAGGGCAGTTTTATGTTGTAGCACTTATCCCCTTAAGAGTGCCTTGTTGAATATGCAAAAAGAGAGAGGAGGTTTGAATCTTAGCAATCCTGGGTAGGATTTAAACTCAGCATTCAGAAGTCAAATCCCAGTGATCTCCACAACCTAGTACCCGATTCATGGGTTGAAGGATAGAATCACTCCCAGGAGCTGATGGGATTGCTCTTTCAAAGAGCCAGCACAGACATGATGGGCTGAATCACATCCTTGTCATAGAGTTATGGGGTGGAATTTTATGACCCCATTGCAGTGGGGGTGGGAGGGTGGGCACATAAAATGTAACGAGCTGTTCAAAAGTCCATTGACTTCAGAGGGACCATAAAATCCCACCAGCTTAAAATTTCACCCATAGACTCATAGAGGCTTAGGGCTTAGGAGCAGCAGTAAGCTATTCAGCCCTTTGAACCTGCTCCACCATTCAGTATAATCATGGCTGACCTGATCGTGGACTAAACTTCACTTTCCTGTCTGCCCACATAACCCTAGATTCCATTGTCTGTCAAAAATCTGTCTAACTTGGCCTTGAATAAATTCAGTGACCCAGCCTCCACTGCTCGCTCGGAAAGAGAATTCCACAAACTAACAATCTTCTAAGAGAAAAAACAAATCTCCTCATCTCTGTCTTAAAAGGGAGACCTCTGACTCTTAAACTGCATCCCCTTGTCCAAGAGGAATCATTACAGCTCCTGTCGATCTAAGGTTTTGGGCAAGAGATGCAGAGGGTATGTGAGGAAGAATTTTTTTATGCAACGAGTGGTAACGACTTGGAACTCACTGCCCCAGAGGCAGGTGGAAGCGGAGATGATCGATGATTTCAAAAATAAATTGAATGGGCACTTGAGGGAAATAAACATGCAGGGCTATAGGAATTGAGAAGGGGAAAAGGACTGAGAAAGCTGGCATTTACTTGATGGGCTGAATGGTCTTCTTTGCTCTTGTGGGGGAGACTAGAACTAGGGGACATAGTATAAGAATAAAAGATCTCCCTTTTAAAATGAAGATGAGAATTTTTTTCCCTCAGAGGGCTGTTAATATGTGGAATTTTCTTCCCAAGAGAGCATTGGAGGGTGGGTCATTGGATTTATTCAAGGCTGAGTTAGACAGATTTTTGTTAGACAAGGGAGTCAAGGGTTATGGGGGACAGACAGGAAGGAGGAGCTGAGACAACAACCAGACCAGCCATGGTCTTATTGAATGGTGGAGCAGGCTTGAAGGGCTGAATGGCCTACTCCTGCTCCTAAAGGGTAACGGTCGATGGCTGCCCTTGCGAATGGAAAGTTGTCTCAAGCGGTGTTCCACAGGGCTTGGTGTTGGGACTCTTGCTGTTTATGTTATATATTAACGATTTGGACATGAACATGGGGGGCATGATTGGGAAATTTGCAGATGACACAAAGATTGGCCGAGTAGTGGATAGTGTAGAGGATAGCCATAATCTCCAAAATGATATAGATGGGTTGGCGGAGTGCGCGGTAAAGTGGCAGATGGATTTTAACATAGAGAAGTGTGAGGTCATACATTTAGGGAGGTCAAACACTTACAGAGATTACACAATAAATGGGAATATACTAAGAAGGGTAGATGAAGTGAGAGATTTTGGCGTACAAGTACACAGGTCCCTGAAGGCAGCAGTTCAAGTAGACAAGGTTGTAAGGAAGGCATATGGAATGCTCTCCTTCGTTGGCAGAGGTATAGAATATAAAAGTAAGGATATAATGTTGGAATTATATCAAACGCTGGTGAGACCACAACTGGAGTATTGTGTGCAGTTCTGGTCACCACATTACAGGAAGGATGTAATAGCTCTGGAGAGAGTGAAGAGGAGGTTTACAAGAATGTTGCCAGGGTTAGAAAAGTGTAGCTATGAGGAGAGATTGGATAGGTTGGGGTTATTTTCCTTAGAACAAAGAAGGCTGAGAGGTGACTTGATTGAGGTGTACAAAATTATGAGGGGAATAGATAGAGTGGACAGAATAAAATTGTTTCCCTTGGTGGAGAATTCTAGAACCAGGGGACATAGATTCAAGATAAGTGGGAGAAGGTGTAGGGGGGACATGAGGAAGAACTTTTTTACACAGAGGCTAGTGGCTGTCTGGAATTCGCTGCCCAAGTTGGTGGTAGAGGCAGAAACTCTAAACTCTTTTAAAAAGTACCTGGATCTGCACCTTAAGTGTTGTAAGCTGCAGGGCTATGGGCTGGGTGCAGGAAGGTGGGATTAGAAAGGGCACCTGGGTGTCCTCGGGCTAGCAAGGACAAGATGGGCTGAATGGCCTCCTTCTGTGCTGTAACTTTTCTATGATTTCTATGGTTTATAAGTCCTAGGTTCCCATGTTCCTATGACTCTATAACTCTATAACAAGGATGTCATTTAACCCATCAGGCCGGTGCTGGCTCTTTGAAAGAGCAATCCTACGTCCCACACCCCTGCTCCATCCCTGTATCCCTGCAATGATTTCCCTTTTAACTATTTATCCAGTTCCTTTTTGAAAGTTATGAATGAATGTGCTTCCACCACACTCTCATGCTGTGAATCCCAGCTCATAACAATTCACTCCTAATCTTCCTCCTAGCTTTTCTTTTTGCTTCTTTTTATCTTAACCTGTGTCCTCTGGTTACTGACCCTCCTGCCAGTGGAAATAGTTCCTCCCTACCTATGCTCTCAAAACCCCTCATAATTTTGAACATCTCTATTAAATCTCCCCTTAACCTCTGCTGTAAGGAGGATAATCCCAACTTCTGTGGTTCCTAGTTTCCTCATCCTTGGTACTAGTCTTGTCAATCTCCTCTACATCCTCTCCAAGGCATTGATATCCTTGCCATTTCTTAGCATCTCCTCTCCTGGGCTGTAGTGTTTATCATCACCATTCATGAGCGAGGGGTTGTATCGCCCACTCACTGATTGCACCATCTCATACTGCTCATTCATGGACTGTACCATTTGATACCCCACTTACGGATTGCGCCACTCATGGCCTACATGGGATCAGGAAAAGACCATTCAGCCCATTGAGCCTGTTTTGCCACTCAGTGAGATGTTGGCTGATCTATGATCTAACTCCATATACTTGCCTTGGTCCCCTATCAAACTGGTGTTCTTTGAACTGAAAGAGTGCTGCACTGTCTTTTGGATGAGGCATGAGCCCTCTCAGGTAGACACAAAAGATCCCATGGCACTATTACAAAGAAGAGCGGGAGATTTCTCCCCAGTGTCCTGGCCGCTATTTATCTCTCAATCAACTTCACAAAAACAAACTACCAGGTCATCACCACATTGCTGTTTGTGGGAGCTTGCTGTGCACCAACTGTCTGCCATGTTTCCTACCATACAGAAGTGACTACACTTCAAAAGTATCTCTGAAGAAGAGTTGTATGGACTCGAAACGTTAACTCTGTTTCTCTCTCCACAGATGCTGCCAGACCTGCTGAGTTTTCCCAGCACTTGCTGTATTTATTTCAGATTTCCAGCATCCATAGTTTTTTGCTTTTATCAAAACACTAAGTTGTGAAAAGCACTATATAAATGAAAGTCTTTCCTTCCCCCCTTCTTTATATCATCTTGGATACATGGCTTCCTATCCCATCACCTAAGTGGTTACTGAATGATATCACATTCCAACATCATAATTTCTTATGTTCAAATTGTTGGGTATATTCATACAGGCAGATCTAAAATGGGATATACACTTCAGTTCTATTGTTAACTAAGGTAAGAGCTGTCTGTACATGCTTCAAAAGCTGAAAGGCATTCCCTCTTGCAATGATCTCATAACCATTTTTACATCTTTCATTCGCCCTGTATTGGAACGTGGGACAAAGCGGCAATGCAAGCCATTGGAAGTGTTGAGAAAAGGCCCACAGAGTCATGTCTGGCCCTAAGTGCCACAGTTACTCAGGTAATTTCACAATTGCAGTCTGAAGGCACTGTAGAACATTTGCAATCAACCTTGCCATTCCTTTGCGAGATCACTTCCAATCTCCAAACTTCACTACTTGTTTGTTACCTGCAGACGGGTCTCACTGCAGTTGCCAGCTGCAAAACTCAAAACAACTAATTGAATTAAGATGTAAAACAACAAGGTTTAAGAATCATCCAAAGCCATCGCTCAGCTGCACAATGAACAAACTCTAATGACTGTTAGTCTTGGTAATGTAATCTGATGATCAGTATATAATTCTACTCTGACCTTTCTACTATTTTTATTATTCTTAATTTTGGTTGGAATGATGGATTATTAAGTTTGCCTCAATTTGGCCTTTGACCACGATGATAGCTGATTTTTACATAAGTAAAGCTTTAAATTGAATTTAAACTGAAATATGATGTTTACTAGACTAATACTAGGAATGGGCAGGTTTTCTTATGAGGAAAGGCTGGACAGGTTAGGCTTGTATCCACTGGAGTTTAGAAGGGTAAGAGACGACTTGATTGAAACGTATAAGATCCTGAGGTGTCTTGACAGGGTGGATGTGGAGAGGATGATTCCTCTTGTGGGAGAATCTAGAACTAGGGGTCACTGATTAAAAATAAGTTTTTGCTCATTTAAGACAGAGATGAGGAGAAATCTTTTCTCTTAGAGGGTGGTGGGCCTTTAGAATTCTCTTCCGCAAAAGGTGGTGTAAATGGTCTTTGAATATTTTTAAGGCAGAGGTAGATAGATTATTGATTAATGAGGGGGTGAAAGGTTATTGGGGGTAGGCAGGAATGTGGGGTTGAGGTTACAATCAGATCAGCCAAGAAGTCATTGAATGGTGCAGCCGGCTGGAGGCACTGTGTGCTCCTAATTCATACGTTCGTATGATGAGTGGTTAGATCATAAAACAAATCCTTGTGGGATACCACCCATGCCAATTAGAGTACCTGCCTATTAACACCATCTAAAGTCCCGCTCTTGGACTGCACCACTTAGTTGCTGGTGGTAAAGGGACAGTAAGGACTTTGCACTCAAGTCTCCAGGCTGGGACTTAAACGTTGAACCCGCTGACTCAAAGATGAGAGTGCTACTCTCAGTGAGAAAGAGTCCAGAGACAGTGTAATGAAGAGGCTCTGAAAGTTTGTAGCTAGGGTGAAAGAGGTTACAGAGATAGAGAATAAGAACCCAGAGGCAGTACCCAGTCTCGAGAAGGTTGTATTATTGAAAGAGGTTACAGGGATAGAGCATGACGAGGCCACCGAGGGATTTCAACTACACAAGGTCTGCAGATCACTTGCCTTCACTACAAGTGATTTTAATCCACTCTCTGGTTCTGTGATTAATCAAAGCAGTGATCTAACAGTGAGATAGGATGCAACCATTCAAAGTATTCTTAAAGCAGCAGCAGTAACGATATACAGAACACGACACTCGACGAATGAGAAAGAGCACTCAGGGCCCACTTGTAAACACCGTTCAACTGATTATTGGAGCAGCGTTGGCAGGGTCCTGGGAGCAAGTAATTAATCTGTCTTGCAGTCTGAGGGGTAGAGGGAGGGGAGAGGGGCTGCGTGCCACAGGAGAGAACCAGAATCCATTCAACATATCCTAGAGGAAAAGAACCATGAATATTTAAATCGCTGTTCCAATTCTTTGACAACTTAAATCTACCATGGGATTTCAATCTTAGTTAAAGATTTGCCGTCAGTTGCTATCTTCATTCTTCCTATGGTTATGTTGATGGGCAGGTGTTGCGGGGGAAGCTTTTTCTTTATCTTGGCTGTGTATCAAAACCTTGAAATTGTTATCATTAATCTGAGGGCCTCTCACAGTGGCTGTGAGTTATTATCCTTCAGTTATGAGTTTCAAAGCTCATTTGCAGCAGGCTTCACACACCTGCAAAGTGTCTGACACCAGTGAGATATGACCAGGGAATCGCTGCTTGGCCTTTTGTTGAAACTCAGTGGGTAGCACCCTCATCTGCGAGGCAGAGGATTGGAGGTTTGAAGTCCCACTTCAGAGATTTGAACATGTAATCTAAGCTGACACTTACAGTGCAGTGCTGAGGGAGTGCTGCATTGTCGGAGGTGCTACCTTTCAGATAATTAAACTGAAGCCCCGTCTCCCCTCTCAGGTGGACATAAAAGATTCCACAGCACTGTTTCAAACAAGAGCAGGATAGTTCTCCCCAGGTGTCCCGACTATTATTTATCCCTCAACCAACACTGTTAAAATGATCCTATTGAATGGTGGCGCAGGATCGAGAGGCCACATGGCCTACTTTTGCTCCTAATTCAAATGTTCAAATGTAAATAAAATTATTTGGTTGTTTATCTCATTTCTGTTCCTGGGAGCTTGCCATGCACAAATTGGATGGAAGGTGAGAAAGAAAAAAATTATAATAACATTTATCAGGAATGTTAAATTTAAGGCAATTGACACAGTTCGGATGTTATATATCCGAGTATGTTAAAATATAACAAATTTCCACCCTTCTCAGTGTCAGCTGTGACTCTTGCCCCTGAGTCAGAATCTTGTGGGTTCAAGTCCCACTTCAAAGACGTGAGGCTGAACTTTCAAAGAAGGTTGCGATTCAGATTGGAGGTAATTTGGCCCCACCAGATGTCCTGTCAGTGCGACGCCACAGTTCCCATCCCAGGCCATCTTCAGAGAGGCCAGTTTGCAAGTACCTACCCGCCCACACATAGCATGTAGCCATGTTTGGATCAAATTAATGTAATTAAGGGGCCAATGAAGACCCCATGCCTGCACTGACTGGATCTCCATTTGACATATAAGCAACCCACATGGGCCTGGAACAGGTCTAGGCCAACATGGGCTCAAGCTGAGAAAGGGAGGGGTCTGGGCGTGATGGATCATGCAAGGAACTGCCCCCTACCCCTGCACTGGTAATTCGATCTGGGTCACCTGTCATCCCATGTAGCTTTGTCCCTCCAGGATCACAGCCTGGCAACTGTGGCCATTTTACCTGGCCATTTGCCTGGCCAATTTATCTGGCTAACTGTGGCCATTTTACCTGGTCATCTTCCCTGGCCAACTGTGGCTATTTTACCTGGCCATTTACTTTGTCATTTTAGCTGACGTCCTCCCTCTCTTTCTCTCCATCTTCAGATTGGTAATCCTCACCTTGGCTAGTGAGATTGCCATTCTGTGAGTGCTGGAGGGTCTCAAAATTGGCTCTCCAGCCCACCCACCATCCCTAATTGCATGGTGAGCCTGCTTCCAGGTCTTTAATAGCAGTGGGCATGTCTGGAACATGCCCATGCAGGGTTGCAATATAATCCTGTTCCCCACGTGGGATTCCTGCACTCGGAACGAAAATCCAGCCCATGTGCACAGAAATCCAGGCTGACACTCTACTGCAATACTGAGGGAGTACTGCACTGTTGCAGGTGCTGTGTTTCAGGTGAGATGTCAAACTGTGACCCTGTCAGTGAAAGATCCCATGTCACTTTTCAAAGAAAAGCAATGGAGTTATCCATGATGTCCTGGCCAACACTTATCCCTCAATCAATATCACAAGAACCGATTATCTGATCATTATCACATTGCTGTTTGTGGGAGCTGCTGTGTGCAAGTTGGCTGCTGTGTTTCCTACATTTCAACAGTGACTTCACTTTGAATGTACTTCAATGGCTGTAAAGTGCTTTTGGACATTGTGGAAAGCACTATATACATGCAAGTTTTTCTTTCTAAAATAGGAATTGCCTTGGTAGGAAAATTAGAGCATTGTAGCAGGCTGATGCCAACATCTGCAGGAGAGAAAACACAGTACACCAGGCTACTAATTGAATTACATCAGCCACATGAACTGTAGTCAGGCAGCCGTAAGTGCCTCTCCTGAGGAATTGCTGGAGTTTGCATTAGCCTGATCTGAACTGACTGCCATCTCTTTGGGAATACAAATAGAGACACCACTTCTAGTGCAATTTTTACAGCATCCGCAACGGTACCAGTTTGTGGCACATTACAGAGTTTGTGAGCCAAAGGTATAAATAGAAGAATGGTGATTTCACTTTTTGGGTAGTGGTCCTTCATCAGATTTGAGAAGGGACAACAAGAAATCCCCTTTTGTAGGACTGATCAAAATAATCCATAAATAATAACATTTAGCACAGATGTTAGTTGTCACTTTTCCTCTACTTCTCCATTCCGAGGCCTTTTATAAGATGCTGACCCTGCTTTGTCTATCCAGCATTCCCTATTTAATTTCAGAATTTCAGCAGTTAGGAATATAGGAACAGGAGTGGGCCATTCAGCCCGTCCAGGCTGTTCCACTTGCATTCTCAAGGGAACTAGTGTGAATCCACTCAGCACCCTTCATTAGAGAGGCAAACGCAGGAAGAACGCGCCTCGCTACAATGGCTCTACATGTAATCTGTTCATAGTGGCACAGAATTTGATAGGGTAGATGGAGAGGAACAATTTCATCTGGTGAGGGGGGGAGTCCAGAACAAGGGAACACAGTCTTAAAATTAGAACTAGGCTGTTCAGGGATAATATCAGGAAGCACTTCTTCACGCAAAGGGTGCTAGAAATCTGGAACTCTCTCCAACAAAAAGCTGTTGATGGATTTTTGTTATGAAAGGATATTAAAGGCTAAAGAACCAAGGCAGGTAAATGGAATTAAGACACAGATCAGTCATGATCAGTCATGATCCAACTGAGAAGCGAGCAGGCATGAGGGACTGAGTTGTCTCCTCCTGCTCCTATTTTCCTATGTAACTGCTAGAGAAGAAAAGACCAAGGTCCATCCAGTTTACCAGCTACCATTCTGATAGTGACATGATACAACAGTAATGGAGTTCTTGACTAATCACAGTGATCAATCTCCATCAATCCACAACAGACCCAGACATGAGATGAGGAAAAGACCCCAGTGTTGGACAGCTTTGGAACCATAGGTCTGAAGCATTTGTTCCTCCCAAGCACACGGCACTCACTACACATCATGTCTCAAATGTTTCATGTATCAATTTCTCTAGTCGGAACATATCCCGAAAGCTCTTCAGTTTTAACCACTTGGGCATAATACTGACTGGACTGATGCAGAAAAAAAAACAAGATTGATTTCTTGACTACTGAATAATGAAGGAAAACTGGAAACATTTGGGCTAATTAGCCTCCAAACAAGGAATCTAAGAGGGGATTGGATGGAACTAAGTAAGGTAGCAAATGGTGCAAATTTCAAGCCAAACAGTGGGACTGTGGAGCACAGATACAAATTAGAAAAGACAAATTTAGAACTGATTTTTGGAAGCTATTCTTCACACAGAGTGACCACCACATGGAGTAGACTTCAAAGTAGGGTATTAGAAGGGTTAGAAATGATTGAATTGAATGCTCCACTCACTGTCCTAGTTTGCCCCACTTACTTAAAATGGTCAAAGACTTCTGTTAAAACAGTGTGGGGGAGAAATTTGTCTGATAGTGCCAACATACTTCACTGGACAGGATTTCTCTTTCATATGCCTGATACCAGACTCCCAATGCAACTGCTCTACTCGGAACTTGGTCACAGCAGGAGACTCCCAGGAGGAAGCAGAAATGCCTTAGGATGTCCTCAATGCACCCCTGAAGTGGTCAAACATACCCGTTGACTCATGGGAGACCCTGGCTTGGGGCCAGCCAGAATGGTGAAAACTCACTGGGGAAGGCACCAAATGCATTAAGAGACTTTGTCAGGAACACGCAGGAATGAAGTCGAGGCATCAGAGGGAGTGCAAAAGCCTCAAAACAACACAGTTACCCAATCCTTCAAGCACCGCCTGCCCCGCTTGTAGCAGAGTCTGCAGATCATGCATTGGATTCATCAGTCATCTCAGAACCCATCAAACCCGAGTGGAAGCAAGTCACCCTCAATCCCAAGGAACTGCATAAGAAAACTATCCTGGAATCACTTAATGAACAATGATATACTGTATTGAGAGGAACCATGTTCTCTCTGAATGGATGAGATTAAATGGGCCGAGTGTTTTCCACATTCATTTCTATCACATGGTTTTAAGAAGTTGGGAAAAAGATAGCTTTTAAAGTAATGGCCTTATTGTTGATGTAAATTATATAATTCACATCAAGCTTGAAAGAATCCTCGGCATCAATCACTCATAGAAAGACATGCATGTATCAAAGGATCATTTCAGAGAAGTTAAAATTCCATTATTGGAAAGATCTTTTCCTCTTTCTAAGTTATTGTTGCCCAGATAGCTCCACTTCTGAGAAATTCAAAGAGATTATATATGGATGCTAACAATGAACTATTAATATTAAAATAGATCAATTGAAACTGAGAAATAATAGAATCATTTGTGTGCCGTTGATCCATAATCAAAGGAAATTGTAATTAAATGATCCATTATGGTGAATCTATCTCCCATCAGCTTGCAATGTATTTTGATCCAACTAACTCCAGATAAATGCATGTAACCCATAAAGGCAAAATCCCAATAAAGCAAATCCTATCCCATTCATTCCCATGTTGCATATACTTCTAATGTAGAAAATGACTTCCCAACCACTTTGATTGCACAGAATCCCAATGCACCAGGCTTATTTCCATTTATTCGCATGACTTGGAATTCCCACGCGCAAGTCATTTTTCCACTCAATCCAATTGTAGAGCACTGCAATGCACCAAGCCCTTTCATATCCATTCCCACTGTACATAATTACAAAGTACCCAGCCCTTATACATTTAAGTCCATTACACATTCCATTGGGCCGAGCCCTTCCACTAAAATTTTGTGTCGAATTACAATGGCCCATTCTCATACACATCAGCTAAATTAAAACTTTAGTGCTGTGTCAAGGGAGTGCCGCATTGTTGAAGATGTTAATTTTCAGAAGTGAATGTAAACCAAGGTTTTACGTACCTGTTCACATAGACAAAAAAGAGCCTGCACCCTATCTAATATTCACTAAACCCTGAATACCAAAACCAATGAGCTGTCATTCATTCGTTTAAGGTTTGTGCGACCTCGTTGTGTACAAATGAGTTGCTGTGTTTACCTATGTAATGAGAATGGCTAGAATTCAAAAGCAAACCATTGGTGGTGAAGCTTTTTGCTACATCTTGAAGGTGTGATAAGGTGCTTTGTAAATGCAACAACTTTCTTTTCTCCTTGTTATACAGAAGTTGAATAAACCAAGCCATTTCCCATTCAGCCATAGCCAGTTGATAACACTCTTGCCTCTAAATCAGAAGACTGTGGGTTCAAGGCCCACTTAAGCAGAATAATCAAGACTTGCTGTACTGAGGGAGTGTTGCACTGCAGGAGGTAATGCCTTTCAGAAGAGACATTAAACCAGGTTTCTGTCTGCTTTCTCAGGTGGATGTAAAAGATCCCATGGCACTATTTCAAAGTAATTGCAGGGGAGTTATCCCCTCAACATTTAACCGACATCACAAAAACAGATCATCCGTCTTTATCAAATTGCTGTTTGTGCACAAATTGGCTGCTGCATTTCCAATGTTACAACAGTGACTACACTTCAAAGGTATTTCATTGGCTGTAAAGTGTCCCAAGACATCCGATGTTGAGGAAAGGCGCTATACAAATGCATGTCTTTCTTTCACTCCCACTATAAAGCCAATGAAGGATGAACAATTGGATATGATCTCCAGTAATGTGTTGCGTTTTCTCTCTACTAGGAATTATGTTATTTCTTGTATTTGAGGCACTACATCTCTGGGATGTAGATGGAGTCCATGCTACACAGATGCACCAGAATTATACCAGAGTATAAGAGACCAGGCTGCATAAGTCTGGCTTATTTTTTCTTGAGTTTAGAAGGTTGAGGTAATCTAATTGAGGTGTTTAAAAGTATATATGGATTCAATAAGGGAGGTACAGATAAATTATTTCCTCCTAATAAAGGAAGCACAATCTTAAAATAGTTTTGTTTTTCAGGAATGAAATTAGGAAATAGTTTTTCATGCAATGGTTAGTTAAATCAGGAATTAGCTCCACCCAAAGTGGTGAAATTTTAAAGACTGTGGTTAACATGTGTTTAGTAAGGAAGTGGGTCAAACCGCACAGATCAAAATCGAATAAGTGGAGTTGGGGTGCAGATCAGTTCTTTGTTCCTATAACCTATCAGTCTATATATAGCATGGTGCATTGGAAAGCATATAGGCCCTGACGCCCTATTCTATCCAAAAGAAGTTTGCATAATTATGGCACTTTTCACAACCTCAGGATGTCCCAGACTGTGAAGTACAATATTGTTACAGGGTAATCATTTACTGTTATAATGTAGCAAACACAGCATCTAATTTGCACACAGCAAGTCCCACAAACATCAATCAGAACAGCTCTGTCTAATGATCTCTCTACCAATTTGAAACTGCTGCAATTTCCACTGGAGCTCTGATACTGAGTCCTATAGTCAGAATAAAGTTCACTTCCATTTTTACTCCCAGGCTTTATTGCTGTTCCGTCCAATTATCCCCCCATGAACATTGTAAAACTTGCTCGTGAGGAACAGGGTAAGTTAAATCGACACATTTGGATATTTCTGCAGACATTTTGATAAACGCTTCAGTCACAATGAACGTGCTTTACAGTTTATTAAGGTGTCACTGGTACTGAATGGAAAACCTGTACAAGGATAAAGAATAGGTGCTAGCTCCTTGCAATCAGAACACACCATGTGTGAAAGTCACATTAAGGAATTGTTGCATGGCAGAAATCTCTTTGTTTCTCCAGTTCATTTGTGGAATTTAATAAGTGAGAGGAAAAGGAAGAATTTGTATTTATATAACATCTTTCTTGATTTCAGGATGTCCCCCTAGTGCTTTACAGCCAATGAAATGCTTCTAAGGTCACCGTTGTAGTGTATGAAATGGGCAGTGTGGTAATCTGATGTGTAATAAAAAATAAGAAGAATGTTATAATGGAATGATCTTAGTATCCAATAGCAGAGCAGCACAGGCTACCTCAGTAGTCTGTAGGCTATAGTTGGAGTCTGTAAAGTAGAGACGGTTTGAGTTGAAAGCACACAAGTGTAGCCACTGAAACAAAAACAGAAAATGCTAGAAAACTCAACAGGTCTAACAGCACATGTGGAGAGAAAAACAGAGTTAACATTTCAAGTCCATATGACTCCTTCAGAGCTAAGAGAAGTAAAAATGTGATGAAATTTATACTGTTTAAGTGGGGCGGAGTAGGTGAAGCTGGAGAGAAGGCCAGTGATAGGTGCAGGCATAGGAGAGATTGACGAAGATGTCATAAACAAAAGGACAAAGGGGGTGTTAGTGGTAGTGGCACTGGCTAAAGGAGATGCTGATAGTGACATTAAGGTCAGAAAGCAGAATGTGATAATAGCAGGACAAGGGTAAGCACTCTGGACAGAACAACATGGACAAGTGACTGATGGCCCTTGTGGGGGTGGAGTGGGGTGGGGGGAGGGGTGGTGGTGAGGAAAAAAGATTGAAAATGGGATAAAAGGTGAGGTTAAAACAATGAATAAATGAACAACAAATGAAAATAAGTAATGAAAATAAGTGGATAAAAATAAAAAAATAAAAATGAATATTGAAAAAAGGGGGTAAAAATGGGTGAGGATAGAGGAGAGAGATTATGGTCTGAAGCTGTTGAACTCCATGTTAAGTCTGGAAGGCTGTAAAGTGCCTAATCGGAAGATGAGGTGTTATTCCTCCAGTTTGCGTTGAGCTTCACCGGAACGTTGCAGCAGGTCAAGGACAGACATGTGGGCATGAGAGCAGGGTGGTGTGTAGAAATGGCAAGCGACAGGGAGATCTGGGTTTCGCTTGTGGACAGACCGAAGGTGTTCCGCGAAGCGTCACCCAGTGTGCGTTTGGTCTCTCCAATGTAGAGGAGAGCACATTGGGAGCATTGAATGCAGCAAAGTGGAATGCATGTAGCTGCTGAGTTCCTTTGTAGATAAATAGCAGGAGCTCTACCAAAGAACTGTCTGCGGATCTACTCTGCCTGTGGTACCAACTCGGCCATCCCTAAGCAAGCCGTAAATCCAACCAAACTAGTGACTAGGATCCAACAGGCAACCAATCTGCCAAGTGCAAAGTCCTGCAAACAGCAAAGCAATAATAACTGGTTAACCTGTTTTAGATGTAATTTTGAGAAGTAAATATTGGACAAGACGCGGGAGATAGCTCCTCTCTCTGCCCATTAAATACTGCATCCATCCGAGAGGCGGACAGAGCCCGAGTTCTCCTCCGAAAAGTAGCACCTTCTACACTGCAGCACCCCCTTAAGTAGTGTAGTAAGATGTCCGGTGCTGGAAATGTAAAATAAAGCCAGGGCACGTTGGCAATACTCAGCAAGCCGGGCAACATCTGTGGAGAGAGAAAAGCGGAATGAAGTTCGAAGACCTAGTCCACTTGAACCGTGGTTGAAAGGTCAACGAGCTGAAACCTTAACTCGGCTCCTCTCTCCGCAGATGTTGCCTGACCTGCCGAGTCCTCTCTGGCATTTTGTCATTTTATTTCAGCGCTCCCTCCGTAACGGGAGTACATCGAACTGGATTATGTGCTCAAATCTCTGTTAGTGAGGGCATGGTATCCACCAGGCTGTGACTCAGATGCCCGCTGAGCTACGGGTGACTGTGTGGGCGCAATGAAATGTTTTAAAAATGAATGAGAAATCGTGCACCCATTGGGAGCCTGCCACTTCACGTATCCGCCCCGTCCGCACACACACAAGTCGCTTGTGTGTCAGTGTGAGCGTGTGCACCGCATCCTTAACCATCATTATTTCCTGCCACCTTCTCATTTAACTGAATTTCATTTTAGAAATTTGCATGGGCTTTGCATGCTATCATCGAAACGCGCCCATCAACTTGGGGGACGGGTGGTAATCAATCCGCTCTTGCACAGGTGAGGTTTACATATGTTTAGACGGAGATAGAGAGAGGATTGGAGGAGTGACTGGCTGCAGCTGTATAGAGACTGAGAGGGGGAATTCCCTGCCGGGGGATTCCCCACCCCCCCAACCCCGCGCGACGTGACCTGCGCAACATTCCATGTGACGTCAGGAGAGACTCCTCAGGCCCCAAAGAACAGAACAAAAAGAGAAAGAGAGCAAGATAAAGAGAATAGGGGCAAGGAGAGGAGGGAAACGCCGTCACCTTCTCACAGCTTCAGAGGAGGTCAAACACAGGGTGATGGTTGATAAATATCTTATTCTATTCCTTTTTTTAAGTAAAATAATTTTGTTGCTTATGCCTTTAAGTGGATATTGCAGCTCATTCCTGCAGTAAATGCATGGCCTGTCCCTGTGTCTTTGTGTGTGTGTGTGTGAATCTCTGCCAATGTGTGTGTCTCTTTCTGTGTCTCTGTTTGTCTCTCCGTTCCTCTGGCTGTTTCTCTCTCTCCGTCACTATTCACTGTGTCTCTATCAGTTTCTCTGCCTCTATTTGTCTCTGTGTTTCTTTATCTGTCTCTATGCCTCTATTTGTATCTGTGTCTCTCTATTGTCTGTGACTCTCCCTGTGTCTCTCTATCTGTCTCTCTGCCCCATTTGTCTCTGTGTCTCTCTATCTGTTGCTCTGCCTCTATTTGTCTCTGTGCTTCTTTATCTGTCTCTATGCCTCTATTTGTCTCTGTGTCTCTCTATTGTCTGTGACTGTCCCTGTGTCTCTCTATCTGTCTCTCTGCCTCTGTGTCTCTCCATTGTCTGTGACTCTATTTGTCTGTGTCTCAATTTTGCTGGGTCTCTTTATTTGTCCCTGTGCCTTTCTATTTGTCTCTGTTCTATTTTTCTTTCTGTCTCTATTTTTCTCTGTGTGTTAAATGGCTGATACATAAAAACACTATTAAAAATAAATATAAGCGCCAGCAATATGAATCGAGTCAGAATGAGCGTGACTTCCTTTTTCACTATCATTGAACTAATGATGATTAGGAGGCAGGTTTCCATTGCACACTCGGCTACACCCAAATACTCGGAATACAAATGATGCCTGGGAATCCAGCCTGGTTTCAGCGAGAGCTCTACTTTGTTGGAGAATGAGATTGGTGGTTTGTGCTGTATATTGAAGCCGGTATTTCCAGCCTCAAACCCCTGTCCCCCATCAATGTCTTGAGTCAGGAGCTGAGAGAACTGAGAGACTTCGCTGGGCTGACGATTCATTTCGGGGGTATGGGTCTTAATCCCTCAATCACCATTCCTCATGGTCTGAATGCACTGACTCTTTCTATCTCCAGGGATATTTAAGAATCTGAACGTCACATTCTTGGATTCCCTCTCACCTTCGATCAGACTCTCATTCATTCCCGGTCCGCTTCCTCCTCTCTCACACCCTGATCCCGTTCACGTCCGCTGCTGATTCCTACCTCACCCCCCCCCCCCTTCCCCCCACCCCACACCACCCCCGGATCCAACCCCCAACCTGAGCTGCTCCTTACTCATCCCGGAGTCCCCCGCATTGCTCACACTGGAGCTTCCTGTGAACCGGGTGCCCAAGTTTCCCCACATGCGGTTTTACGGAACAGCCACAGTTGAAAGACTCTGGCCATTTCCCTTTTCTGATGAAATATCGAGAGGCAGACCCGGATCCATCCATATCCCGAGTTTATTCCTGACCTTTCCCCCTGGGATTAGCTGGGAATTTCCATCTCTCTCTCTCTCTCTCTCTGTTATTCCCTTTCTGTCATCCTCTAACCCAAACTGTCTTCCTCATGCGAAATTTTACGCTGATTTATTTCACTGAAATTGACCATAAACCGCGTGCAATCTGTGCAAGTTGCTGGGCTCCCGCTAAGCGACAGGGTTCGTTTCATCGAACCACAATGAACCGCGGGTCAGCGATTCTCTAAGTTGCTCCCAAGGACGATGCGTCGCCAGCAGCTCCAGAGACCCCGCGCCGATTCTGATCTTCCCCAGAATCAGTCCAAAAGAACCCCCTCGCTTTCCGCCCCCCCCCCCCCCCCCACCCTCAAGGGACCAGTCTGCTGTTCCTGTTCCCACCGGCTGCTGTCTCTTCATCTCTACCTGTGCGGTGGATAAAGGTTCATTGTCACGGGAAGGAGTTTCCTGCATTTAAGATTGTTGGACTCAGGACTGCATCAAAACCTATTGATTTCTTAATCAATCAAATAGCTCGTTTCAATCCAAATTTGTTTAATCCAATCCACATGGATTTACTCCAGATATTATAGATTTATTAAATACAGAAATAATATATGTAACCGATATTATTTATTATAGCATATATATATACACCCATATATATGTATTTAAATTTATATGAATGCAATATATATGGATTTGAATATATATGGCTCCATTATATCTATGGATTAAAATATATATGAATACATAATATATGAATTTGAATATATATAGATTTATTTTATATCTATATTTGGATTTGAATATATAGATTCATTATGCATATATGAATTTGAATTTATATAGAATCGTTATAAATATATAGATTCATCATATATATGGATTTAAATATATATAAATATATTATAAATTTGGAGTTAAATATATATGGATACATTATATATATTGAATATATATAGATTTATTATGTATGGATTTGAATATATATAGATTCATTATATATGGATTTTAATATATATGGGTACGTTATGTATATGGATTCAAATATCTATGGATACATTATATATGGGTTCGAATATATAGATATATTTGTGAATTTGAATATCTATAGATTCATTATATATAAAATGAATTAGAATGTATATAGATAAATTATATATAAGGATTTTAATATATATAGATACAGTGGAAATATGGATTTAAATATATATGGATACAGTATATATGGATTTGAATATATATAGATTTATTATATATACAGTATGGATTTGAATATACATGGATTCATTTTATGTTTCTTTTGGACAAAAATCTAGAAACAGATTATAATTTACGGATTATATATGTTACTTAAAGTGTAATCCATAAATTGTTGAATGTTCATATGCGAGCGAACAGTAAAGATTGAAGCTGAATCTCAGATTTACATATTTTGATCGGGATTTTTTTTTAGATGTCAGTTGTTGCCTGGTCCCCCTTGACGCGATGACTTGTGGGAAATTCCCAGATGTCCAACTCCTGGGAGTGAAGATTCCCAGTGACTCATCCACTCGTGTGATCCCAAATTCAGCATCAGCGGCTCCCAGATCAGAAGGCAGGAGGAGCATTGATCTGGACTATTAGCAGAGGAGGCTGGCGAGTTGGAGACTGTCAGTGAGCAAGAGGCTGGAAACTAAGTCTGGGAAGAGTCGAATCCCATCTAAGGGAAATCCTGAAACCAGGACTAAACACAACTGAGATTCCTATCGATATTTATTAAAAACACAAACCTCAAACACAACTGAGGGAAGAAACAGGCTGAGATTCACAGGATGATCTGAGGGAGCAAAGAATCATTTCGTTACCTGCTGCTTCACTGAACTGTTTTGATAAAGAAACTTGCTTGAACTGAAATTGTTAGGATGCAGCCAGGAGCATATGGGACGGGAATAGGATAAAAGCCCTGGATTAAATATTCCAGAGGGGAGCTGGGAGGATTGAACCGGAGCAGAAAGTCATAAGCAAAAAAGGAGCGCTGTCACTCATCGCAAATATTGTTGGGAGGAAATTGAACTAATTTATAAAAATCTAACAGAGACTGAAATTCAAGCCTCTTTTAAGGTAAGGATTCCTACTTTTCTCCGGCGTGTTTCATCTATTAGATAAAACATAATCCGACATATTTTACTTTATTTAATTCGAATATTTTTATATATACAGTTAGATTCATCTTATCATCGTTTTATCATCGTGTTTTCCAACGCTATTTGTCTTTTGATGTCAAAGTCAGTCACACGGTTACTTTGACCTTCCTTTATCTATTTATTGTTTAAACTTTATCTTCCTGGGAGCAGTTTAATCTTAACTTTGCTCCCGCTGCCCCTTCCTTGTCCCGCCTTTCGCTTCTAGGACTGAAAACACGTTTTTAACTGTTGTAGCAGTGAGGCAGAATTCATTCTGATTTACGGTCAGCATCCTGAGCGACTTTCTCATATATATATATATTTTTTTTAAAAAAAGGAAATAGAATCAGAGGGTGGATGGGGATGTCGATAAGGTGACAGAATAAGGCGAGGGAGGGGGTGAAGATGTAAGACAAAGAAAATGTAAGTCAATGGTGAACAGTTAGCAGAAAGTGGACTAACTGTGACACAGGCACTCCAACCGGGGTCAGGAGAGAATCAGTTTCCACTGGTAGATTTCAATCTCCATAGGGAACGAAATTGAGCCGTTCCCTAGACCGTGACCGGGGGATTGGGAGTGGAATGAGGCGGGAGAGTGGTGGGGGGCGGGGGGTCTGTGCCCTGTGCTGAGTAAGGCGCATCTGGGGTGAATGATCCAAATATTCCACCCTTCCCCATTTTTTCCCGATGCACAATAACTAGCCTTTGCAAAATTAAATATTTCGGTCGATTTTATTTGGAAAGACGATGATGATGGTTGTGGTGGTTGGGGGGTGTGGGGGGGGGTGGGGAGAGGGTACCGGGTGGGTCCAGGGGAGCATTATTGCAAAGAAATTGGTTTGAAGTTTCGGGGGTGGGTAACAGAACAGTGCAGCACTCCCTCAAAGCGGCTTACACCGCGGTTAGAGATTTAAGGTTGTGAAATGAAGAGTTTTGCACAGTGAAGGGAATGAATCCAGGGAGTTCAGTCTCTTCCTCTGAGGGATCTTATCTGGATGAGGGGCCGCTTTAATTCTGCAAGGATTTGATCTCTGCGTTTTCAGCATTGTTTTCCCCCGCACACGCATTCTGTCTGTCCGAATAATCCGGGGTGGGGGGTCGGACAAAATTGGGGTTCCGCTCCTTCTCCCTCCATCCTTCTCTCTTTCTCCCTTTCCCTCTTCCGCTTCTTTCCCTTTGCATCTCTCTTTCTTCCTCTCTGTCATTTCTCCTTCTCTCCCTCCCCCCTCCTTCTACCATCCTTCTCTCCCATCCCCTCCTTTTCCCCTTACCCTCCCTCTCACCCCTTCCTTCCCCTCTCCTACCCATCCTTCTCCCCCTCCAGTCCTCCTCCCCTGTCCTCCCCTTCCTTCTCCTCCTCCCTCTCTCCTTTCCTTCACCCACCCTCCTTTTCTCCCCCTCCCCTCCATCTCTCCCCGTCCTCTCATCCGTCCCTCCTTCTCTCCTTCTCCCCCTCCCTTCTTTCCCTCTTCCTCCCCTCCTCTCTCCTGTCCCCCCCCCCCTCTCTCACTCCCTCCTCTCCCTCAATCCAGTTCAGGCACTCAACCATTCAAATCGGGTGTGAAAAATGAAACTGAATTGAGAGAGGCTGGGGGTGGGGCAAGAGGTGTTGGGTGTGGGATAAGGGGTGATGGGGTGGGGTAGGGACTTGGAGAGAGGTGTTTGGGGGTGGGGTGTGTTGGGGGTGGGATGAGGGGTGTTGGGGTGGGTGAGGGGTGTTGGGGTTAGGTGAGGGGTGTTGGGGGTAGGATGAGGGGTGTTGGGGTGGGTGAGGGTGTTAGGGTTGGGTGAGGGGTGTTGGGGTTGGGCAAGGGGTGTTGGGGTGGGATGAAGGGTGTTGAGGTGGGTAAGGGGTATTTGGGGATGGGGTGGGGGGTGTTTGGGGTGGGGTGAGGCGTGTAGGGGTTGGGTGAGGGGTGATTGGGGGTGGGGTAAGGGGTGTTGGGGTAGGATGAGGGGTGTTTGGGTGGGTGAGGGGTGTTGGGGTAGGATGAGGGGTGTTTGGGTGGGCAAGGAGTGTTGGGGTTGGGTGAGGGGTGTTGGGGTTGGGCGAGGGGTGTTGGGGGTGGGATGAGAGGTGTTGGGGTGGATGAGAGGTGTTTGGGGGTGGGGTGAGGCGTGTAAGGTTGGGTGAGGGGTGTTTGGGGGGACTGTTGGTTAGTGAAAATCAGTGAATGGAAGACAGCAGCTTAAAAAATGACAACAGATTGAAGTTCCTTGTTTTCCTGAATATTCCTGTTAGAATGTTGAGAACATCTTTAAGTATTTATTCTGACAAAAATAGTGCACCAAAATGATGAGTTAACATTTACAAGGCTGAAATGAGCAAATCATCAAATCAACTGATCATATCAGCACTGGTGCTAAATCAGTTCAATTACACTGTTGACCCAGCAGCTTCACCCAGTCAATCCCCTAAATAATATCATTAGCTACCACTAATTAACAGTAATAATTCTATGGATGGGATTAATCCAAACAGCCATTACTTGTTTCAGCTTTAAAAGTGATATATAGATAATGACTCATTCCCTCCAATGGTTGTGAATAAAGAGTGGGCCACAGTGATTCTCTATACTTCAGAATATATGTTAATCAAGACTCATTACAGCCTCTGTGTCTTGGGTAAAGAACCAGCCAGAAATAACAATTCTGATCAACTCTTGCTGCAATTATGTCTGGGCTTTGGGTGAGAATAGAACAGACTCGAATGATGTCTCCACCCATAGTCTAGCCATTAGCTGATACTTAACTCCACATTCTCAAAACTGAGGAATTAATT